>NC_142781.1:3215429-3558358 GCF_988280905.1 Pimephales promelas
GAGGACAGAAAGCCTGCAGTACTATAGGTCTAGCAACATTAGTAGGGACCTCAGGAACATAACCTGGCCTAGGATAGAGGAAGGCCTTCATCATACCATTCTGGAATTCCAGGCACAAGGGAGCATCCAAGACAGCTTGAATGTCACTGATTCTCTTGAGTGAAGAGATAGTTAAGAAAAATAGTTTTCAGAGTGAAAAATTTCTCAGGAACTTCTTCAATGGGCTTGAAGGGAGCTAGGGGGAGACCTTCCAGTACAATGGCCAAATCCCAGGTCGGCAAACTGCTGGCCTCAGCCTCAAGGTGCCACAAAGAAAGCATGTTATAAGTGGGTGTCTCCCCAAAGAGACTCTACTCAAAGGGACGTGGTAAGCAGCTAGTGCCGCCACATACACCTTTAGAGTGGAGGGGGATAGCCCTGTGGAGAAACGCTCCTGCAGGAACTCCAGCACTGCACCCACTGAGCAGTTAACCGGGTCTAACTGGCTTTCTCCACACCAAGAAGTGAAAAACTTCCACTTCAAGGCATATAACTTCCTTGTGGAAGGAGTTCTGGAGTGAAGGATGGTCTCCACATCCTCGTTTGAGAGACCTGAACTTATGAGCTGGGCCCCCTCAGAGGCCAAGCCCACAGTTTCAGGCACTGGAACTGGCAGGTAAAGGCTGAGATAGGGCAGAGCCTGTCTCAAACCCCGCTGTCAGATCCACTCCGCCTTGAGAAAAGCGGGACCCGAGCCACGGGTAGCGCAAACCGAACCACTCTCCTCGAAGAGTGATCGGCGGGAGCGGAGTGTTCTTAGAGGAAAACACTCGCAATGCTCACAATTAAGGGTGTCACGATTTAGATTTTTAATCTTGAAAATCTAATTTTCTGCCACGCTCCCATGTCACGTCCGTTCGGCTTGCCAAGCAGAAAAAAAAACCTGTGTTGGAAGTGCTGCGAGTCAATGGTCAACCTCCTCTAACTGAGCTACAGCCATTCAAAAGATAGCATGGCAACTGCAGATGTAGGAGACCCATCAACAGAATGTGAACCACCTCCTCTTTCATTGAAGTCGCAGGAGGAGCCGGTGCCGGTGCCTACGCGTGAACCAGTTGTTTGTGTTTCGACAGCCAAAGAACCGGTTCTCGGCCTGGAAAACTGGTTCCAAAGCGGCACCAACTCTTTGCTGGACTAGAACCGTTCTTTTACCACGTCATGCTTACGTCGGGGGCTGGGGGAGGGTTTAGACCATAATAAAGGATCGCAAAGCCAGGAGAAACATTTGGAGAAACACGACGGAGTCCGCCCTTGTAATTGTTATGCTTAAAGTTGGCGCAAGCATTTCTATTTTTTTTTTTTAATCATTATAAGCAAAGAAGAAAACAGTCACAATATAGAACAAATAAATGGAAAGAAAAAAAAAGACATAAGACAGGGGTCCATAACTTATCAGAAAATATTACATATCAAACCAAAAGTTTAAAAGACTTACATATTTCAATTGTTTTTAAAGCCTTCTTGGTACGCGAGTTAGAGATAATCCCAAAGTAATGTTGTACTTGCAAGCGTTTCTAGCTAACACGTATGGCGACGTACACAGTGACGTAACGACGTCGTTCCCTGGGCGCTCTAGTCAGTGGAAAAACAAACAGGTTCTGAACGGGTTCACAAGTTGAACCAACTCCGAACCAACTTTGAACCAGCACCAGTTCTGAACCAGTTCTTTTTTGGTGGAAAAGGGGTATGCGAGAGCTGACTGGACATGCTGCACTCCCAAACAAACGATTCACAGATCGTGTTAATCCCCAACTGTGAGATAACGAGTCCAGGGGGGAACACACTTTCTATACAGCTGCTCGCTCGCCATTTCAATGTATATATATATATATATATATATATTAGTGCCGTCAAACGATTAAAATATTTAATCGCGATTAATCGCATTAATGTCATAGTGAACTCGCAATTAATCGCACATTTTTATCTATTCTAAATGTCTTTTGATTTCTTTTTGTTACATTATTTTTTTCTCATTTTAATGCTCTTGTCAACATGGAAAAGTGGATTGGTTTGTTTAGTGCAAATGTTTTTTTGTATTATTATTATTGAAAATAACATTGGAATAGTGCTCAATTTCACACTAACATATATAAATAATCTCTCACACAATGTAACACTGTCTATCAATAAAAGGGTGAAAGAAATACTGACGAGGTCCTGATATTGACGAGGGGGCGGAGAATTCGCATCATCTGTGTGTGTGTGTTTGCTTGGCCATCATCAAGTGGTGTTTCAGACTGGACGTGCTGCGATGATGATCGCTCAGTTCACAACGACAAAACACAGATCCCTAGGTCTTGTCAATGGGACAATTTGGCAACTTTTTAAAAGTAAACTTTCCATTCAGTATCTTAGGGCATCCATTTCGGCGTCTCGCGCTCGTCATCCACTCAAAACGTAACGTTACTATTTGGCCGGCTCGCAAGCCGAAACGAGTGTGTGCGGCACAAAACGTCCTCGCGCTGCGCTCTGAAACACATTCATTTCAATGGCTTGCGCCGCGCGAGGACGTTTTGTTGCTTCTTTGACCAAAACAACAGGCACGCCGCAAACACACGTTTTGGCTTTTGAGCCAGCTTTGAGTTGATGACGAGCGCGAGACGCCAAAATGGACCAGGACGCATCCTGTTGCAAAAGCATGTGAAAAAACTACAAAGTTTGCTAGGACAAAAAGAGTGTTAATCGTGCGATAAAAACATTAACGCCGTTAAAATGGGTTTGCGTTAACGCCGTTAATAACGTTTTAAACTGACAGCCCTAATATATATATATATATATATAGTTTTCTTTTTTATAGTGGAAAAACTCCTGCCTAGTAGACACTAAATGACAAACAAACAACAAGCTTGCTGTTGGGACAGAAGTTGTCGCGGTTTGATTTTCGGGGTGCTTTATAGTTTCCTGGTCGATGACGTCACACGCCTATGACTTTCCGTCTCGCCATTGGACTGATTCATGACGCACTCACGCAGGGGCGTTCCCACAGCGTTTGATGCAGCCCCAGTCTTTGCGTTGCCTTTCTTTGTGACCCTAACATTAAGAAAGCGTGGATGAAGAAGTTCTAGACGACGTCAGTAAGACACTTTGTCAGTGCGACAAATGATTGTACATTCATTAATAATTGAGTGTCAGGCGTGAACAGCTGGGTGTGTGTATCGCTCATCATTACAGCAAGTGTTTCTGCTTCTCAGACTGTTAACGCGTTAAAGCGCTCTCTCGCCGCCAGTCTCCGCCCACAGACTGCTCGTGTGAGATCTTTAACAAGCTGGAGTGTGTGAGACAGACGATTACAGATCAGCGAGTGTCAGTTGTTCACATTCAGGCTGGACGAGGCCGCGTGGAGACAGATGGCCGTAACTCTCAAACGCTTCAAACTGTGCTTAATAAAGTATTTTTAAACAGGCGTTTATCAAGTTCACCCCGAACAGATGGTGTACTAAATTGACGCGATTAATTTTGAGGAGCGAGGGTGAGAGGGAGTGTTGCCATGGTTTCACTGGAGGACTATTTTTCCCCTGTATGAACGTTTCACAGATTTCAGTGTGGATTTACAGCACATTCCTGCTTACTAGTTGAACCGCAGTGATGGTGTGTGTGTCTGTAACCTCTTACACATTAATTGTAATAATGTCCGCTGCAGAATCTGAATTAATTATACAGTACTACTTGCTATAATGTTCAGAGTCTGTTGTTTATTGTTTTCTGATCACTTGAATCTTGAGTGCCTGATTCACAACTTAAAATTCTCCAGATAACTTTTGTTGGTCACACTTTACTTGAAGGGCTGTGCATAAGACTGACATGACATCTTCATAATCATGACATGACTAATGTCACAAAATATGAAGGAGGGTTTATTTACAACTGTCATTAAGTGTCATTCACTCAATTATGACATTTTCAATGCAAATATGACATTGTTTGAGATGGGTCTGTGTCTTTGTACCTGTCAGTAATATGTCTTAAACATGATATAGCAGAATAATTATTAAACTTAAGAGACCACTTAGCTTTATGGGTTAGCATAATGGTATGACACAATCTGTCATGTGGTTGGTTTAGATTTTGGCTGTCATAAGGCATTTATATCTGTGTCATGAATATTTTTCTTGACCTCAACTACAGTGGTAGCCTACACATTGAATTTGTCATTAAAATGTTGTAATGGCCTCATGACAGGGGCGGACTGGCCATCTGTGTGATCAAGAGAATAATTGAACTCCAGGACGGCCCACCACCCGCCACATACGCAGTCTCCCGCATATTGATAGCGGCTCCCTAACGCCCGCAAATTAGTTCAAATCTCCCGGAATCTAGAGCGAGCGAGAGGTCCCAACTAATCAATTATGAGTCCGGGCGGGCTTTTGTCGCTACTACTCCCGAACTGAATTAATCAGAAATTCATTTGCAAGTTACTTGCTAGCGATGATGTTAGGAAGTGATATTCAGTTTGCTACAGTAGTTAAAACAGCTAAACTTCAACATTTTAGCTGTAAAATGCCACATGCAGTAGCTAATATTAAGGAATATGTTGTGCTTTTACTTTTAAAAATGTTGGTACATTTATAACTTTGAAGATTTTGAATACAGAAGTTAAATTTGTAATGGTGTAGCCTATTTTCATTTAGATGTGGTATTATTATGTGTGCAGTAGCTAAGGTATCATGTCAGTCTTATGCACACCCCTTCAAGTAAAGTAAAGTTACCCTTTTGTTTTATTATACGTTTTTAAGTGTAGATCACTCAGGAGTCACTAAACTTTAACCCTCCTGTTACCCTCAAATCTGATAACACTTTTTAATTTTGATAACTGATAACATTTTTCAATTTGACCCCAGTAATTTAAACCTCCACAATATGTTTATTTATTTTTTTTTTTTACAAAGGTTTGTTTCAGTTCATTTATGTCTTTGTTGACTACTTAAGTAAAGTTTTAAGTTGACAACCACCCACCACCTAACCCCTTACACATCCAGAATACCCATTGCACGACTATGGACACATTTACAAATCAACATAAAATCTTACTGATTTGACCTAAAATTGGAAAAGTATAAATACATCTGGTGTTTTGTTTGTTTTATAATATTTCTAAGTATAGATGTATGTAATCTATGACATTTGGAAAGAAAAACTATTTATTTTATCAAGGATAGTAACACGAGTTATGTTTGGGGTCAATCTCACAAAAATGATGTTTTCCCCTTCCCCATGGCATGGGAAACATCAAAGTTCTCACAAAAATGATGTTTTCCCCTCCCTAATACACAGGAAAGAATTATTATCTTGAGAATTATGTCACATGTCATTGTGAACTACTAGTAGTTCTCGCAATACTACAGATATGGTTATGTTTGGTTAGAGCTTTAAAACAGAGGGACGTTTTTTGAAAATGATATTGTATATGTAAAAATACAATGAACATTATAAATTCAAATTATAACATGTTATAATGACCTCAATATAACAACCAAAACAAATGTGTGTGAAATTGTAATATTTCTTCTTATTTATTATACAACTAAAAGAGCCTGGGGTCAAATTGACCCCAAGGAACACCGATGCTACAAAATGTGTACAAGACTTTGAAAAAATATTATCAGGTTAATTTTATGTTTACAGAGTTGTGCCCATTAAATTAGGAAAAGTCATTAAATTTGAAGCAAAAAAAAAAAAAAAATTATGTTTTTACAGACGTTAAACATTGAATGGGGTCAAATTGACCCCAAGGATGATAGGAGGGTTTGCAATGTATCCCAGTCAAGACAGCAGTGTTACAGAACACAGTAACTGAAAAGGAGAATATATGCTAAGTTAAAACAGCCTTTTCACTGTTTCCTACAAACCAAAACTCATTAATTTCCAGTGAGGATTTTTGGATCTGGGTTTGAGCTTCACACGTCTTTATACTAACAGCTTGTGTGGCCCGGATCTGGGCCGACACTATGTCGCTGTCTGGTTAAAGAAAAAAATTAGCGCTGGAAATGCGTGCGCAGGGTTATTTTTTGTGTGTCGGATTTTATTGCATATGCATTTGTAGGAGTTTCCCTTTCAAATGCAAACTTTATGGGTGGTGTGACGATCTGCGGCTGGAGTGCCCGCTTGAGCCTTTGGGGGGCACTCCTTCCTAGGTTATTGTTTCATTCATGTTTTACCCTGGACTGATTATGGTTTATTTCATGCACCTGTGTTTTATCATCTTGTTTAGTTCACCTGATTTAAGCCCTGTGTTTCTGCCCTGTCTTGGTTGGTTGTTGAATTTATGTGTGTTACGTTGGTGCTTTCACGTCTCTCGAGTCTTGCTTCTAGTGTCTTGTTTTAAGTTTGTTTAATAAAGCTACACTGCGTTTGGACCCAGCCTCAGCTCTGTTTCTCCGCACGACGTCACAGGTGGAGAGTTTTTTTTATTTTTATTTTTTTATTGACTAGTGTTTGTGCCATTATTTACCACCTAAAAAACGCTTATTCGATCTTGATAGATTTTGTTGGTCATTATGTGTCTGTGTTCTGTAATGTGTGTGTCGTCAGTAGATCACGCGCTGAACTTTCCTCTCACACTGTGCTTTTATGGTTTTTTACTCTTACGCTTATTTGCTCTGTTTAGTTTGCTAAATCTATTAAATTACGTTTCTTAAACCACATGCAACATCCGGACTGGAGTGATGTATCCTAATAAAACTATGAGCTCTTCACATTATAACTCATCATCAGCTTCTCCTTATGCAGTCAGTTGCTGTTAAACCTTTTAGAGGTGTGTGTGTGATTAACTGTGTGTGTGATGTCTTACGCAGGAGTGTGCAGCCGGTTTCTACAGGCTTTCTGCTCACACTGGTGGAGCCGCATCCAGAGCCGGCTTCGGGAGCTGTGTTCGATGCCAGTGCCATGGACACAGCGACTCGTGTGATCCTGAAACAGCCGTCTGCCAGGTACAGCCCTCACCAAAGTGTGTTTGAGTCCTCCTGACTCTAGTGCCTCGAGTCACTGCTGCAGAGTTGAATTATAGCAGTGTTAGGCTGATGTATGTTCAACCCCTTAGAAACAATATCAATAAGCAGTACAGATGAAGTTATTCAATGGCCATTTTCCAACTAAATAGTGCCAGAGCCAGTTTTGGACCGGCGGATCTTTGAACGGCTCTCAGAACCGGCCTGACTTGAGAGCATAATTGCTAGTTTATACCACTAACAAGGCTCAAAATAGCCCCACACTAACACAGGAACATAATGCGGGTCCCTACATGCAAAACGAAGCATTGAGAACTTTGTACAGTGGTGTGAATAAGTGTTTGCCCCCATGCTAAAGTTGCCTAAAAAGAGGAATAAAAAATCATCTTTTGGATATTGATCTTAATGCCTAAATTAGAAAAATGAGGAAAACTTTAACCTTTAAGTACACCAATTTTCTTTGTGAATGAATAATGTATCATAAATAAATAAATGTTTTTCCTTAAAATACAGGGTGCATAAGTCACGGCACCCCTATGTTAAATTCCCATAGAGTCAGGCAGATTTTTATTTTTTAAAAGCCAGTTATTTCATGGATCCAGGATAATATGCATCCTGATAAAGTTCCCTTGGCCTTTGGGATTAAAATATCCCCACATCATCATCACACACCATTCACCACACCTATTGGCATGGTTTTACTTCAGTTAGCCTAAATAGCTGGTTTGATTTGCATTGAAAGATGATCTTATGGAAAGTACCCCATGCCAATCTCTAGTCTAGGTGTGGTGGATGGTGTGTGATGATGTGGGGATATTTTAAATCCAAAGGAATTATCATGCATGGTTCGAATTAATGAGGAACAACATGTTTTTATGGAACGTATGCAAGTAGAATAAAAATACTTGTAAAATGTACTTTGTTACTGTGGAAATGTAGAATGTGGCAGACTGGATCCAGCAGCATTTTACTGTAAATGGAGTAAAGCACATCAGAAGAATCAGGTCTGGGCAGTGCAGTTCTCTCACACACACACACACACGCACACACACTTAGTCCAGTGCAGTTCTCTCTCACACACTAACACACTCAATCCAGTTAAGTTCTCTAAACAGTAAACAGCCAGCCCGTTTATGCGTTCAGTCACATGCATACTAATACCAATATCATTTGCATTTTACGGGTTTTCGCAAATTGAAAATGGTAAACGAGTGTGTATGGGGGGTAATTTGAGTAATTGAGGTACACAGGAAGTTAATGAAAGTTTCCGAGCGACACGGACCAGTAAAGCGCAGCTTCAGCAGTCTGATTACTCTCTCTCTCTCACTCTGCTTTCTCTTCTCATTCCTGCTGTGAGACTTAAGAAATGCATCAATTTGTACTGGGAGAAATGTATGGTCATATTTTAATGTATTAACAATTAGATTGAGAGAGAGAGAGAGAGCTTTTTGTGTGAATGTTTTCGTGTGCTTATAGACAGGCTATATTAGTATTAATTCGTTCTGTAGACTGTTTGCAAGTTTTAACCAAAGTGATTATATGCTATAGTTAGAACTGCAATTTTAATTGAATTCAGTTAATTGCTCATATGAATATGTGCCCAACACACAGACATTAGCATGCGTTATTGGGTGAGCAAATGAAGCAGAGTGTCAAGTGACAGGTCATTCAAATTTCATTTAATAAAAAATAGTAAAAAATAAAATTTTAAAGCCTTGCCATCAGAATGAAAGCCTCTTAACAAATATTGCATAATTTTATAGTTAACTGAACCGGGGATTAAAAATGGCAGTTTTAATGGGTTTCAATGGGGACATTTTTGTCCCTTTTGTGCATCAATTAAAAAAAGTTACACATAGGTAAAAAGTAAAATGTCATAAAAATGTGACGCTTCGGAGCACAGACTTAAGTTTGGTATCATTTTAAAGAAGACCCTTTGCAGATTATTGCTGAAATAAAAAAAATAATAATAAGTAAATCCAAAAAAAAAAGTTATATAGGTATAAGTTTATGAAAATTATTTATAAAAAAATATTTTATATAAGGTTGAATCAGGTTGAACTCAAAACTGCAATAAAATCAAAGCCATAAATCTAAATAGGTTGTGTTCCAAATTTGAGGATGATATCTGAAAAAATGAGCTTTCGGTAACAGTTTGTTTGGGCGTAGTAACATATTTCGCCCATTGGGTGCCAGCAAAACCCCACTGGAGCTCACAGTGATTGGATTTGAATTTGCAGTTTTTCTCTCTCAGTATTACAAACACACACACATATTTATTTTATAACACACATACTAACCACAGTCTGACATCCATACCAACACACCCACACAAATATTGTTGCATAATTTATCCAGTTGGCTCTATAATATGCCGAAGCAGAAAACAGGAATAAAGCGATATTTGTTTTATAGGCCAAACTTAAAAAAAAATGGCACCATCTGATAAAAAAATAGTCAAAAATAAAATTTTGAAGCCTTGCCATCAGAATGAACGCCTCTTAACAAAGATCGCATAATTTTATAGTTAACTGAACCGGGGATTAAAAATGGCAGTTTTAATGGGTTTCAATGGGGACATTTTTGTCCAAAAGTATTTTTTGTACCTAATGCAAAAAATATATTTCTTTAAGAAAATGGCGGTGAAATAGTAAAATTCCAATAAAAACACACACCTGTGCCAAGTTTTTTTGCAGTTAGCTTTAACACAGGCAAAGTGATCAAAAAAAACAAAACTGAAAAGGACAAAAATGTCCACAAGGATGCACAAGGGTTAATTAAAATTTCGATTTCATTCTGTTATAACTATTATGTGCTTATTATAACACACTGAATGGTTCAAGTTAGTAGTGTTAGTTATAACAGTATGTTGTGTTCTTTCTAGGATTGTCAGCATAACACAGAGGGGGAGCGATGTGAGCGATGCGCTACGGGCTTTTATGGGGAAGTGAGAGGCTTTCCTGACGACTGCAAACCCTGTGCCTGTCCACTGCTCAACCCTGAGAACAAGTAAGACACCCACACACACACATACACACACACACACACTCACACACACGCTCTCATGCAGCAACTGTGGCCTCTGTTCCTCAGCTTCAGTCCGGCCTGTGAGAGCGAGGGCTACAACGGCTACCGCTGCTCCGCCTGTCCCGAGGGCTACGAGGGCGGACACTGTGAAAGGTGAAGACACATCCGTCCAGCTGCTCCTCCTCACACGTCTGAATCTGTCACTAATGTGTCGGCACAGATGCAGTGTTTACAGTAATTTACGTTTACGGTGTTTCTGAAAAGTGTAACGGCTGTCCTCAGGTGCGCTCCTGGCTTCCACGGTGACCCGAGTGTGTTGGGCGGCCGCTGCGAGGAGTGTAAGTGTGACGCGTACGGGGCGTTCCCCGCAGTGTGTGACGCGCGCTCCGGACAGTGCCAGTGCCGTCCCGGTGCCAGCGGACGGAAGTGTGACCGGTGCATGGAGAGGCATGTGTGTGGCCCTGAGGGCATCGTGTGTACGTATCGCCCCTGCTCTAACACACACTTCACACCACTCAGCTGTTTTGGTAGCGTACCTTTAAGGCTTCCACATGTGAGTGAATATTATTGGTTAAGCCGATCTGGTCTGTTCCCTCCGTGCCATAAACACCCTAATAACCGAGTTTAATTAGACATGCTCAGATTTCCCCTCACAAAATGAGTGTTTACTTGTGCGGTAAGTGTGGCCTGAGCTCGCAGAGATCAGATTGTGGTGTGTGTCGCAGCACCTGCTCCTCACACTGTGTGTGCGTCAGCGATCGGCTGTTTATCATCGTGTGACTGGACAGATTGGGTAATTATGCATGTGTTTTTTCTGGGTGTGTGTTTGCGTGACTTGTGTTGCATCAAATTAGAGTTTTCTGTCCTGAGAAATAATTGTCATTTTACTGTTGTTCTGTAAGATATTAATATTTTTATTATTTATTTTTTAAATGCTTTTTTCTTGATTTATTTATTTATTTATTTATTTTACAATTAAGGCTGTGCAAAAATTAATTGCAATTAATCGCATCCAAAATAAAAGTCTGTGTAAACATAATATATTTGTGTGTGCTGTATATAATTATTTTGTATATATAAATACCTATGCATGCATGTATATATTTAAGAATTATTTGCGCTTAAATTCTGTATATATAAATAAATACATAATCTATATTATATAAATATAAATATTTTATTTATGAATAACACATTTTCTTAAATATATACATGCATGTGTGTGTATTTATATATACAAAATAATTATATACAGCACACACAAATATATTATGTAAACACAGACTTTTATTTTGGATGCGATTAATCATAATTAATTTTTGCACAGCCCTATTTACAATATAAAAGAATTGTTGAAATAGTAATTGATCTAATTGTATGATTTCAATTTAAATCAGTATATTTTAAAGTACAAAAATTCAAAAGTTATTAATTGTTCCCTTATATTTGCAATTTAAATGTATAATATATTACATTTTAAATTAATAATTATTAGGGCTGTCAAACGATTAATCGCATCCAAAATTAAAGTTTGTGTTTATATAATATATGTGGGTACACTGTGTATAATTATTTTGTATATACTGTATATATATATATACACAAAAATGTTATTTAAATATATAATATTTATATTTATATATAATTTAAATTATATATAAATCTATATACAGTATGAAAATACTTCTTAAATATATATACAAGCATGTGTGTGTATTTATAAATATAAAATAATTATACACAGTGCGCCCACATATAGTATGTAAACAAAAACTTTTATTTTGGATGCGATTAATCATAATTAATTTTTGCACAGCCCTATTTACAATATAAAAGAATTGTTGAAATAGTAATTGATCTAATTGTATGATTTCAATTTAAATCAGTATATTTTAAAGTACAAAAATTCAAAAGTTATTAATTGTTGCCTTATATTTGCCATTTAAATGTATAATATATTACATTTTAAATTAATAATTATTAGGGCTGTCAAACGATTAATCGCATCCAAAATTAAAGTTTGTGTTTATATAATATATGTGGGTACACTGTGTATAATTATTTTGTATATACTGTATATATATATATATATACACAAAAAAATGTTATTTAAATATATAATATATTTATATTTATATATAATTTAAATTATATATAAATCTATATACAGTATGAAAATATTTCTTAAATATATATACAAGCATGTGTGTGTATTTATAAATATAAAATAATTATACACAGTGCGCCCACATATAGTATGTAAACAAAACTTTTGTTTTGGATGCGATTAATCATAATTAATCGTTTGACAGCCCTGATAATTATTATGATGATGATTTTATTGATCTCAGTCTCACGTGAATTATACCGTATCAGGTTCAAAGTGTTTGCAGCAGCTAAAGCACTTTAAATTGGATATAACTATAATGAAATGACTTTTAATGTAACTTTTAAAGGGATGTGTAATAAACTAAAACTAATGTGATCATGTAACTTAAAAACACAGGCGTAAAAAACCCCGAGGAACAATGAACTCTTCAGTGCAGCCTTTCTCTTCTCAGGTCTCTTCACACCTGTACTCACTCTGCGTTGTGTGTGTGAAAGACTTCCTCGCTAGAAATCTTAATAGCTCCATTTTTTCAGGAGGTTAAATTGAGCGGCGCTTTCTGTCCGGGCGAGAGCCACGCGCCTGCTGGTGTCTCTCTCCTCCCGCTGTCGCTTGTGGCGTGTCAGACACTCATAATAGGCGGCCAGGAGCTGTTTCACACTCAGTGTTAAATTTCACGCTTGAGAAGTCCTTCTCCCTGGAGTTTCCACCGCGTTCACGTTTAATCGAAAGAGAGAGATAAAGAGAGAGGTGCAGGTGAAGGGACACTATGCATGGATATTGGATGAGTGCAAGTGATGTTGTGATAGCAGAGGATGGAAGACAGAAGAGGCCAATGACATTCGTTAACAGCATTCTCGCCCCAGGACCTGTCCATCCTTGGATGTTAACATGGTTGTCCTTTCAGACAGCGTGTGCCCTCTCTCACACACACACACACATGCACTCATGTTTACTTAGCTATCTAAATGGGGACATACAGTACAATAGATGTAATGGTTTTTTATACTGTGCATCTATATTCTCTCCACTTACACTAATCCTCCTCAAAACCTACCATCTCACACACACACACACACACACACTAACTCTACCAGGGATTAAAAAACGGTCCTGGACTTTGACTAGGCCCGGTCCAAACCAATCGCCGCGTGGAAACTCGGCAACAACAATAACGCCTGCCGCCCGGCATGAGTGTCACAAGACTTTAATTGTGATACTATACCATCCAAATTATAGCTAACAGCCTATTATACAAACAATTCCATGCTGCCTTAAAATGAATTTATTACTTAATAATCTTAATTAATTTATCTAGTAATTAATCTTTGCTACTGCACAAATAATAATACCACTTCCTAACATCGTTGTTACCAAGTAACACTTGCAAAGTAATTTCTGATTCATTCGGTTAGGGAGTAGTAGAGATAAAAGCCCGCCCGCACTGAGAATTGATTGGTTGGGTCCTTACACTCTTAGAAGAAATGGTTCTATTTAGAACCAGCAATGGTTCCATCCCCCGCTTCATATATGGAACTCCAAAATGGTTCTATATAGAACCATTTTTTTTTGTTGGTAAAAGGTTCTATTGGCCAAGTAGAACCCAGAGGAACTTTTTTTTAAGAGTGTATAGAACCTTTTAGGGGTTTCAAATATGTAGCGCTGATAGAACCTTTTTGGTTCTATATAGAACCTTTTCTTCTAAGAGTGTACATGCGCTTCGTGAGGCACACGCGCACACTAGCACACACACGCAAGGTCTCTCGCTCGCTCCCTCTCTCTGCCGTGTGCGCTACGCATGCGCGCTCTCGCTCGCTCTAGATTCCGGGAAATTTTAACTAATTTGCGGGCATCAGGGAGCCGCTATCAATATGCGGGAGACTCCCGGTACTTCCGGGATGTCTGTGACTGCGTGTGTGGCGGGTGGGGGGCCGTCCCGCCGGCCGTCCTAGAGTTCAGTTATTCCAACCCGATCTCACGACCAAGTCGTACGAATTCGACGAATGATTAAAAAGTGACTTATTCGTAACAATTCATAGGACCTCACTCGTACGAATTAATACGATTTTGCTAAATCGTACATATTTTACGAATTGGCCAATTCGTATGAATTCGTACGAATGACCTACCCCTTACCCCGCCCCTAAACTTAACCATCACGTGGGTTTAGACAAATCGTACGAATTAGTACGATTGAGGTCGTATGAATTAGTACGAATTAGACACTTTTTAATCATGCGTCGAATTCGTACGAATTGGTCGTGAGATAGTGTTGGTTATTCTCCAGATCACACAGATGGCCAGTCTGCCCCTGAACTCTATATTCACAGACAGGGATGGATAGTAATGCCCTGCTCAAATATTACTCCAGTACATGTATTTGTCCTTGTTTTTAAAGAGCCCCTATCATAGCATTTGAAATGTTCCTATTTTTGTTTTAGGAGTCCCCAAAAACAGTTTGACGTGCATGCAAGTATAAAAAACACTTTATTTGTCTTATAATATGCATTTATTTTTACCCGATTTGCTCAACGACTACCCAAATGATTTGTTCGACGATTCATTTTCCCAAACACCTCCTTTGAGTGACGTGAATCTGCGGCGATTGGTCAAATGACCCAGTCAGTTGTCATTGGTAAACCGTAGGCAGAGATTGTCGGCAACGGAACGGCCATAACCAGGATTGTAGCTTGTCAAGTGTTGAAAATTGTATACAGTGTTTGAACAAACGTGTCAGAAAAAGTGCACTTTCCACACGGTCCCTTACTCGCGTCTCCGTCAAGAGCGAGCTTTCCCGCCGAAACTCGCATTGCGGCAGCTTTTGAGGGGCAGTGCTTATTATATAGAGCGAAGTCATATTTGGCTAAGTCGTTTTTGGAGGTAATTGCCATTTTTCAATGAAGGTCTGGTCAATATCAAAAACAAAACTAACTTTACCCCGCTTAGAAGCTGTGCGTATTTCTGATTAAATCTAAGAGCTGGATCACTCCTCCATAGGCTTCTTAAGGGATTGAAACTGGTCGGCCAAGAAAAGTATTTAAAGACATTGTCTGAGTGAATAGTCTGAGTGACTACAGTGGCGACGAGAATATTTTTTGTGCGCAAAAAAACTAACAAAAATAACGACTTTATTCAACTATCCATTTCCTTCACTGTGGGCCTCGAGAACAGCGTAGCGCTTCTGTGTTATAAGTCACACGTAGGCTCACACGTTGGCCGACGCCGGTGTGATGCGTGTGACGTATAACACAGAAGCGGTGGGTAATTACTGACAGAAGGTTCATTTTTGGGTGAACTAACGCTTTAAAAGTACAGTCAATGTAATACAATTTAATTTAAGAGTCAGAATTATAAAAAATTGAAGAATTGTTTTGCTAAAAATAGTTTGTAGTTTCATCAGGCAGAAGTCAGCTTTTCGCATGAGGCTCAGTCCATCTCAAAACCAGGAGCGGAGATCTGTAATCCCTCTGAAGTTTCCTCCCCAGGTCCCCACCCTCGAATCTTCTCCGTCTTCGCTGGTCCCGTCCGGAAATCTGCTCCCTCCGGCATTCCCCCCTGTTTTCCTAGTCCTGTCTCCTCTGCTGGTTAAGCTTAAGCTTCCCCTCCACCACCTCCGCGTAAGGTTGAATCCCCGCTCACCTTGAGCCTACACGCCCATGTCTCCACCCTGGCCCGCCGGCCTCTCTGCTCCACCGGTTCCTCTGGGGCACCCAGCCCTTCAGCCAAAGCTCCACTACGGCGTCTGTCTCCACCAACTCCTCCTCTTCCCTGCCCGTCACCAGCTCCACGTCCTCCTCCAAAGCCCCCTCGCTCGTTCCTCAGGTGTACTCGGTATGGCTCAGTGACACGGAATCCAGAAGGCGGAGCTACTGTAACAGTCTCATTATTCCTTATTCAGTTCCTGTAGAGTTTAAATGTTGAGTTCAAAACCACTCCCCTTTAAAGTTATTTGTCATGCAGCATATTTATATACAACCATTTATGTATATCTGTTTTTATTTTTATTTAGGTTTTAGTCATTTTTATTAGTGTCTATAAAGTTTTTATTCATTCTATTTCAGTTTACTTTTAGTTTGGGTTATTAAGTTAAACTCATTGAAAATGAGAAATGTTGCTTTGGCGACTAGCTGAAATAAAATGATTGTTTTTTCACGAGTAAGATGTCATTATTATTAATTTTAAGCGTTTTTCAAGATTAAAATACTCTGATTACTGTAAGTAACTGTACCGAATGAAGCACTTACCGTAGGTGATAAAATACTTTGTTACTGTCCACTTATGTTCCCATATTGATGCAGCACACATGGACCTTTGAACCTTGATCATGAATATGATTATCTGAGGGTTTTTTTTCATGTGACCTTGTACGGTGGCTTCTAATGGACACAGCATGCAGTGTGAACTCTGCCTGTGGGAGTCAATGTGCATGTGATACTGTTGGAGTCTGATGTGTTGTCATGTGTTGATCCTAGTCTCTGTGTTTCAGCGTGTGACGATGACTGCGCAGGGCTCTTGATTCGTGACATGGAGCGTTTGCTGCGTTTGATTGGCAGTGTCAATCTCACTCTGCCCCTCCCCCTGCCATATAAAGTGCTCTATCGGTTCGAGAACATGACGGAGGAGCTGAAGGTGAGCAAGTTGGGCTGCATAGGGGTCCTGAGCATTCAACAGTCATGATGATTTTTACTGTCAGTGCTGTGCACTAATGTATGGATGCATTATTGCATTGAAAAAGATGCTACCTATGTCTACCTCCAATTCATAAACTCATTTGCAAACATGAAATATGCTGACTAGGCCAGTGATAGAATGATATGAAATACAATTACAATATACTGACTTGTTGTCACTTGTTGTATTGTCGATTTACTAAATTTTCTCCAATTATCTTCATTTTAGGACTTTCCTCTGTTTGTAATCATGGATATAATCAATTGACATTCAGTCCTAATTTTATATATCTATTTTATTTACAAGATGCACATGGATACACACATCAGAAATGTCTGTAAAAGTATTCTGCTGGAACTTTGATTGTTTGTATGCTCTCTACACTGAAAAAAACAATAATAATAACCTAAAAATGATTTGATTAATTTGGAAGAAAAAAAAACATTGATCTCATCAAATAGACTGATCTAGTGCTAATTAGCATCTATATTTGAGTTGTTTACAAATGATAAAATGTTTTGCATTTATGGCTCTTCTGGAATTATTCATAAAAATGATTCATAATTCAGTGATGTCAAATGAAGCCTCATGGGCCAGAAACTTCATGGACGACACTCCTGTGTCATCCTGGTTTCTATGGTGACATGACTCCACCTGTCAGTTAATATGCTCATGATAATAATATTTCATCCTCCTGGCTTTGCAGCACATGCTTTCCCCACAAAGAGCGCCAGAGAGACTGCTTCAGCTGGCCGACAGTAACCTGGGCAGTCTGGTCACCGAAATGGACGAACTGCTCAGCCGGGTGAGTTACAAACAAACGTTTGGGCGTGGCTACTGTATCAGACTGAGAGATTGGGGCGTGGCTACTGTATCAGAAAGAGATTGGGGCGTAGCTACTGTATCACACTGAGAGTTTGGGGTGTGGCTACTGTATCAGACTGAGAGATTGGGGCGTGGCTACTGTATCAGACTGAGAGATTGGGGTGTGGCTACTGTATCACACTGAGAGTTTGGGGTGTGGCTACTGTATCAGACTGAGAGATTGGGGCGTGGCTACTGTATCAGACTGAGAGATTGGGGTGTGGCTACTGTATCAGACCGAGAGTTTGGGGTGTGGCTACTGTATCAGACTGAGAGATTGGGGCGTGGCTACTGTACCAGACGAGAGATTGGGGTGTGGCTACTGTAACAGACTGAGAGATTGGGGCGTGGCTACTGTATCAGAAAGAGATTGGGGCGTAGCTACTGTATCACACTGAGAGTTTGGGGTGTGGCTACTGTATCAGACTGAGAGATTGGGGCGTGGCTACTGTATCAGACTGAGAGATTGGGGTGTGGCTACTGTATCAGACCGAGAGTTTGGGGTGTGGCTACTGTATCAGACTGAGAGATTGGGGCGTGGCTACTGTACCAGACGAGAGATTGGGGTGTGGCTACTGTATCAGACCGAGAGTTTGGGGTGTGGCTACTGTATCAGACTGAGAGATTGGGGTGTGGCTACTGTACCAGACGAGAGATTGGGGTGTGGCTACTATAGCAGACTGAGAGATTGGGGTGTGGCTACTGTACCAGACGAGAGATTGGGGTGTGGCTACTATAGCAGACTGAGAGTTTGGGGTGTGGCTACTGTATCAGACTGAGAGTTTGGGGTGTGGCTACTGTATCAGACTGAGAGATTGGGGTGTGGCTACTGTAC
This sequence comes from Pimephales promelas, assembly GCF_988280905.1. Taxonomy (NCBI): domain Eukaryota; kingdom Metazoa; phylum Chordata; class Actinopteri; order Cypriniformes; family Leuciscidae; genus Pimephales; species Pimephales promelas. The sequence goes on from NC_142781.1 coordinate 3,233,920, forward strand.
CAGACGAGAGATTGGGGTGTGGCTACTATAGCAGACTGAGAGTTTGGGGTGTGGCTACTGTATCAGACTGAGAGATTGGGGTGTGGCTACTGTATCAGACTGAGAGTTTGGGGTGTGGCTACTGTATCAGACTGAGAGTTTGGGGTGTGGCTACTATAGCAGACTGAGAGATTGGGGTGTGGCTACTGTACCAGACGAGAGATTGGGGTGTGGCTACTATAGCAGACTGAGAGTTTGGGGTGTGGCTACTGTATCAGACTGAGAGATTGGGGTGTGGCTACTATAGCAGACTGAGAGTTTGGGGTGTGGCTACTGTATCAGACTGAGAGATTGGGGTGTGGCTACTATAGCAGACTGAGAGATTGGGGTGTGGCTACTGTACCAGACGAGAGATTGGGGTGTGGCTACTATAGCAGACTGAGAGTTTGGGGTGTGGCTACTATAGCAGACTGAGAGATTGGGGTGTGGCTACTGTATCAGACTGAGAGATTGGGGTGTGGCTACTATAGCAGACTGAGAGTTTGGGGTGTGGCTACTGTATCAGACTGAGAGTTTGGGGTGTGGCTACTGTATCAGACTGAGAGATTGGGGTGTGGCTACTGTATCAGACTGAGAGTTTGGGGTGTGGCTACTATAGCAGACTGAGAGATTGGGGTGTGGCTACTGTACCAGACGAGAGATTGGGGTGTGGCTACTATAGCAGACTGAGAGTTTGGGGTGTGGCTACTGTATCAGACTGAGAGATTGGGGTGTGGCTACTATAGCAGACTGAGAGATTGGGGTGTGGCTACTGTACCAGACGAGAGATTGGGGTGTGGCTACTATAGCAGACTGAGAGTTTGGGGTGTGGCTACTGTATCAGACTGAGAGTTTGGGGTGTGGCTACTGTATCAGACTGAGAGATTGGGGCGTGGCTACTGCATCAGACTGAGAGATTGGGGTGTGGCTACTATAGCAGACTGAGAGATTGGGGTGTGGCTACTGTACCAGACGAGAGATTGGGGTGTGGCTACTATAGCAGACTGAGAGTTTGGGGTGTGGCTACTGTATCAGACTGAGAGATTGGGGTGTGGCTACTGTATCAGACTGAGAGATTGGGGTGTGGCTACTGTATCAGACTGAGAGTTTGGGGTGTGGCTACTGTATCAGACTGAGAGTTTGGGGTGTGGCTACTATAGCAGACTGAGAGATTGGGGTGTGGCTACTGTACCAGACGAGAGATTGGGGTGTGGCTACTATAGCAGACTGAGAGTTTGGGGTGTGGCTACTGTATCAGACTGAGAGATTGGGGTGTGGCTACTATAGCAGACTGAGAGATTGGGGTGTGGCTACTGTACCAGACGAGAGATTGGGGTGTGGCTACTATAGCAGACTGAGAGTTTGGGGTGTGGCTACTATAGCAGACTGAGAGATTGGGGTGTGGCTACTGTATCAGACTGAGAGATTGGGGTGTGGCTACTATAGCAGACTGAGAGTTTGGGGTGTGGCTACTATAGCAGACTGAGAGATTGGGGTGTGGCTACTATAGCAGACTGAGAGTTTGGGGTGTGGCTACTATAGCAGACTGAGAGATTGGGGTGTGGCTACTGTATCAGACTGAGAGATTGTGGTGTGGCTACTATAGCAGACTGAGAGTTTGGGGTGTGGCTACTATAGCAGACTGAGAGATTGGGGTGTGGCTACTATAGCAGACTGAGAGTTTGGGGTGTGGCTACTGTATCAGACTGAGAGATTGGGGTGTGGCTACTATAGCAGACTGAGAGTTTGGGGTGTGGCTACTATAGCAGACTGAGAGATTGGGGTGTGGCTACTATAGCAGACTGAGAGATTGGGGTGTGGCTACTATAGCAGACTGAGAGTTTGGGGTGTGGCTACTATAGCAGACTGAGAGATTGGGGTGTGACTACTATAGCAGACTGAGAGTTTGGGGTGTGGCTACTATAGCAGACTGAGAGATTGGGGTGTGGCTACTGTACCAGACGAGAGATTGGGGTGTGGCTACTATAGCAGACTGAGAGTTTGGGGTGTGGCTACTATAGCAGACTGAGAGTTTGGGGTGTGGCTACTGTATCAGACTGAGAGTTTGGGGTGTGGCTACTGTATCAGACTGAGAGATTGGGGCGTGGCTACTGTATCAGACTGAGAGATTGGGGCGTGGCCACTGTATCAGACTGAGAGATTGGGGTGTGACTACTGTAGCAGACTGAGAGATTGGGGTGTGGCTACTTTATCAGATGAGAGATTGGGGTGTGGCTACTGTATCAGACTGAGAGATTGGGGTGTGACTACTGTATCAGACCGAGAGATTGGGGTGTGGCTACTGTATCAGACTGAGAGATTGGGGTGTGACTACTGTATCAGACCGAGAGATTGGGGTGTGACTACTGTATCAGACTGAGAGATTGGGGCGTGGCTACTGTAGCAGACTGAGAGATTGGGGTGTGACTATCGTATTAGACTGAGAGGTTCGGGTGTGGCTACTGTATCAGACTGATTTTTAATTCCACAAATTACATTGTGACACATTCCTTTATATTTATAGAGGTAAACAACCGGGCATGTTTTTCTGCTGATATGCACCATAGGTTTCTGTGTAAATCTCCTGTGATTGGTTAAACTGTGCTTTACACGCCTCCTGAATCACTCCTGGAAGACTCTGACCTTGTTGTTTTGTTTCTGAACATGAAAGAAAGCCAGAACATTAACTTATTGAAGTCTGAAGTGTTTCATCAGTTCTGCTCATTTGTGCTGAAGGGAACCTTTCAGCGTCTTCTTTATAGAGGCGTCTGCGTCTTGATAAAGTTGATTTATTTCAGTTCTAAAGCAGCCTTTTTGTTAAAAACAGAAGTTCAAGAGCCAGTTAAATTGGGAGACCTTTGCGCTCTTCTTCTTCCTTTTGGGATTGTGTAACTTTTACCTTCCAAATACTCTTTGCCAAACTAGAAATGTTGTAGTTTAGCAGTATTTCTTTTAGTTTTTGTCCAAGTTGGCCCCAGAGATGTCAGATTTAATGTGTCTTGTTGTTTTTCTCCTCCGTGTGGTGTTACCGAGGTCGGTTGCTTGTGTGTTTGTTTCTCCTTCACACAGCTGCGGTAGATCATGTGAGGCTGATCTGAGGTTATGTCAAATTTCATTGAGCTTTCAGAGTTATTTCTTCTTTTTCTTTCCATGTAGGCAACTAAAGTGTCTGCTGATGGGGAGCAGACGGCAGCTGATGCTGAGAGGAGCCGCAAAGGAGCAGAGGACCTGGAGCTTTACGTTAGGAACACACTCCTGGCCGCCGAAGGTAACGACAAATGAGAAACTAGGGTTTAATGTTGCTGGTTGAGGTTTTGATGGGATCAGGGTGATGGTAGAGCATTACAGTAATCTAGTCTTGATGTCATGAACGAATAAACTATTCGTTCGGATTCTACGGTTTTACAGATACTGGACACGTGACTTTCAAATGAGAGATTGGTATCAAAGGTCACACCCAAGTTCCTAACCGACGATGAAGACTTAACAGAGCAGCCATCAAGTGTTAGACAGGTTATTATGTGAGGAAGTTTTTTTGTTGTTGTTGTTTTTCCAATAATTCAGAGTTTAGTAGTAGGAAATTGCTAGTCATACAATGTTTCATCAGCTATGCATTCCGTTAATTTTGTGAATTGGTCAGTTTCGTCAGGGCGTGAAGAAATATAGAGCTGAGTATCATCAGCATAACAGTGAAAGCTAATTCCATGTTTCCTAATGATATCTCCTAATGGCAGCATGTATAGAGTGAACAGTAATGGTCCTAGTACTGAGCCTTGTGGTACACCATACTGAACTTGTGATCGATAAGACATCTCTTCATTTACTGCTACAAACTGATCAGATAAGTATGATTTAACACCGTGCTAGTGCAGTTCCACTATGCCAACATAATTTTCGAGTCTATTTAAAAGATTGTTGTGGTTAATTGTATCAAATGCAGCACTAAGATCAAGTAACAGAGAGATACAACCACGATCGGATGATAAGAGCAGATCATTTGTGACTCTAATGAGAGCTGACTCGGTACTATGATGTGGTCTAAACCCTGATTGAAAATACTCGCAGGAAACACAGTTGTGAGGATACTGCTTTTTCCAGTATCTTTGACAGAAAAGGCATATTCAAGATTGGCCTGTAATTGACTAATTCTGTAGGATCAAGTTGCGTTTTTTTAACAAGCGGTTTAATCATAGCCAGCTTAAAGGTTTTTGGTACGTATCATAGAGAAAAAGGCGAATTAATGATATTAAGAAGAGAATCTATGACCCGTGGAAGCATCTATTTCGGTAACTTAGTCGGTATAGGGTCTAGCATATTGAGATGATTAAACAAGTTTAGAAAATTCTTCCTCTCCTTTAGCAATGAATGAAACAAAAAAACACCCCAAAGTCTAAGATGTGATACTGTAGTAGGCGGTTGCATAGTTATCTTCTTTTTTTTTCCCTGATATTATCAATCTTTTAAGTAAAGAAGTTCATAAAGTCATTACTGCTATGCTATTTAGAAACGTCTGGGGAAAAGAAGGAAAACATTTAAGTGAGCATCTTCAAATAAAGCACTATTAAAATGCCAGTAGGCAACTCTTATATTTAGCAGAATTAATAAAAACACATGCTACTACTGTACCATTGAGTGGTCAGAGAAACCAACAGGACAAATATCACAAGATGTAAAACATTGTTTGTGAAGATTAAAACAATAAAAAAAAGATCCAATCTTGCTTATGAAATGCAATTTTCCTTCACATGAGCTCTTTCATTACAATGAAAAATTCTCCACACATCACAGAGTTGACCAGTTTTATTTAATCATATTTAGTCATTTACTTCTTGAAGCCATATGAGGCTCAACTAAATCATTACTTGTACAATTAAAATCTCCACCCGGTGTTCTGTCGATTTTTGCTGCCTTGTCGAAAAATGCTACCGTAGCGCGAATTGATCACAGAATGCCGATTAAAGTCGTATGAAATACAATTCTAATACAATTCTAAGTTATGAGTAGCTACTGTATACTGTAGACTACTGTTTTTATTTTTAAAACGGTGTGAAAAGTAAAAATTATCATAAAATGTTCATCTTTGACTTGTCAAAGTACACCTTTTCTTATAGTAACTGAAACTTTCAGTTATTCCTTTTCAGCTGGCTGACCGTACAAATATTCATATGGTAGTAAGCATTTTTTAAAGGGAAATTATACATTATAACAGGAAAATGTACCTTTTGTAAAATAAATAAATAAATAAATAAATTAAAAAAACTGTGAGTCTGCACATGCGCATAAACGGTAAGTAGGAAATCTCGATGGGTAGCATGATTTGTCAGAACACCGGTACTAAAAAACCTCTGTATTACATCATATACTGTAAAGTTTCAAGAAACATTATTCTTTCCATTGATTTACAGGAGCATAGACATTTATGAATTCCACAGTAACATTTTCAATCTTTGCTATTATAAAAATTATTCTGCCTTGCATTACTTCTGTAACATCATACAATATTGGTTTTCTTATTCATAAGAGCAGTCTAATGAATCTTTCCTTCTCACTCTTTCATCCATTCGACTTCATTTTCCTTTGTACTGTGAGTTTCTTACAAAAACATAACATTATATATATATATATTTTTTTAGTTTCATTATTCCGACAACCATTATTCATTATGATGAGCGATGATAAAAAGCTCAACAAGCCAGGTTCATATCAGCCCGTTATTCTTGTGACATATCATTACTCAATGCCTGAGGACGCACTTTTTGTACAATCTTTTTCAGATGATGCACCTCAGGATTTGACAGACATCCTTCACCTTTTTGTTTCATTAAACTTTTTACTGAGTCAATAAATAGGAAAGATCAAGAAAATAGTCTCAACATTCCTCATTCCCTTTATCCGCTGAGGAAATGTTTCATTCTCTCCAAACTGAAACCTCTATAGTCTTGTCTCAGCTCTTCCTCAACTTGAACATCTGATAATTCTTGCTCACTTTTTTCAAAATTATCGTACAAATACGTTCATTATCGTACGTCTGGCAACCATAGACGTTGGAACGCCCCCCCTCCCCCGGCCGCCCCCTAAATTCACCTAAGCACGGGCGTCAGTTTGAAATTTGCTGGGCAAAGACTCAGAGACACATTCGGAAGTGCTGGGTACACATTTGTCAAACTGTGCAGCCTTTCTGCTCAATCCGTAAATAAATCCATTGATCCGCCAAAATTTGTATGAGTGTCTCAGTGGTTTAGTGGTAGATCTTTTGCCCAGAGTGCCAGAGGTTACGGGTTCTAATCCGCCCACGGTACAGTTTTTTTTCTCGCTCATCAAAACAGAATATCTCCATCTGTGGTTACAGTCAATATCAAGCATAGGACACGTTTATTTCTTGATTTTACCGGAATTAGTAGAGTCTCCGACGTAAAGGCGATTAAAGTGCGCGTCCGAGTGAAGACTGTGCGCCACAGAGAACACTGCATAGCCTACAACTGACAGCAGCGGCAACACGCGTTCCTCTTGATTTCAAAACAAAACATTTTAGCGCTAGATCTCTTATTTAAACGAACTAAATTAATGCTCTGCTAGTTAACAGGAGATGTTTTATTGTTGTTTAAAACGTTTTATTTTCCGATATGTGACTCTCGAGCACTGATGGATCAAGGAGCGGTCCATCAGTAGTTGAGTCACCATTAGGGTTGGGTATCGAGAATCGAGTATCGATTGGAACCGAGACTAACTTTTCGTTTTTCCCGGAATCGTTCAAAAGTTAAAATTTCGATTCCTAGTTTTGATATTCACAGTCCGCCGAGCGGAAGAAGAAACCGCTGAACAACACCAACGAAGAAGCGTCTACCGGAAGTGTTGGCATAACCACGCGAGTCGAACATGAGTAGCTTACGTCGGCGGTCCAAAGTGTGGCTTCACTTTTCTAAAAATAACGAAATCTCGGCAAAATGCAAAATTTGTGACAAAAGGAGTATTTGTGACAGAAGGAGTATTTCCTTCAGAAAGGCCGTTGGTTAGCAAGGTTAGCTAAACTTTTTTGACCCTGCCTCTTAAAAGAATCGGAATCAAAAATCGTTAGGAACCAGAATCGAAACAAGGAATCGGAATCGGAATCAGAATCGTTCAAATTCAAACGATACCCAACCCTAGTCACCATGTCGGAAAACATTTGGAATGGGTCAGACATAGCCCACAGTAATTCTGACTTATTATGTTTTTTAAAAGAATTTCGTTTTTATAAATTGTATTTCATTTTAATCAATGGTTTTAATCAACAAGTTGACTGATAAATTCTCAGAAAATGCATTTAATACCAATATATTGAAACGGTGCGTAATTCCGACAGACAGTCTCCGCATTCGCCATGGCAGTCCGTTTAAAAACTGGCTAACCCAATCCTCCCCGTTCTCACCACAATATTCCCAGTGCTTTGTGACCATAAAACCAGTGAGAGAAACAAACCTTTGAAAATGAAGAAAGGACTCCACAGTCACGCTCCGATTCGCACTCAGCAAACGCCCACGCGTACGTACAGTACTAGACGAGAGAGAGAGAGAGAGAGGCCCTGATACTCCGAGGTTGAGTGTGTTTGTATATCATCATACATGGTATTAAATGAGAAGCTGGTTTAGTTAATGAAGGTTCAGCTAACACTATGTGATGTCTTAATTAAAAGAGACTAAATTAATTAATTAACCAGAAAAAATAACCACTTAAACAGATACTCCAGCAATTGACTGTGTGTGTATTTGTAGTAGTGGGATCCTTCAAGTCAAGTCACATTTATGTTGAACTTTCTACAATACTCTGAAACAAAAAGAAAAGTTTTCTTACTCTGTATTTTTTGTCTTGATTTAATTACTTCAGTTATGTTTGAGTCTTGTTTACTGAAAAAATTAATCACAATTAAGTGAGTTTATGTTTAAAACAGAGAAATACATTTTTCTCACCCCGTTGTTGAGAGATATTTTTTTCCTAAACTCACTTGATTTGAATGATTTTCTTCAGAAAACAAAACTTGTTACAAAACTCGATTGAATCTTTTTCAACAGGACGAAAATGCTAATCGTATAAATTTGTATTTATTAATTAATTTATTTTGCAGTGCTCACAGTAATAAACAGTTAGCAACTCCACAGAAGACAATAGCTAAATTTACTTCAGTGATTAGTTCAGAATTGAATCAATGTTGATTTAATTCAGTTCAATAACAGTGTCAACGTTCATCCATTATGAAACAAGTTCACCTGTTATCATTCCAGAATGAGTCTCGATTTTTAAAATCGTGTTTTTAAAATGCTGTTTCAGGTGCAAAGATGTTAATCTTTTAAAAGCGTCTCTTGAGACCTTCAGACTAAAGCTATACTACAGCGTTTCTGCTCTGCCAGTAAATGTTGTATAAGCATCTATAATAGCCAGTGTTGGGAGTAACGCATTACAAAAGTAATACATTACAGTAACATATTACTTTTTGCTGTAACGCAGTAGTGTAAGGCATTACTAATCAATTTTCAGTAATATTTTACTCGTTAGATGTTCAGTGAGTCTTGTATTACAGTGTATTGTCTGCTTTTAAAGGCAACAGACTATGTGAAAGTTTTAAAGCAGTCTTTTAGTGCCGGTTCAGAGCGGTCGCGTCTGTAACATTGTTTTTTCCTCATAAATGCGAACACGAAAACTAAAATAAAATGAATATTTTAAGTTCTTTGGAGACTGGAGAGCCAACCCTTCCTCATCCGATTTGCGCAGTGTAATTAACAGAATTACAAAAAATCGATTTTGCCTCCTATTTTTTGTCACGCATGAATGTGTGTCTTTTCCCTAATATTAAAAATAAAACATAGACTGATATTTGTCTAATGTCTGGAGTCCTTTAAGGAAGTAGCCTATATACGTTTCAATACATGAATTTTCTGAGAATTTTTATTTCAAGTTTTGACTGCAAATGTCATGTCCATAATGCTGGACTTCCCCAATTTAAATAATTTATCCTCAACTAGTTTTGTGGTGTAGGTCTACGTATTTTATAATGTTAACTTCAAATAATACTAATAGCATAATTTAAAGATAAGGCAGCATTGGATCTGGACGGTAAGGAGAATAACGCTGGAGTTGGAAGAGGTGTGTCGTTCGTGGATCTGAGTCGTGTGGCGAATCGCGATTTCGGTTTCATTTTGCATATCGTTACAGCCCAAAAGTTAAGTTCTACTTAGTTATTTTGGTGAAAGTAACTCAAAAGTAATACATGAGTAATGTAACGCATTACAATTCTGGGACAGTAATATTGTAAGGTAATGAATTACTTTTAAATAACAGTAACAAGTAATACCTAATGTATTACAGTTTGGAAGTAACTTGCACAACACTGATAATAGCGAAGTATCAGAGACGTCTCCGGCCGCTTGTGTTTCTGAGGGCTTCTTCGTGTTTGTTTGCTCAGCACGGGGATATTTTGTATAGTTTATATTTCTATATTTTTCAGTTTTCTGGACAGATCACATCACGATGCATCAGTGAATCGATTATTTAATAATGCAAATGTAGTTTTCTCAACAGATGGTGTTGTCTCTGGACATCTAAGCATCAGACGCTCATACACTCTCAGTCCACCCAATACATGCAGATTAAAGCCATAAATACTAAAAAAGTGGTTAATCTATTTCCTCGGATACGTGTTTGGCTCTTAAAGTCGGCAGATTGCACTTTGGTCCTCTGGTTTTTGATAACTGGCCAAAAAGCTGCTTGCAGAAGTGGAGGAGAGCAGACATGGAAGAGCTTCATTATCCATTCTGTGCATGAGCTCCTGCTCCAGTAAACCGCCTCGTCTCTCATCTTCTCTCGCACGCTAAACGAGGAGGAATCAAATGATTCTGTCCACCCCAAAGACCCGAGCTGCGTTTGAAACTCACTGTGCAATTATCTCCAGCTCGGCTCGCTCGGCAGGTACACTGCGCTCTTTGTAGTCTTTCCACTGTTTACGTTTGAACTCTCGAGGAATTTCCCAAACGCGTGTAATTATAACTCATTTTCATCTCAATTTAATGATTTTTATTTAAATTAGAATATGCAGAGGAGCTTGCTCGCTCTCCCCCCCCCCTCCCGTTTGATTGAGGTTTTTATTTCTGAATCTAATTTGATTTGATTAGAGAACATTAACTGTGCTCAGTTTCATTTGAACTTCCTTAAGTCGACCTGCTGTGAAAAGCAAGTGGAAAGAAACGTGTGGTAAAGTTGTTTGCTATGTATATTAGGGCTGTCAATCGATTCAAATTTGTAGTCTAGTTTATCGCAAATTAATTGTGACATCAAATTTGGCCTAAAAGATGATTTAAAGTCGTTATTGTGAGAAATACATTACAAAAAGTAGGTCGATGGCGACTAAATAAAATTATTTTTGGGTGATTTAGCTCTACCTTTAATGAGTTTTTTTTAGGGCTGTGCAAAAATTAATTGCGATTAATCGCATCCAAAATAAAAGTCTGTGTTTACATAATATATTTGTGTGCGCTGTATATAATTATTTTGTATATATAAATACACACACATGCATGTATATATTTAAGAATTATTTGCGCTTAAATTCTGTATTTGTATATAAATACATGATCTATATTATATAAATATAAATATTTTATATATGAATAACACATTTTCTTAAATATATACATGCATGTGTGTGTATTTATATATACAAAATAATTATATACAGCACACACAAATATATTATGTAAACACAGACTTTTATTTTGGATGCGATTAATCGCAATTAATTTTTGCACAGCCCTAGTTTTTTTTTTTGTTTTTTTTTTGTTAAAATGAAAGTAAGAAAAAATATATAATTAAATGATACTCTAAATAAGACAGACGTTTCCAATCGAGTAAGTCATTGAGTCATTCATTCATTTGATTATTTTAAATGGCCGATTCATGGAATGAAGTAAAGGCTCTCTCTATCCGTGGGCCATTGAATCATTGGTTCATCCGATTCGTTCACTCGAAACCAATTCTGCTCTGGCTGTTAATATTTCTGTGTGCAAAATTGAGCAAAAACAGACAATATTGTGTCTAAAATCGAAGATAATACTAACTTCTTATTTATTGAACTGTGGTATTAAATCTATCTCAAATTTGCACTCGTGCTGTTCGGCACTCGTGTGTATTGCCTGTTTAATTATATCGTGAAATAAATATGAGACAAAATTACAGTGCAGAATGGCTCTTTCAGCATTATCCTGAGTATATAAAATACATTTCATGTGTAATTGAGCAGAAGAGGTTGACTTACCATTAGACAAAGGCAGGCAACCACCTTTGGGGCCCAAAGGCCCCCTAAAACGCTTCTTATATATACGAGATGCTCGTTCAGCAAGCGATTGCTGATGTGTTCGTTATAACGTCTGCTTCTTGTGTATCCTGTTTGTAGCTAATACAAATATCTTACATCTGAAGCAATATTGCGCTCTTTACTCGTGTGCTATTGTTTATTGCGTATCATATTTTTATTGTTTTGCGCATGCGCAGTTAAAGGATTAGTTCACTTTTGAAAAAACTTTTGCTGATAATTTACTCACCCCCATGTCATCCAAGATGTCCATGTCTTTCTTTCCTCAGTCGAAAAGAAATTTAGGTTTTTGATGAAAACATTCCAGGATTTTTCTCCTTATAATGGACTTCAATGGGAACCGGATGGTTCAAGGTCCAAAAGACAGTTAATAACAGTTTCAGATGCAGCTTCAAATGTCTTTAAACGACACCAGACGATGAATAAGGGTCTTATCATGCGAAACGATCGGTTATTTCAAAGCTTATTCCAAAAATGTAACTTTTCTAAGGACAAATGCTAGCCTTGTAATATATTGTGAGGCGCGTTTGCAACGTCACGTAATACGTAATTACGTTCAAAAGGTCACGGGCAACGTAGCCGGAAGTACAGAATCAAAATCGTCCGACATCGTTGTTTTTGTAAATCGTCCGACATCGTTGTTTTTGTTGCGTTTGAGTTAGTTTGCACGTTCAACCTATGCGTTCAACTTGTAAACACTGACTTTGTACTTTCGGCTACGTCGCCCGTGACCTTTTGAACGTAATTACGTATTACGTGACGTTACAAACGCGCCTCACAGAATGGAGAAAGGCTGGCATTTGTCCTCAGAAAAGTTAAATTTTTGGAATAAGCTTTGAAATAACCGATCGTTTCGCATGATAAGACCCTTATTCATCGTCTGGTGTCGTTTAAAGACATTTGAAGCTGCATCTGAAACTGTTATTAACTGTCTTTTGGACCTTGAACCATCCGGTTCCCATTGAAGTCCATTATATGGAGAAAAATCCTGGACTGTTTTCATCACAAACCTTAATTTCTTTTCGACTGAGGAAAGAAAGACATGGACATCTTGGATGACATGGGGGTGAGTAAATTATCAGCAAAAGTTTTTTCAAAAGTGAACTAATCATTTAATTTACACACAGAATCTCGATTCTGACAGCCCATTGACACCCCATGTACTTTATTTTTGGTTGAAATAATATTTTAAGTGTGTCATTTTTCATTTTCATTTAAATCTGTTGTTAAAATAACTCAAAATAAATGTATTTTGAAATGTAGATTTACAGCCTAGCGTTATTGTGTTGTGAACATAACCCCAATGCACCAGCTAGTGTCCTACCTCCGCTAATACTGCTAGCGACCGCACTGAACTGAACATCCTGACCTCTAGGATGATCCAGGTAAATGTGTGCAAATGTATAAGGCCTCATTCCTATATTTCACCTGGGGCCCGGCTCTCGGGAGCACGTGGAAACGTCACATCCAATTGATTTTCCCAGGGAAACCGGCCCGAGTCCTTCACTTAAATATCAGTCTACAGGCTTTCATAGACAACCTAGGAAGTCAGGGAAGGTCTCGTGTTTTAAGTGTTGAGACAAGATTAAAGCATGAAAGCACTTATTTATTTATTTATTTTACATTTTAACATGTTCAAATTTATTCCATTTGAAGTGACAAAGGATTTATGGTTTTAGGTTGAGTTAACTATAATAACCCTGATGTTATGTCCCTGCTGCTCATGTGTGTGTGTGTGTGTTTGTCCAGCTTTACGGGACAAAGCACGTGAGCTGAACGCGACTCTGGGCGTGAGGGACGGGGCTCCAGAGAAGAGTGTGAACGAGATGAATGATGAAATTCAAGCCATGCTCGCAGAACTACGCAAACGACAGCTCTCCGGAAAGAAAAACATTGCTGATGAAGAACTGGGGTAAAACACACACACACACACACACACACACACACACAATAAGCTTCCCTGCCACCAACACCTTCCTTTGGAACATTGCTGCAGATTTATTTTACTTCCTATATATATATATATATATATATATATATATATGAAGAGTTCAGATGCAAAAGCCTCTAAATGCCATTTGAAATGTTCTTCTTTAATGATGATTTTTGTCAAGCTTGTATATTTAAGTTCAGTGATTTCACTTAAATAACAATTAATAGGTAATTATCATTGCCATTTAAGTGAAATCACTGAACTTAAATATACAAGCTTGATAAAAATGATCATTCTAGAAGAAAATTTCAAATGGCACTTAGAGGCTTTTGTACGGAAGCCCTGAACCGCAACCTAAAAAAAAAAAAAAGTCAGTAAAAAAAAAAAAAAATCTGTAAAAAAAAAAAAAAATCTAGCATTTCGAGATTAAAGTCGAAATGTTTCGAGATTAAAGTCGAAATGTTTCGAGATTAAAGTCGAAATGTTTCGAGATTAAAGTCGAAATGTTTCGAGATTAAAGTCGGAATGTTTCGAGATTAAAGTCGAAATGTTTCGCGATTAAAGTCGAAATGTTTCGAGATTAAAGTCGAAATGTTTCGAGATTAAAGTCGGAATGTTTCGAGATTAAAGTCGAAATGTTTCGAAATTAAAGTCGAAATGTTTCGAGATTAAAGTCGGAATGTTTCGAGATTAAAGTCGGAATGTTTCGAGATTAAAGTCGAAATGTTTCGAGATTAAAGTCGGAATGTTTCGAGATTGAAGTCGAAATGTTTCGAGATTAAAGTCGGAATGTTTCGAGATTAAAGTCGGAATGTTTCGAGATTAAAGTCGAAATGTTTCGAGATTAAAGTCGGAATGTTTCGAGATTAAAGTCGAAATGTTTCGAGATTAAAGTCGAAATGTTTCGAGATTAAAGTCGAAATGTTTCGAGATTAAAGTCGGAATGTTTCGAGATTAAAGTCGGAATGTTTCGAGATTAAAGTCGAAATGTTTCGAGATTAAAGTCGAAATGTTTCGAGATTAAAGTCGGAATGTTTCGAGATTAAAGTCGGAATGTTTCGAGATTAAAGTCGAAATGTTTCGATATTAAAGTCGAAATGTTTCGAGATTAAAGTCGAAATGTTTCGAGATTAAAGTCGGAATGTTTCGAGATTAAAGTCGAAATGTTTCGAGATTAAAGTCGGAATGTTTCGAGATTAAAGTCGAAATGTTTCGAGATTAAAGTCGAAATGTTTCGAGATTAAAGTCGGAATGTTTCGAGATTAAAGTCGGAATGTTTCGAGATTAAAGTCGGAATGTTTCGAGATTAAAGTCGAAATGTTTCGAGATTAAAGTCGGAATGTTTCGAGATTAAAGTCGGAATGTTTCGAGATTAAAGTCGAAATGTTTCGAGATTAAAGTCGAAATGTTTCGAGATTAAAGTCGGAATGTTTCGAGATTAAAGTCGAAATGTTTCGAGATTAAAGTCGAAACATTGTGCATTCATAACAGTGCGCGTCCACTGGCTCAGAGCGCGCGCGTGTGTGTGTGAAGTCGAACTGCCATGGATAAACACAAAATAGTAGCTTTTTACTTTTATCTGAATTACTTATCTTACTTTATCGTTATAAAATATAATGCGCCGGAATAGACTTTAGCCTATAGGAAAACCAACACGGAAAACACTTTTCAGACTGGATGGAGAAATCCAGCTTTATGAATGAATGAATGAATGAATAGGGCATTTATATAGCGCTTTCATATGCCTACACTCAAAGTGCTTTACAATCATATCAGAGAATCTCTCCTCAACCATAAGTGGTTATTAAATCTTAGGAAATCACAGGATCCGGCCAAATGATTGGATACAGAATGATGCACTTAAAATGTATCCAGAGCGTATTTACGTTGAAGAGGGAGACCGAACAGTTACTGTTGTGTTCTCGACCCAGATAGTGTTTACTAGACGAGCACGAAAACACCTCAGAAACACTGCCACTAGCACGTGTGACGTGTGTAGAATTTTGTTGAAAGCCCAGATAAAAGTAAAAAGCTACTATTTTGTGTTTGTCCATGGCAGTTCGACTTCACACACACACACACACACGCGCGCGCGCTCTGAGCCAGTGGACGCGCACTGTTATGAATGCACAATGTTCCGACTTTAATCTCGAAACATTTCGACTTTAATCTCGAAACATTTCGACTTTAATCTCGAAACATTTCGACTTTAATCTCGAAACATTTCGACTTTAATCTCGAAATGCTAGTTTTTTTTTTGTTTTTTTTTACAAATGTATTTTTTTTTTACAGATTTTTTTTTTTTTTTTTTTTTACAGATTTTTTTTTTTTTTTATGTTGCGGTTCAGGGCTTCCGTACTTTTGCATCTGAACTCTTCATATATATATATATAATAACATCCCTTAGAATTGTATTGGCATATTACTGAATATGGTGACGTTAATGTATTTGGTCTAGCTCTGATAGTGACGAGTAGATTACAGCAAACACTGAACCAGACTATTTAAATGCTGAGCAAGCTATCTCATTGGCTACAGGATCAGCAGAGGCCAATCAGCTTGTGCCATGCAGAACTGCAGATTGCATGTAAAGTACCATCAGCCTCTACCTCTTAACTATAGACCTCTTCAATGTTTCTCTGTTGGGTGCGCGCGCAGCATGGGGTCAGAAAAATGGCGCGGCTAATAGACCGGCATGATATTGTGTCAAGTTATGCACTGTCTTTACCACCACAGGAACGGGAACATTACCATAACAAACTTGTTTTAGTAAATGGCGATTGTCTCCCTGATCCCGAGCTCATAACAGAATGGGGGGACAAGCCGAGTGTTTACACACGCGAAAAACTCAAAGCCTACAAATCGCTAGACGCTTATAATTACGTAGTTTGTGGGCATGTTCAGACGGTTTTATATAGCGATATAAGCGATGACTTTTGTGCGGAGGTTTTACCGAGCCAGCGCCAGGGGAAAAAGACCTCTATGTACAAAGCCTGGGTCGTGATCAACAAGTGGGAAGGCTACATCCATACTGCAAATTGCACCTGCATGGCAGGGTAACGTTAATTATTTATCATATTGGAGACGGATGCACTGTAGACTGATTGACTTGATGGTTATATTTCCCTAGAAAACTGTCACGACTAGGCTACTAATCACTTACCCAGCATCCGTCACCTTTCCTCCAGGGTCATTATTGCTAAACTAAACGTGTGTCTGTCATTTCACCAATTATCGCTGAGATGTGTGGAAATCGCGTCAGTGCGTGATGTAAAAAAAAAAAAGAAAACATAAAAAAACTCATTAAGACACAACACACGGTTGGAACAAGCATGCACAGTGTACATAGCCGATGTAAAAAATACATAAAACAAAAATCATAGTAGGCATGTTAGTATTTATCGTTACACTCTAAAAAATGCTGGGTTGTTTTAACCCAATTTTGGGTCAAATATGGACAAACCCGAAATGTTGGGTTAAAAATGTAATGTAAAAATTTAACCCAACGGCTGGGTTAGTCCATATTTGACCCAAAGTTGGGTTAAAACAACCCAGCATTTTTTAGAGTGTAGTATTTGTCGCAAGTTAGTATTTATCGACGCAACAAGTAGGCATGTTGACGAGAAATTCTCCAGTAGCTGGTTTATACTATGGTTACAGCACGATGGAATGAACTTTTCTGACCCCGACATGCGCATTTTTTTCTGTGACGTCAACCGTAAAGGGGTCTATATGTATACAGGGCCTAAAACTAACTTTAGGCCAATTGCTGGTGAGTTAAGAAATTTTGCCAGCCATGAAACATAAATGAATCCTTATTAAAGTTGCAAAAGTTATTCAGTCAAGAGCCGTGAGTGATTTTTTTCTTTGTCCTTTGTTGTTGAACATCAATGAAGTAGACGGCAGCAGGAATATTAGGCTGCTGTCACTTTAAGAGCTAATGCTTGGATCCAGTATACTGTTACACGTCCTTTTTATTTCTCAACAGTTTATGTTTAGTTAAGACCAAACTGACTGTGTTTACTGCGATACTCACTTTAATATACATTTATACTGTATATAATCATGTCTATCAGCAGCAGCATGTCTCACAGGCTCACGGTAATGTCTCTGAGTGTACTTGTGCAGCAGATTTGTTTCACCGAGACCAAATACATTAACATTGTCATATCCATCGCCATCCCAATGAGCTCACTTTCACGTCTTCTTGTAAAGGATTAAAGCGATAGTTGACTTTGAAATTATTTTTTGGTATGTTTTATCTTCCCTCAAGGGCATCCAAGATGTGGGTGTCTTTGTTTCCACAGTTTTTGCAATTTTGACATTTTTAGGTCAAACCGTTCTTGTCTGTCAGTCATATAATGGAGGTCTATGGTCACCACCTCAAAGAGCATGCACAGAGAGGTCCAAATTAAACATGATTTAATGACTCGTACATGTAAGTACACATTGATGGCCTAAGACACGAAACGAGCGGTTTGTGTGAGAAAACGAACATTATTTATATCGTTTTACCTCTTGTAACCACAGCCACGTCCAAGTGATCTGAGGGCGTGGACGCTTCAGTCTGGAAGTGATCTACGTCACTCATTGTTTACACAGAGATTTTGGAAACGTTACCTAAACATATTTAGATATACAGGAAATCGCAATGGAAGACGATTTCGGTATATCAATAGACAACGTTGAATTTTTTTGCAACCGCACGAGAGATCACTTCCGGCACTTTCCAGCGCTTGCCCAGACCGAAGCGCCCGCGTCCTCAGATCACTTGAACGTGGCTGTGGTTACAAGAGGTAAAAACGATATAAATACTGTTCGTTTTCTCACACAAACCGCTCGTTTCGTGTCTTAGGCCATCAATGTGTACTTACATGTACGAGTCATTAAATCATGTTTAATTTGGACTTCTCTGTGCATGCTCTTTGAGGTGGTGACCATAGACCTCCATTATATGACTGACAGACAAGAACGGTTTGACCTAAAAATATCAAAATTGAAAATACTGTGGAAACAAAGACACCTACATCTCGCATGCCCTTGAGGTAGGCTATTTTTTTGCTATAAAGGAAAAATCACACAGTATCGAGGTTGTGAATATTAAGCATTGTGATTGGTTGTGCACATATTCATGTTCAAATACCACAACAAACCTCTTACATAAAGAGCAAATTCTGCCAAACAGCTGCGGATGAGGGTCGGATTATTGTGTCGGTGGCATTATGTTTCTCAGTCGTATTTTGTGGTTCATTGGATCACAGCTCAAATGAAGAAAGTTTCTCTTTCTTATGTAAAATCTTAATGAACTAATTAAAAATTGCCTGCGGTTGGGCAGGGGAGGAATATTATTCCAGCCTAATCAAATTACTTCTATAATGGATTCCTCTGCGTGTACGGCTGTGAGAGAACAGAGAGAGACACCTAGAGGAGGACAGTGGGATTAAACCTGTCGAGGAGCTTCAGCTTGTCTGGGTCGTGGCGCTCCTGCAGGGACACAGGTTGTTTAACGTCTCCTCAGAGATCTTGACAGAATGTGTCCCAAAAATGCAATATTCAGCTCTGATTGGGACATCTTCATCCAGGATCAAAACAAAAACAAAAATGTCATCTTTTATTCACCCACATATCATTCCAAAACTGAATTACTTGCTTTTTTCCAGTGGAACAAGGTCAATTATTTATTTGACCAAAAATACAGGGCAAAACAATAATATTGTGAAATAGCTTTACAATTTAACCCTCTGGGGTTGTTCATTTCAGAGTCACACATGGGGTGTTCGGGTCCAAATGGACCCAAAGGGCGGGATTCATATTTAAAAAAAAAAAAATATCATGATTTCGTTTTTTTTATAATATTTTTTCTTTTCTTTTTTGGTGTTTTGAGAAAATTTCAAAAATAAAAAAATGTATAATTAGTATTAATGCAATAATTATGACAAAATTTCTCCCCATTGAACATAATAGAAAAAATATTGAATATTGTATTTCATTTTAGAGTCAAGCCTAGGCCTCATAAAAGCAATTTTTGAAATGAGATGGATGGACAAACTGAGCATTTTAAAAATGCAAAACACATCTGAATTTTTTGGTGTGTTTGTGTATAAAAGTGTGTTTGTGTGTGCGTCTGTTTTGCACTCTTGATGTTTTATAGATTCACCCCTTCACTGTTGTGTGCTTTTTTTCAAGATCACGACTGATTTGTAGATTGTACGCACAAAAAAACGCACTATTTTCACATTTTTGCCAATTTCCCATTCATTTACCATGCGGGTCCATTTGGACCCGAACACCCCAAGTGTGACTATTTTTTTTTTACAACCACTTAGACTATTCACATCCTGTCCCCAATTATTTTGGGTGTTCAAATACCAAATACCAACAAAGTCACCAAATTTCGGACCATTCCGAGGAAGCTGTGATTTAAAAAAAAAAAATTATTTTAATTTTTCGTGTCCATTTGGGCCGAACAACCCCAGACGGTTAAAACAACTGTTTTCTACGTACAGTATGTGAATGTATATTGTAGAGTGCTGAATTTTCTGGATCATTACTCCAGACTTCTCTTGCTGAAAACAGCTTCATATTTGTGTGGAAAGCGTGATACATTTTTCAGGGTTCTTCAAGGAAAGTTCAAGAAAACATTATAAATGTCTTTACCAGTGTTGTAGTACTCGAGACTCGGACTCGACTCGGTCTCGAGACCATATTTTAATGGTCTTGGTCTTGTCATGGATTCGTGTCCATTTGGACTCGGAATTGACTCGTACTCGAACATTTTTTTTTTAGGACTCGGAATTATTCCCTAGTCCACTCGAGTTCAATTCAAAATATTTTTCATGATTATTAATGTATGTTAATAAAATATTTCTTTAAATTGATTGACACGCCCAGTGATTGGTGATTTTCTAGTGCGCAACTGCGCATGACAAATTGTAATAAAATTACTTTTAACACGACCTACTATGTGGCCTTTTTACCCTAAACTGATCATATTTTTTAAACTCTAAGTAAATTCAGTAAAAAAAAAAAAAAGGATTTCTCTAAGTAAATAAAAGTAAATTAGGTAATCAACCCTCACTGGTCTCGGTCTCGACTCGGACTCGACCGTCTCTGGTCTCGGACTTGACTCAGACTCGACCGTCTCTGGTCTCGGTCTCGACTCGGACTCGACTCTCTATGGACTCGGTCTCGACTCGGACTCGACCGTCTCTGGTCTCGGACTCGACTCGGACTCGACTCTCTATGGTCTCGGTCTTGACTCGGACTCGACTCTCTATGGTCTCGGTCTCGACTCGGACTCGACTCTCTATGGTCTCGGTCTCGACTCGGACTCGACTCTCTATGGTCTCGGTCTTGACTCGGACTCGACCGTCTCTGGTCTCGGACTCGACTCGGACTCGACTCTCTATGGTCTCGGTCTCGACTCGGACTCGACCGTCTATGGTCTCGGTCTTGACTCGGACTCGACTCTCTCTGGTCTCGGTCTCGACTCGGACTCGACTCTCTATGGTCTCGGTCTCGACTCGGACTCGACTCTCTATGGTCTCGGTCTTGACTCGGACTCGACCGTCTCTGGTCTCGGACTCGACTCGGACTCGACTCTCTCTGGTCTCGGTCTCGACTCGGACTCGACCGTCTCTGGTCTCGGACTCGACTCGGACTCGACTCTCTCTGGTCTCGGACTCGACCGTCTCTGGTCTCGGACTCGACTCTCTATGGACTCGGTCTTGACTCGGACTCGACTCTCTATGGCAGGGGTCACCAAACTTTTTTATCTGGGGGCCACATTATCGTTCCTGACTGTGATGGGGGGCCGGGGCTATATAAAATAGAATTGTGTGACCAAGCACAAACTGACCACCAGCAGGCCTCATAGTAGAGATTACTAGCCTGGCACAGCCATATTTGTTTATCATTAATAGTTGTTTGCAAAAGTAGTAATCGAGTCTTCACACTTTGTTTTAATTTGAAATACCACAGATTTTCCATTTATTTATTTTCGAATACAAATTACATCAAACCCGTCAAGGTAAGAAACATCTGCCTAGTTGAGGTGAGTGGCACTGGTAAGGATGAATGAAAAATTATAAATTATAGGTAGGCCTGTTACTATTTATAATAATTGTGTACAGCACTTAATAAAGGTCAAATAAATAGGCCTATAAAATAAATAAATAAACATTGAAATTATAACAACAACATGAGTAATAGAACTAGTCAGCTCTTATGCCTATCCAGGTGAGCATGCTCAGTAAACAACAAAATACCAAATGCAGACATGTTATTATTTTCCAAAAAGCAATTTAAAAAAATAGGCCATGACGACTTTTGGGGATTGCCGGTTCAAGTAGTGGGGGGCAGAGGGGTTGGGGGGCCAGTCAAAGGGGTGTGGCGGGCCTGATTCGGCCCGCGGGCCTTAGTTTGGTGACCCATGCTCTATGGTCTCGGTCTTGACTCGGACTCGACCGTCTCTGGTCTCGGACTCGACTCGGACTCGACTCTCTATGGTCTCGGTCTCGACTCGGACTCGACCGTCTATGGTCTCGGTCTTGACTCGGACTCGACTCTCTCTGGTCTCGGACTCGACTCGGACTCGACTCTCTCTGGTCTCGGTCTCGACTCGGACTCGACCGTCTCTGGTCTCGGTCTTGACTCGGACTCGACCGTCTCTGGTCTCGGACTCGACTCTCTATGGACTCGGTCTCGACTCGGACTCGACCGTCTCTGGTCTCGGACTCGACTCTCTATGGACTCGGTCTTGACTCGGACTCGACTCTCTATGGTCTCGGTCTTGACTCGGACTCGACCGTCTCTGGTCTCGGACTCGACTCGGACTCGACTCTCTATGGTCTCGGTCTCGACTCGGACTCGACCGTCTATGGTCTCGGACTCGACTCGGACTCGACTCTCTATGGTCTCGGTCTTGACTCGGACTCGACTCTCTCTGGTCTCGGACTCGACTCGGACTCGACTCTCTCTGGTCTCGGTCTCGACTCGGACTCGACCGTCTCTGGTCTCGGACTCGACTCGGACTCGACTCTCTATGGTCTCGGTCTCGACTCGGACTCGACCGTCTATGGTCTCGGTCTTGACTCGGACTCGACCGTCTCTGGTCTCGGACTCGACTCTCTATGGTCTCGGTTCTTGACTCAGACTCGACTCTCTCTGGTCTCGGACTCGACTTGGACTCGACTCTCTATGGACTCGGTCTTGACTCAGACTCGACTCTCTCTGGTCTCGGTGTCGACTCGGACTCGAGTGAGGTGGTCTCGACTACAACACTGGTCTTTACTGTCATTTAATTTTAATTTTATATAAAAAGTACCCACGAAGTGTTTCGGTCTGGTGTGTTAAAGGGTTTTCTTGAGTCATGCGTCACAGGTACGCAGAGAATGAGACGCGCGCCGGTTCTCTATCTCTCCAGGGCCGCTGAGGCTCTTCTGGCTCGGGTGAAGCGTTTGTTTGGAGACCCGCACCAGGCCACAGAGGACCTGAAGAAGGAGGTCAGTGATAAGATGGGCGATTACAGGCAGAAACTGGAGGAGGCTCAGGATCTGCTGAGGGACGCGCACAACAAAACCAAACTGGCAGAGGGTCTGGCTAACACCAACCAGCTGAACCTGGACCGCCTGCAGGTGCACAGATACACACACACGCTCACACTTATGAAGCGCCGCGTCGTGTCGAAAGTCTAAAGCGCTTCGTTATTCGTTACGTGCAGGGAAAGAGGGACGTGGCCGGGGAAAAGAAAAAGGAAATGGAGGGGATTTTGGCGGAAGGAGAGAAGATGCTGGACGAAGCTAACGCTCTGTCCGACAGCATCAACCAGGGCAAAGAGGTCAGTGTCATCATGCTAACACACGACAGAGCTGCCACACGAGCGAGCGTGAGTGGTGTGTGACTGGCTGGTGTGTGTAGGAGCTGGAGGAGATGCAGAAGGAGCTGGGGCCGCTGCACGATAAGCTGGACCTGAAGGTGGCGCGGCTGGGTCGCGGACTGGACGACTCCGTCCCGGATCTGCTGATGAGGGCGGAGGATCACGCCGGCCAGCTCAACGAGTCCGCTGCCATACTCGACAGGTGTGTGATGGGTGGGTTAGTGTAAGCGGAGAGAATACGCAGTTTGGACAGTATAAAAACAATTACGTCTATGGAATGTCCTCACAAGTATAGCAAAACAAACGTGCCAGTGCTTGTGACGCCACGTGCAAAGTATAGGGTTGGGTATCGAGAATCGAGTATCGATTGGAACCGGGACTAACTTTTCGTTTTTCCCGGAATCGTTCAAAAGTTCAAATTTCAATTCCTAGTTTCGATATTCACAGTCCGCCGAGCGGAAGAAGAAACCGCTGAACAACACCAACGAAGAAGCGTCTACCGGAAGTGTTGGCATAACCGCGCGAGTCGAACATGAGTACCTTACGTCGGCGGTCCAAAGTGTGGCTTCACTTTTCTAAAAATTAACGAAATCTCGGCAAAATGAAAAATTTGTGACAAAAGGAGTATTTGTGACAGAAGGAGTATTTCCTTCAGAAAGGCCGTTGGTTAGCAAGGTTAGCTAAACTTTTTTGACCCTGCCTCTTAAAAGAATCGAAATCGAGAATCGTTAGGAATCGGAATCGAAACAAGGAATCGGAATCGGAATCAGAATCGTTCAAATTCAAACGATACCCAACCCTAGCAAAGTATGAATTATATAGTAAGAAACCTCAAGAAAATAAGTTTTAATTAAACTGAATTAATTGGTTTTAATTAAAAAAACAAATTGCGAAGTTGACGAAAGTGACCAAAGATTTTATTAATCAACAGTTATAGTCGTTACAGTATCAAGGGCTATAACCGACAATAATGAATATTGTAATAAAATTATAATAGCAAGGTAAAATAAAAATAAAAATCCCCAGGCGGCACATATTTCCTCTTAATGGAGAAGTTCATTTCTGACCGTGCTACTGTACATTATGAGCTCAACACAATTTTATCATAGTAGATGATTTATGAACTAAAACATTTGGACATTTTCATACGTCAATTGTGTGTGTTTTCGCTGTAGTAAAGAATCTGAGAAACACCAGTCGTGAGTTGTGAGTCATGGTCTCTTCAGCCAACAAGATCTCAGATCTCATGTTTGCGCTTGTTAACACTATCGGTCAGGTTTAGTGTAGGTTTTTGTAGGTGCTACGTTATTTTCAAACGTAATAGAGCATTAAAGGAGTAGTTCACTTTAAAAAAAAACTCTTGCTGATAATTTACTCACCCCGATGTCATCCAAGATGTCCATGTCTTTCTTTCTTCAGTTAAAAAGAAATTAAGGTTTTTGATGAAAACAGTCCAGGATTTTCTCCATATAATGGACTTCAATGGGAACCAAATGGTTCAAGGTCCAAATGAGAGTTTCAGTGCAAACTGTTCAAAGGACTTTAAACGATTCCAGACGATGAATAAGGGTCTTATCAAGCGAAACGATCGCTCAATTAATAAATAAATAACAAAGTTTAAGTTTTATAATCTCAAATGCCGCCTTGATCTGTTCTGTGACACACTTTAGTGACCCTCCTGTTCGAACTCGTTCATCAAAATGAACAAATCTTTTTTTGAGTCACTTGGTTCATTCAATGAATGAAATGAACGAATTGACTCGGAAAAAGATTCCGAACAGGAGAGTCACACAGAACAGAGCAAGGCGAGTATTTGAGCTTATAAAACTTAAACTTTGTTCTTTATTTATTAAATGAGTGATCGTTTCGCTTGATAAGACCCTTATTCATCGTCTGGTGTCGTTTAAAGCCCTTTGAACAGTTTGCACTGAAACTCTCTTTTGGACCTTGAACCGTTTGGTCCCCATTGAAGTCCATTATATGGAGAAAAATCATGGAATGTTTTCATCAAAAACCTTAATTTCTTTCCGACTGAAGAAAGAAAGACATGGACATCTTGGATGACATGGGGGTGAGTAAATTATCAGCAAAAGTTTTTTTAAAAAGTGAACTACACCTTTAATCTTTAATCACCGCTCATGTTCACTATGAACGATCCTAACCTGTGTTTGTGTTTTCTGTAGTATTCTAGCCGAAGCGAAGAACCTGTCCTTCAACGCCACCGCTGCTTTCAAAGCGTACACCAACATCAAGAACTACATCGACGAGGCCGACATGGTGGCCAAAGAGGCGAAGAAGACCAGCGTCGAGGCTCAACAGCTGGTGAGGAAACACACACACACACTCGTCATGAGTCTCTACACCAGGGGCTGATGGGAGATGCTCTGCATGGGCAGCAGCAGCAAATTAAAATGCGGTTGTTTTTTACTCCCACTTTTGGAGAGTCTTTCTGCTGCTCTTTTCCATATTACAACAGTTTATATCCCAACTAATAGCAAACAGGGGGAGTGTCTGGTGATGCTAGAGTTAAAAAAACACAGACATAATCTTGTTAAACTGCTATAAACAATCAATCAGACACTGAATACACCAATCCTCATCCATCATGGATACATGTTTGGTTGTATAAGCGACGCTTTGCGTGTGTAGTGTCTAGAAATCACCAGGTTTGGATCAAGAGTTTCACTGGCTGCGTTAAAGCCGTCCAATTCATTTCCATTTGTCCTGCTTCAGAGATCAAAGCTTTGCGCCTGTTCTTCCATCATCATCATCCCTCTCTCCTGTCGTTCACCCTCCCTCACAGAAACAGGCCAAAAGGTCAACGGCGCTTCACAAGCCATGTTTCCATCGACACGTTTTTATCCGAATTAAGTGATATCGAATGAAAAATGCCTTATGGAAACAGTAAAATTCGATGAAATTTCATGAAAATCGACTCAAATGAAATACGTTCGGTCTCATCGAATTTTCTCTTGATCGATATACGGCTAATGCGATAAAAGCTGTTGGAAACGTTATTTGCCGAATAAATAATGAATTGCGATTAAGTTTTATGCCCTTTTATGGTTGCAACACGCCAGAAGACGAGTTCATTTCCGGCCAGTCTGTTTGCGCACACATGGCGGATGTCAACAAAGACAGATGTAAGTGGACAAAGCAAAAAGATGCTTCAACCAAAGGGTTTCCGTGAACCACGATCTCCCAGAACTGATGGAGCGCTGTCGTTCCCACACCACAGTCACCTCCGCTGTCGTCGGGCATACGTGCATCGGCATCATCATAGCAATGTTTATAGCGTCATTGTTTTCTTAGGTTAGTTTAGCTTGTTTTTACGTGGCTTGGTTGAATTGTAATGTAGAATGTGGTCTGTTATTTCTAGTATAACACACCGTTGCCATGGACGCAGTTCAGAGACGGAACAGACTATTTTCTTTAGCAGAAGCAATACTCGTTTTTAAATCAATAAACTCGTTTTTAAGTCAATATTTTGTGTCAAATTATTGATTTATTTATTTATTTGGTTGATTTATATGTAATAAGCAGGATAATATATAGCGAGGCGGTTGTTATAGCGAATACAACAACCGCCCCGCGTACATTATCCCATTCATATGTCGCTATCAGCTGGCACATAAGCTTTATTAGCCTTCAACTTGTGAAATATTGATCATTTTTGGTAGATGGCGCGATCCGTTTTGTCTAACAAAACTTTGTTCGCAAAAGTTTGCTTGAATGTTGTTCGATTCAGTGCGAAAATAAATGGAAACACCTTAAAATGTCTCATATCAATTCGATATACCAATTTGATCGCAAAACAGCATGTGACGTCATTACGTACAGGTTTTTATTCGCTTTAAAGCCGTTGGATGGAAACACACTTTCACCAGCTTTATCCGCATGAGTTTTTTAACCCAATTTCAGATAATTCGATTGACAAGTGGATGGAAACATGGCTACAGATTAGAGTGTAAAACGACAATATGCGACAATAGAAAAAATGAGCTTTCAGTGGCACTTTCCATTTCTCTGCATGACAAGTACACACTAATCGCATCACATGTTATGTTACATGTTGGAAATAGAATAGAATATTAATTTAAAAACACAAATGTTCATAAATGTTGTGTCTGTAGGCCTTGGGACCCAAAGGATCTCTGAAAGATCAAGCTAAGGCCTCTGTTCAGAAGAGCCACCGCCTGTGGGACGAGGCCAAAGAACTGCAGAATGACGTGAAAGGTGAACGTCACTAAGATTAAACCTGTCCTGCAGATTCTCTCCACAGCAGCATTTATGCCACCTTTTTCTTCTTTTTTTCAGAAAATGGAGACAATCTGGGGGCTCTTCAGTCCAGGCTGAAAAAAGCCAACAATAAGAACAAAGACTTACAGAAAGGCCTGAACGACACAATGGAGAAACTCAACGCCATCCCTCATGGTGTGTGTGTGTGTGAGTTTGTTCGTGTGTGTGTATGTGTGGGTTGACATAAATCTAAGACAGTTCTCCAACTGTCATATTTTTCTTGATGTGGTGTGTGTGTTTGTGTGTGTGTGTGTGTGTGTCAAAGTCGCCAACTTGACTGCTGAAAACATTGAATCTGGCACCTTAAACCTTCATAGGGTTTGATGATTTCTGTCTGTTCCTATGGTTACAGAGAGGTGTGTGCTTGTGTGTATGTCACACATTGGACACAGGTGCTATCAGGACGAGGTTATCTGTTGCCCCTTTTCCACCAAAGCATTTTGAGAGCCGAAAATTGGTTCCATAGAGGCACCAAATCTTTGCGGGACTAGAACCAGAGAACTGTTCTTTACCACGTCACCCTTACGTCACGCAATTATATATATATACAATATATATATGTACACACACACTCAAAATTTATGATGAAATGTGCTCCAGTTCAGTGCAATGCGCTGATCATGATCATATTGTCTGCTATATTTGCTTCATTTGTATTATATCCAGGGAATTGGTTGATGAAAAATTTATTAAAATTGAGATACAATTTATACAAAACGAAACGTAATTTAGTGGTCAAAATCATGTCTGACCCGTCAAATCCTCTGATATATTGCGCATCTTACTCATGCTGTTCAATTTTCATAATCAGCATAGATGTAAAAAAAAATAACATTGTAACATTTTAGCAAAAATGAAACTAAATGCGCTTATTTAAGAGCCGTGCCTACTCGCAAAACAGTTCTTTGTGTTTAGACGGCCAAAGAGCCGGTCCTCGGCCAGGAAAATTGGTTTCAAAGTGGCACCAACTCTTTGCGGGACTAGAACCAGAGAACTGTTCTTTACTACGTCACCCTTACGTCGCGCAATTACACACACAAACACACACATACTATTATTTAAATGAGCAAAATTGATGAGATGTGCTCCAGTTCAGTGCAATGCAATCGCGCCTCCATGTCCAGCCCGTTCTCATCCTTTAGCGTCACATAGAACGCTATATGACAAAACGGCGCTATACTACGCACATGGCACCCTTTATCGTTAATATAACACGCGAACCCAAGTCGTCATAAATCCGTTAGCGTAATATGAGACTACCCTACCCTACCCCACACCTAAACCTAACCATCACAGCGCGTGTTATATTAACGATAACAGGTGCCATGTGCGTAGTATAGCGCCGTTTTGTCATATAGTGTTCTAAAGGATGAGAATACGTTACCATGTCTGCTATATTTGCGTCTTATTTATTATATCCAGGGAATTCATTGATGAAAAAATGTATTAAAATTTAGATACAATTTATACAAAACGAAACTTAATTTAGTGGTCGAAATCACCCATCAAATCCTCTGATATATTGCGCATGTTACTCATGCTGTTCAATTTTCATAACCAGCATAGATGTAAAAAAAACATAACATTTTAACAAAAATGAAACTAAATGCGCTTATTTAATTGCTACTACACGTATAGTGGGCCTGTACAGACTCTCTAAATATTGAAATTAACATTAACAATGCTGTAGAAGAACAGTTTATTAATAGTAGCTTAGTTAACTAATCTAATTAAGTGTTTATACACCGATTCAGAGGTCTCGTGAGTTCAGCGTTGGACAGGTCAGTTGTTTTAACTATTCATTAAAGTGAAAGGTTTAAATGAGTTGTTTGTGTATCAGACGTGTCATTAGTGGACGTCTAGCCATGATTTTGACCACTAAATTACGTTTCGTTTTGTATAAATTGTATCTAAATTTTAATAATCTAGTATTGACGCGATGTCCTAAACTGCCAGAAACAGAAAACATTTAATCACTGGATAGGTTTTTTCGTTTATTGAAATGTGGTTTCTGTCAGCTGAATGAGCAGAACGCTTTTTAGAGAAGATATGCAACTTGTTTTTTTAGCACAATTCACACACCGCGCTAATTCAGAAGAAAAAGGTCTCCAAATACTTCATGTGAAACTGCGACCTTCCGACCTTTTACGATCATTTCAATTGATTTTGATTAATATGCGCGAGGGAGAGAGAGTAAGACATTGGCTGGGCTCTCTAGTCAGTGGAAAAACAAACAGGTTCTGAGAAGGGTCGCAAGTACCCCTTTTCCACCAAAAAAGAACTGGTTCGGAACTGGTGCTGGTTCAAAGTTGGTTTCGGAGTTGGTTCAACTTGCGAACCTATTTGTTTTTCCACTGACTAGAGCGCCCAGGGAACGTCGTCATTACGTCACTGTGTACATACTATGGAAGTCAATGGGACCAGAAACTGAATGGTTACTGATATTTGTAAAATGAGCCTGTTTCCAAAAAAAAAGTGAAGTATGCCTTAAAAGAAAATATCTCCCTTTGCTTTGAACTTTGGACGTCGTAACTTTGCAGATGTTGTTTATCCCGCTTTAACATCCTAATTTCATCTACATGAAACCATCAGCCAATAGGATTGGCGTTATTTTCCACACTGTGCTTCAGACACCGGGCTATAACGTCAGTATGTGACGCAGCAAGACCTAAGAAGAGAACGAGACACTGCAAATTTAGCAAATACAATGAAACTGAAACACCTGGTTTTACAACACAATAATTTGTTAGAATGGTGAGGGCCTCATTTTGCATCCAAATACAGCACCAGTTGACAGATGGAAGTCCTTCACAGTGACCAGAGGGATTATGAGCCGTTCCTCTTCCAGAACAGTGTCCAGGTCACTATATGATGCTGGTGGACTCGCTCCTCCAAAACACCCCAATAATATTCAGATCTGGTGACTGTCAGACCATGGGAGATGTTCAACGTCACTTTGATCTTCATCAAACCCTTCTGTCACAAGTCTTGCTGTGTGTGTTGGTGCACGGTTTGAGCATCAGGTGCTCATGATCCTCCAGAAGGGTTTGGTAGTCCTCGGCAGTGTCGTGTCCATCAAATACAATCAGGATTGTCATGATATTGGAGCTCAAACCATCACTGATCCACCCGTGCTTCACTCTGAAGATTGGCCGCCAGGCATATAGATGTGAAACCTCCAACATTGGCCAGTGTTTCAGTTTCATTGCCCAATCCCTGTAATATCATGTTTTTAGTACAATATGACCTGTGTGAGATTCCCCTTCAGCTTTGTGAAAATGATTTTTGAGTTCCGCTAATATTTTCCGCATTTATTTGACATCCTTGCTTTTTTTTTGACGACTGTAGGTCTGGCAGAGAAGATCCAGGCCACCAAGGTGAAGGCGGCGGAGGCCAACGACACGGCCATAGACGTGCTCAACCGTCTGAAGGACATGAACCTCAACCTGATGGGCTTGAAGAGGAACTACAGCGACCTGGAGAACGACGTCAAGAAAGCCAACAACCTCATCAAAGACCCAGAGAAAAACAGTACGACATCCACCCACCTCCAGCAATGTTCTTGCTTGATAGAGACAACAGCTGCATGGATCATGAAGATTTGATTTCTTAATTGAAATGTTTGTTACAAGATCACTTAAATGCTCATTTCCTATTTTTCCCCCCACATTTGATTTTGAACGTCAACAGCAATAAGTATGTATACACAATTTTTCTTCTTTCATCTGTGCGAATGCTTTTTCCAGCTCTCTCCGCTCCCCGAGGCTTCAGCATGGTGCTTTCATCCAGAGCGCTGCATGTACAGAGAGAGTGTTTTCCCAATCGCTCCATTTCTCCCGTCTTTGTTTCAGCCCAACAGGATTAAACGCAGCCTTTGAAAGCTTCACTAAGCTTGTTATCCTAATGAGCGCTTTAGCTAATTACAGATGAAAACTCTGTGGTTTTATTCTCTCATCTTCTTCTCTTTTGAAATAACAGCTCTCCATGTCTTTCGCTTCCTTTGCTGCAAACGAGAGATATATATAATGTCAACTTTTTCTTTCTGAATTCTTTCTTGCGCTCTTGTTTCAGAGCCTTTCATTTCATTTCACTCATGGCTTCACCATCGAGCATGTTTCTAATGCCATATTTATTTTATTCTGTCAAGCTCTCATGTATTGCCGTCCGTGACGGTGTGTGTGTGTGTGTGTCTGTAGTTCACGCGGCAGGTGCGAAAGTGAAGGATCTGGAGAATGAGGCTGATAGGCTGCTGGAGAAACTAAAGCCCATTCAGGAACTCCAGGACAACCTGAAGAAAAACATCTCGCAGATCAAAGAACTCATCAACCAGGCTCGCAAACAGGCCAACTCTGTGAGTATACTCCAGAAAATAGCCAATACAGTCTCGTCTAAACATAACGATCCCCAATGGCAGCTTATTAAGAACTCAGGGAAGTCCTGAAGATTTCAAACACTCATACTCAGTACATGTTGAATCAATTGAATGTTGAGTTTAATTTTTTTTTTTTCATGCACTGGTCAGCTTTTTGGCTAATTTGTGTCTTTCAATGCGTAAACTGAAAATAAATTGCTGTAATTTTTCATTTTCACAAACAATTATGAAAGAAACAGCAACACATTGATTTAAACGTGACATTTTAATGTTGGAAGACGCATTCACACTTTATTATACAGTGTCCTTGTTACATATGTTACTTACTGTAGCAATAACAGTAAATCATGCGTAATTACGTGCAACGAGCCGTAACCTTATCGTTAATATAAATATAGTTGAAGTTAACCTTGATTTATGAGTACATGTTGATATTACAAATGTTGATTACACTTTATTTTGAGGAATCATTGTTACAGTGTAATTACAGTATATATTTAGGGACTGGGTATTAATAAGTTAAATTAGGGCTGGGTATTGACACAAATTTCACAAATCGATTCACAAGCTTGCAATTCGATTTAATTTCGATTCAATATTGATTATTTTGGATATCAGTTACAATAAATGGCAAATTTTCTCAAGGGAATCAAATCTCTTAACTAATGCTGTAAACTGGGGGTCTAGTTGTAGCCTATAGGCTTCATTAGCCTAATATGAAGGTAATAATGAACTGTTTTGTAGCTACACAAACACTTAAATTACACTTTTATTTATTTTTATAATAAGAAGATTATATGAAATATAAACATTTAAATGGTGACTGTCATAAAAACTTGCCAGATTTATTCAAATATGCATTAAATATTGAAGAATATCAAGATTATAATGCATATGTAATATGGTGTATATATTTAGAGTTATTTTTTTTCTAGCTGACTAACGAGTTTATGTGGGTTTTCTGAGGTAAACATGACGATACATTGATTACAAGCTGTTTAACTGACGTCTTTCCACGGTTGAAACGCTGATTGAGCGAATCAATGTGACATGATACGGATTTCGATAAGTTGTACTCTATCTTTAACACACTTTCAGATGCTCATTCATGTTTATTTGGCGCTGTGACTGGTATTATTAAGCCGGAAGAGTTTGAATTTCTAAAAAAAAAATGGACGTAATTTGAAAATTGAGACTTTGTTTCATATCAATAGTAACAAAGGACAAAGATTATTGTGATTTTTTTGGATGCGCGCAGCCGCGATACAACGTCCCATTCATTCAAATGAAACAGGATGACTAATCGATTCTTGAGATTTAAGAATCGATATCGGTTCGCAAAAATGAGAATCGATTAATATCGAGAAATCGATATTTATTACCCAGCCCTAGTTAATACATGTACATACTATAGGGTTCAGGGTTAGTTGCATGTAATTATGCATAATTTACATGTAACGAGTGTAACCAGGACACCGTAAAATAAAGTGTTAGGGTTAGGGTCGTGTTTTATTTAAAATTGTTTGATTCATAACTTTAAAATAAAACTCTTTAAAGGCGGTGAGTTCTCCACTTTACAGTTTTATTCATGTCTATATTCTGAAGGTTTGTTCATATATCATTCACCAGATTTACAACATTTATTCCATTAGGCTACTGACAGTATTTTCTGAAAAAAATAAATAAATAAATAATTGTGGATATTTAAGATAATGCATATTTTCATTCAATGTTGAAACGTGCAATATAAAACAGTTGTCCTAATGCACTGCGATTACTCAGCTGAGGAAAGTACGGCGACATCTATTAAAGTAATGACCCTATTAACCTGCAGTGCCTTAAATCTGCAAGAAAAGAAATGAGATCATTAATGTGCTGTCTGCTTGACCTCTCATGACCTTTGAACCCTAGATTAAGGTGTCTGTGTCGTCCGGCGGAGACTGCATCCGCAGCTATCGGCCGGAGATCAAGAAGGGCCGCTATAACACCATTATCCTCCATGTGAAGACCGTTGCTGCTGATAACCTGCTCTTCTACCTTGGATCGGCCAAATATGTGAGTGTAAATCCGCCTCTGTTCCCACGTCTTCCTCTTCTCTCGGACTCAGCTTGTGCGCTTGAGTCGGTTTTATATCCATAGCAACTAGCGAACATCTGCTGCCCATGGCTAGGAAAAGGAAATAATTAGAGGTTATTACATTCACACATCATTCATTCCTCTGTCGTGTGTAGGTGGATTTCTTGGCGATTGAGATGAGGAAGGGTAAAGTGAACTTCCTGTGGGATGTTGGGTCAGGGGTCGGCCGTGTAGAATATCCCGATCTCATCATCAACGATGGAAACTGGCACCGAGTCGAAGCCTCACGGTAATTCAGGGTCACGTGAATGCTACAGTATGTGTTTTGTTGAGAATCCACACTGCAGTGAATCATTTTATATTATTATATCATTATTATGTTTGATCTTAAATGCTTTAGGTTTTTGTCAGACATTAGTTCGGTACACAAATACGAAACTGAAGTCCATCTGGTGACAGTAGTAATGGGGTCAGCATTGCTAATTCCCGGTGGTGTAAGTGTTGTTCTCATGCCGGTGTTGTCCAGGATCGGGCTGAACGGCAGTATCTCGGTCCATGCGCTGGAGGGGCCCAAAACGGGCATCTTGCCGACCCGGAGAAGTGCCCGATCCCCTGAGTCTTACACTGTGCTGGATGTGGACCAGAACGCCTTCCTGTTTGTCGGAGGCATGCTGGGCTCGGTCAAGGTGAGAGAGATCTTCTTCATTGGCATTTTGATCAGGTTTTACAGCAAAAGTGCATAAACAACATTGAACCAAGATAAATACGGTACCACTTTACAATACGGGTGCACTAATATGCATTAATTCACGCTTAACTAATGCACAGATAATCATGAGTTAATGTATAACTCATAAAGAGCTAAACCATTAATTAATGATTAGTGCATCAGCAACTAATAAAGAGTCTATAAGATTAATAGATTAAGTAATACATGAATTACTATTAATTCAATGTGTCATTGTGTATTAATTCCTTAATAACATATTTTATTAAATAATAGTGTAAATTAATGTGTTAATTATCACAATTAGTCAAAGCTATGCACTTCAACTTCCACTTGTCTGCTTTAATTCATGATTGGCTAATGATTTGCAAAGGTATCATTATGTTATGACTTTACTTGTTGGGGCACATCATTATTAACTAGTCATTTAGTAATTGTAGTAATTTGCACATGAATTTGCACTAACAATGAAGTAATTAATCATGTATTAATGCATATTAGTGTACCTGTCGTATTATCTGGAAGTTGAAATAAAAGGCTGTGGCTCATTTTGGTGATTAACATATTAATTAACACTATTCGTTAAAAAAATGAGTTATTATGGAATTAATCCACAATTACATATTTTATTAATAATGAACTAATACATTAACCTTACAGGCTCTTAATTAGTTCCTAATGTGGTAATCATTAATGAATAGCTTAGATAATCATTAGTTACACATTAATTCAGTATTATCTGTGCATTAGTTAAGCATGAATTAATGCTTATTAGTGCACCCGTATTGTAAAGTGTTGCCATAAGTACACTTAGAGTGAGTTTGGAGTGTGGTGTATATGCAAATGAACAATGTTTCCTCTTTTCTGTGTGTTACCTGGATTAATTATTCAGTAAAAGTCTTTGCGAAAACTATTGATTACACTTCCTCGTGTTTGTATTCCCACCCACGACTGTCGGATCAGCAGAGGGTTATTACCAGGACAGTTATTGTACGGTTGGGGTTAATATCATACTTTGTCTACTCTTTGAACTGCATAATGGTAAAACTGCATCACTATGGCAACATCTTTCTTAACAGTTTTGCTTCTGGTGGAACTGGCAGAACATCGGTTTCTTTCAGTTTTCCCCTTCGTGTGGTCTAAAACCAGTTTTGCTCCTGTTTGTTTGTGCTCATCCAGTCTGAAATGTTGGGGTTTATCATATTTTCGGTCTCTTTCTTCTCTCTGTATTTAAGATTCTTTGAACCCTTTAGCCACTGTCTACAAAGCTCTGGATCCTATTCTGGAAACTCGCTATAAACATTCACTCTTTGAATTCTTGCACCCGTATGCAATAATAGGCGACGCCATTCTGAGTAAAGTTTGCTAAGAAGTATTTCCTACTAAAGCAAGGCGGGATTTGACTCTGTAAAGCAGATCCAGAGCAGACTGGTGGGCGTGGCCTGGACTGCAACAAGCCCGGTGCATTATGGGTGTTGAAGTTTTCCTACCGTTTTGGCAAAAGGGAAAACAACAGCCTTTTTGGTCCGTGTTACGCTTTACAATTCAATTTTCAGACCATACATTAAAGAAATTTAAAGGAATAACAATGGTAAGGTCTAATCTATTTGAAAATAATTGAAGAAACACTGTTTTAATGGAAAATGGTTTTAATTGTCATAATTTGGCCTTTTTTCCAGCAAGGGTTTAACAGTTCAGATATTATCAATATGAAAAATGTCGTCCTGTGTTGCGTCTTTTAAACTGCAGTGTAAATAAAGCAGTTCCATCAATGAAATGATAGTAGAGTTAGTCCGCGACCACGCCCCTGTGCTAATGGCACCGCCCACGGCCAAACTTACAAGACGAAAATGAGAAAATCAGTTAGATTTCATTTATTCAAATGTTTGATTCATCAGTAAAATTGAAGAGAGGGAGAAAAAGGCAACTATCCATTGTTAATATAACTGGAGAAGCAAGAGAAATCTGTCTGGTTTCCATTTTTCATTTTAGCATTTGCATTGTATGGTCTGAAAATTGAATGGTGAAGCGTTACACGGACCCTTTTCTCAGTTTTCTCTAGTCAGGCAGCACCAATTATTATTTTTTCTCTGCCTTTCTATTGCATAAGCAGCCAAGTTTGATTGAAAGCCCATTTCGCCAGTGGTGAAGTTTCCATTTAAGGCCCCAGAAATGCATCACTGAGACTTGTTTTGAAAGAATGAATCTTGAATTTTTTTAATAGTATGTCTGGACCAGTTAGAGCCTTTTTTACTAGGCCAAGTTCTCCAGTCAAATACTGCTGTGCCCTAGTAT
The DNA here is from genome assembly GCF_988280905.1 of Pimephales promelas. Taxonomy (NCBI): domain Eukaryota; kingdom Metazoa; phylum Chordata; class Actinopteri; order Cypriniformes; family Leuciscidae; genus Pimephales; species Pimephales promelas. The sequence continues at coordinate 3,270,855 of NC_142781.1, forward strand.
TTTCATGTGGTGTGATTTGTATCAGCTGTAATACATTCGATCTAATCATACAAAAGGTCCAAAGTTGTTCACGATTCAGTTTGATTCATTCAGATAGTTCACTGAATCATTTGCAGCAGATTCTCAAAAGGGAATCCTTTGTGAGACCGAAAAACAAACAGAGCACCAGATTAGCTGGATATTTACGAAAACAGAACTTGAAAATGTCTAATATTATTTATCAGTGATGAGGCAGATATTAATTGAGTGTGCAGCTCGAGAACGACTCGGTAAAGATCGTTTAAATCCAAATAAACAGAATCAAAAAAGTGTACAGTACATGTGAAGGCTAGAAACGCTCCAACTCTGAGCTATGTTTTATCGTGTGAAATGCATACTGATTCATGTGTGTGTGTAGAAGGCAGACGCTGTGAAAACCACCACGTTCTCCGGCTGTATGGGAGAGACGTCTCTGGATGGAAAAGCCATCGGCCTGTGGAACTACAGAGAGAGAGACGGGGATTGTGCTGGATGTGTAGTCAGGTGAGCGCACACACACACACACACCTGTGGTCTCAGTGTGAGGAGCTCAGTGTAACGATGTGTGTGTGTGTGTAGTCCTCAGCCGGCGGACTCTGAAGGCACGGTTCAGTTTGACGGGGATGGTTACGCCGCCGTCAGCCGCCCCACCCGCTGGAACCCCAACGTTTCCACCGTCATGCTCAAGTTTCGCACCTTCTCCACAGACGCAGTCATGATGTACTTCGCCACCAAGGACATGGTAACAAGCACACACACACTCAAACACACTGCAGCTAAATCCACTTGTCAGTTCACCTGCTTAATCCTGTACACAGTCCAGAGTACAGCCGAATCAACTCCCAAAAATGCATTTACAAAAATGATGTGTGTACGGGACAGTGACATGTGTCTCTCATCTGGATGGGACGAAAATAAATCCAAATGCTCAAAATATCGCCCTTACTTTAATAACTTTAATGGCTAAATCCAAAGACCAAGCCATAAAACCCTGATAATAAGAGGCAACACTGCAAGAGCTCACAAACACAACACTGCTGATGGCTTTATTGAAACTGAATGTTGCTATGGTTACCAAGGTGTCAATCATCTCAGATTCCGGATGTGTCCCGTTCACACACAGAACAATAATTAGGGGATTCACTCCTGTAGTTAAATGCAGTTTTTACTCCTGAAACTTGTGTGTATGTGAGCCATTTAAAGGGATAGTTCACTTTGAAATTAATTTTTGGTATGTTTTATCTTACCTCAAGGGCATCCAAGATGTAGGTGTCTTTGTTTCCACAGTATTTTCAATTTTGACATTTTTCAGTCAAACCGTTGTTGTCTATCAGTCATACACTGGAGGCTAAGGGGGTCCACCAAAGAGCAGCACAGAGAAGTCCAAATTAAACATGATTTAATGACTCGTAAATGTAAGTACACATTGATGGCCTAAGACACGAAACGAGCGGTTTGTGTGAGAAAACTAACAGTATTTATATCGTTTTTACCTCTTGTAATCACAGCCATGACAAAATGATCTGACAGCACGGGCGCTTCGGTCTGGAAGTGATCGCTTGCGCGCCGACGTCACTCTTTGTTTATACAGAGATTTCGGAAGTTTTACCTTTCACTGAACATATTTAGAGATACGGGAAACCGCAATGGAAGATGATTTCGGTATATCTAAATATGTTTAGTAAAAGGTAAAACTTCCGAAATCTCCGTGTAAACATTGAGTGACGTCACACGCAAGCGATCACTTCCGGTGTAACATTGAACTGATTCAGTTCGGTTCAGTTGGACATTGAACAACTGATTCAAATCACTTGGACGTGGCTGTGGCTACACGAGGTAAAAACGATATAAATACTGTTGGTTTTCTCACACAAACCGCTCGTTTCGTGTCTTAGGCCATCAGTGTGTACTTACATTTACGACTCATTAAATCATGTTTAATTTGGACTTCTCTGTGCATGCTCTTTGGTGGACCCCCTTAGCCTCCAGTGTATGACTGATAGACAACAACGGTTTGACTGAAAAATATCAAAATTGAAAATACTGCGGAAACAAAGACACCTACATCTTGGACGCCCTTGAGGTAAGATAAAACATATCAAAAATTAATTTCAAAGTCAACTATCCCTTTAACATAATTTGTTGACATGCCTTCTCTCTCTGAGCAGAAAGACTTCATGAGTGCAGAACTGAGAGACGGGAAGGTGAAAGTGAGTTGTGATCTGGGCTCAGGCACCGGCTCCGTCATCAGTAACAAACGCTATAATGACGGAAAATGGAAGTCCCTCACCATGTCCCGCATGAAGAAAGAAGGTACAGAAATCCCAAAAGATGAGCTCACGACAGCCACGTGTGAGCGACTCTGTAGACGTGTCTGGAAAGGGTTTGAAAATGAACATGCATTACATAACCAGAGTATCAGAATTACTAACAGGAGCTCCAGATCTTAAACTCTCTGAGAGTGTTTGGGACGTGCTGGACTTCACTGAGTGATGGACGATACAAGATCTTGACCAACAATGTCTGCACCTCTGGATGGAAATACATGTTGTGATGTGACTTTCATCAAGAGGTGCATCAATTGAATTGAGTAATAATCATAAATTAGGCGTCATTTGGAAGCTTAAAGGATTAGTTCACTTTTGAAAAAACTTTTGCTGATAATTTACTCACCCCCATGTCATCCAAGATGTCCATGTCTTTCTTTCCTCAGTCGAAAAGAAATTTAGGTTTTTGATGAAAACATTCCAGGATTTTTCTCCATATAATGGACTTCAATGGGAACCAAACGGTTCAAGGTCCAAAAGACGGTTAATAACAGTTTCAGATGCAGCTTCAAATGTCTTTAAACGACACCAGACGATGAATAAGGGTCTTATCATGCGAAACGATCGGTTATTTCAAAGCTTATTCCAAAAATGTAACTTTTCTAAGGACAAATGCTAGCCTTGCTCTATTCTGTGAGGCGCGTTTGTAACGTCACGTATTACGTAATTACGTTCAAAAGGTCACGGGCGACGTAGCCGAAAGTACAGAGTCAGTGTTTACAAGTTGAACGCATAGGTTGAACGTGCAAACTAACTCAAACGCCGTTTACAAAAAAAGGAATTAAAAGGAAAAACAACGATGTCGGACGATTTTGACTCTGTACTTCCGGCTACGTCGCCCGTGACCTTTTGAACGTAATTACGTATTACGTGACGTTACAAACGCGCCTCAGAGAATATAGCAAGGCTAGCGTTTGTCTTGAAATAACCGATCGTTTCGCATGATAAGACCCTTATTCATCGTCTGGTGTCGTTTAAAGACATTTGAAGCTGCATCTGAAACTGTTATTAACTGTCTTTCGGACCTGAACCATCCGGTTCCCATTGAAGTCCATTATATGGAGAAAAATCCTGGAATGTTTTCATCAAAAACCTAAATTTCTTTTCGACTGAGGAAAGAAAGACATGGACATCTTGGATGACATGGGGGTGAGTAAATTATCAGCAAAAGTTTTTTCAAAAGTGAACTAATCCTTTAAACACTCTAAATTGATCCGGTGAAAATGAACATTATACCAATTTTTGTGATGTCAACTTTAAATTTGGAACACAATTTTGTGTAAAATAAAAGAGTTTAGTTCTGTAAGTCATCCATGAACTACATGACATCTATTTTTAATCGTGTTAGTTAAACTGGTGCTCATTTACGCCACCACTTTCATCCCCTACACGCTTTGTTGAACTAACGAAGTCGTCATTGGCTAAAACGCATGCGAATTCCTGTCTGATTTGCGTTCACATTCCCGTTTATCACTCGTCTTGGAAATCAATGTGCGAATGACTCACAAGCGGACTATTCCCTCTTTTGCATTTACTCAGCAACCATCGCCATAGTGAACATTGACACTAACGAGGACGAGCAGTTGCAGATGACGTCTCCAGGTGGCGCTACAGGGCTCAACCTGAGGGAAGACGAAAGGATGTATTTTGGAGGTTTACCCAAGGGTGGAAGATACAGGTGTGGAAATGTGCATTCACACACACACAGAGACTTCGGCTTGCTCCTGCAGTTCATATTTTGTGTCTGGCATGTGTCCTCAGGCCAGAGGTGGTTTCGAAGAGCTTCTCCGGCTGCATGAAAGACATCGAGGTTTCCCGAACGCCGTACAATCTGCTGAGCAGCCCGGACTACACGGGACTGACTAAGGGCTGCTCCATTGAGGTACAGGAAGACAATAGAAGACACCACGTCTCCTTTCTTCCCCTCCAGTCTTTGTTACAGTGGCTCAGATTAAACGCTTCTCCTCTCTTTTATCCTGGGACAATAATGGAGACAGAGCTGTTCTGTGTGTAGTCCTGAAACCAGACGAGAATTAGCATTTCTGAGCTGCCTATTCTCTCTGGAATTTTCTGTGGGTTTTTAGAAAGACAATTTCAATTCATGTTCAATTCATGAGTAAAAACGTTCTGTGTTTAAAGGTGCCATCTACCATAATAAATCAAATCCTACTCCATATTCCATAACAGATGGGGGCAGTATACCTCCAAAAAATGACTTGTGCTCCTACCATCGCGCATGTTATTCAAATCATTTGACATGATAGTAAAAGGTTGGAAGACCGCAGTTTCACGTGGAACATTTGGAGATTTTTAGAGATCAGAGACTCAATGAACTAAACACTAGAGTGAACTAAACTAAACACTATGAATCTAAACACTAAATGATGAAGACCGCCTCATAGATCTCAAAAACAAGCTGGTGCATTTCGACGGTATGGGAAAATAAAAGCTTGGGCAATTATTTGAAGTTTATGGTATTTGTTTTGTTCATATTACACTTTTATTGTTAGTGAATTAATTTGACAGACAGCATTCGCTAATGTTGATCAAGCTAGCGCCGTGAATTCACCGTGAGACACACGCAATTGACACTTAGCAAGCAGGTTAGTTAAGCTCTCAGATTCTGTCAATTATATTACGCAATTCAAAGAATAAATACCGTTTTGGCGCTTGTACATGTTACACTACAGATCCCTAGCGCACGTGAACCGATCGTCTCTACTAGCTGGAAAAAGAACATGAACTCTGTTGAAAGATACAGTATGCTACAACTTACCAAAATGTATTCCTCATGCATAATGTCGACCAATCATTTTTTGAACTTTTCCCTGAACTGAAATGTAGTGGTGGGCTGTATTTCCACACGACTGACAGGTTCAAGTACACATACACACACACACACACAAGCCGGCGCGAGCGCGACTCACTCGCGTATTGCAGTTTGGCTGGTGCTAACGTTGCCCGTCCGCATACCGCCTCCCATGGCCGGAACTGGTATTACGATACCTGCCGGGCCAGGGCTAGTAATTTAGCATGCTAATTCAGGTTAATATCTCGGCAGCACTATAACTTGTCAGTTTTTTAATGACATCTTTGCACTTATTTCTTCTCATTCTTTTGATGCGTGTAGCTCATTTTTCGTATATTGTTACCTCAATTATTGTATATGGCACCTTTAATATTACTTGAAGCAACGACAAAGAAGCTTTTCCTCTGCGGTCGCCCTACAGGTTGGAAGTGGAACTGTCCATTACTGCTATCGTAAATAATTTAAAATAATAATATAAAATATTGTAAAATAATAATGCCTACCGTATCCTACGCACGCACGCACACACACACACACACACACACTCTGTTTATCCGGCACCGGCTTTGGAATCATGATGACAATTCAAAAGCTACCCGGCAGCCCCGTCTTACATATAGTTGTAGTCTACTGTCCAGTATGCGCAAATGTAACGCTTGCCGAAAAGCTAGTCAAATTTGTAGTTTTCTTATGTCTCATTCGGACTACAGAAACGCGACCCGATCTGGCAATCTTACATAGCGTGGATATATCAGATAAAGGACCCCAAAGCGGAGGCAGAAGTTTATTTCACCATGTCAAGACTTGAGGAACCACTGAAACGATTTTGAAAACATTATTTTAGGGTAAAAAAATCGTACTTAGTGTTGCTTTAAAGGCATAGTTTTCCCAAAAAAATGATCATTCTGACATAATTGGCTACAAAATTACACTTTAGTTATATATATCTTCATGCTTAATAGATCTCACAATCAGTGTTGGGTGTAACTAATTACTAAGTAATTAGTTACTGTAATTTAATTACTTTTCCCTTGAAAAGGTAAAGTAAGGGATTACTCTTAATTTATCTGTAATTTAATTACAGTTTCTTCTGATGTAATTGAGGTAAATACTGTGTATATAGATCAATCCGATCTCACAGCGATTCGTATGCATTTTACGGGGTGTCTAAATATTACGACCGCACTCGTACAAATTCGTATGAATTATTGTAAAATATGTATGAAAATAGTGTGAAATGTCATGAGATCAGACATAAAACAGTAGTGGGTTTAACATCAGAATGTATTGTCTGATGTTAAAAATTATGTTTTTATAATGTAACCTTCTCCACCTTGGTCAGTTTAAGGATAATTCATGCAATTTTATAGTATTTATTTGAAAGAATTAAAACAGATTCATGTCCTTGTATTATTCAGCTGGTTGAGATTGATATGGGATTTTGAAAGTAATTAGTAATTAAAAGTCATTAAATACTTTTTAGAGAGAGTAATTAGTACAGTAATCTAATTACATTGTTGAAGAGGTCATTAGTAACTAGTAATTAATTACTTTTTTAGAGTAACTTACCCAACACTGCTCACAATATGAGGCTTTACTTGTACCTATTTCCACTCCTTTTTTGGTCTAAAAATCCCTGATTTCTTTTAAAAAATTGCATAATCCAAAAATATTTCAGTATTATCTGAAACATTAAGTTTCCTCAAAGTCTCATCAAAAGAATAATCTGAATTCCTAGACCCCTTAAAAGTCCTCTACTCACCCAAATACACACCGATAAAAACGGCAGTATTCTTGGGAGGTTTCCAATGCAATGATAGTGTTTTATTTCATCAGTAGTGACCACCACTAACAATGTTTTGAGCAGTTTGTCTGATTATTGACCAAAGCAAACAATTCATGCATCTAACAATTCATGCATTTATAAAATGAGTAATTAGACATGAAATAAACATACAGAGAACACAGAACTAAGCTAGAATCAAGAGCTGAGCACCAAAGCCAGACATAAACCACACTAGTTTAATTTGTCAATGAACAATTTTCAGCAGGGATCAACATTCATCGCTGTGTGTTCAATTCTGGCATTCATTGTCATTTGATCTGAACAAATGTTATTTTCACATTGGACAATTATTGGAATATTTTACTGTATGGTAATCCTTTATTTTACTATAGTAATAACAGTAAATTATGCATAATTTCAAGTGACTTTAACCAACCCCTAGCCTTAAAGGAGTAGTTCACTTTTAAAAGAAGTTTTGCTGATAATTTACTCACCCCCATGTCATCCAAGTCGAAAGTTTCTTCATTCGAAAAGAAATTAAGGTTTTTGATGAAAACATTCCAGGATTTTCTCCATATAATGGACTTCAATGGGAACCAAACGGTTCAAGGTACAAAAACAGTTTCAGTGCAAACTGTTCAAAGGGCTTTAAACGACTCCAGACGATGAATAAGGGTCTTATCAAGCGAAACGATCGCTCATTTAATAAATAAATAACAAAGTTTAAGTTTTATAAGCTCAAATGCTCGCCTTGCTCTGTTCAGTGATGCACGTTCGTGACTCTCCTGTTTATCAAAATGAACAATTTTTTTTCTAAGTCAATTACTTCATTTCGTTCATTGAATGAATCAAATGACTCGGAAAAAGATTCGTTCATTTTGATAAACGAGTTCCAACAGGAGAGTCACGAACTCGCATCACAGAACAGAGCAAGGCGAGCATTTGAGCTTATAAAACTTAAACTTTGTTATTTATTTATTAAATGAGCGATCGTTTCTCTTGATAAGACCCTTATTCATCGTCTGGAATCGTTTAAAGCCCTTTGAACAGTTTATAGTTTGCACTGAAACTGTCTTTTGGACCTTGAACCGTTTGGTTCCCATTGAAGTCCATTATGTGGAGAAAATCCTTAATTTCTTTTCGACTGAAGAAAGAAAGACATGGACATCTTGGATGAGATGGGGGTGAGGAAATTATCAGCAAAAGTTTTTTTTTAAAGTGAACTTTAACCTTATAGCAAGTACATGTAGTTAGTTACTCAGCACTCGTTACTACAGTAATTACTTTCTCTCTCTCTCTCTCTCTCATTTTGACCCGACCCTGTGCAACTTGGAGTCAGACGCGACTTATTTTAGGGCAAGTGTGTTACGTAAAGCCATTTGAAAAGTAGTCAAAATAAATGGCCAGTCTGGTGGTCATGTGCTGAATCTGTGAGTTACAGCATGACACCGCAGGGGGCTTCTGGGTAATTCCAACTAACTAAACGCTGTCTCTGTCTGTCAGAACGTCCGCACCGTGAGCTTCCCCAGGCCCGGCTACATGGAGCTGAAGCCTGTGTCGTTCGACGTGGGCTCCGAGATCACACTCTCCTTCAGCACCAGAAGCGAGGACGGCATCATCCTGTTCGGCCGAGGAGGAGTGACGTCCATGACACAGCTGACGCGGGGCCGGAGCTCGCGCCGCTCGCGCAGACAGATCGGAGAGGTGCACACACACCCAAACATTCATTACTGAAGTGTGTTTAATGCTGATAACACAGAACACTGACAGTCCCACAGCCTCAGCAACACAGGAGCATGTCTCTACAAATCTATTAATCTCATTTTTAATAGTTTCATACAGCCAGATTATTGTTTTTTCTTTCCACTTAGAGACGGGTTTATTAAAAATTGGGCACACAATTGGTCGGCAGGGACAAACAGTTCAATTAAGTCTGCTAACGGCTGCAGAGTACACATGAGAAACGTGTGGAAATGTGTGTGCAAAGTCAACGGAGTGGAGTAGATGGAGAATTACCCTGCGCACTCGCGTTCGGCACAAGACGTTTTTAGTCCTACCGGATTTGCATAATTTCTTTAGGTAATTGTTCGGTAACACTTTACAATACGGGTGCACTAATATGCATTAATTCACGCTTAACTAATGCACAGATAATCATGAGTTAATGTATAACTAATGAAGAACTAAACCATTAATTAATGATTACTGCATTAGCAACTAATAAAGAGTCTATAAGATTAATAGATTAAGTATTACATGAATTGCTATTAATTGAATGTGTCATTATGTATTAATTCCTTGATAACATATTTTATTAACTAGTAGTGTAAATGAATGTGTTAATTACCACAATTAGTCAAAGCTATGCACTTCAACTTCCAGTTGTCTGCTTTAATTAATCATTAACTAATGATTTGCAAAGGTATCATTATGTTATGACTTTACTTGTTGGGGCACATCATTATTAACTAGTCATTTAGTAATTGTAGTAATTTGCACATGAATTTGCAGTAACAATGAAGTAATTAAACATATATTAATGCATATTAGTGTACCTGTCGTATTATCTGGAAGTTGAAATACAAGGCTTTGGCTCATTCTGGTAATTAACACTATTAGTTAAAAAAATGAGTTATTATCGAATTAATCCACAATTACATATTTAATTAATAACAATTAATGTATGAACTAATACATTAACCTTACAGACTCTTAATTAGTTCCTAATGTGGTAATCATTAATGAATAACTTTGATAATCGTTAGTTACACATTAATTAAGTATTATCTGTGCATTAGTTAAGCATGAATTAATGCTTATTAGTGCACCCGTATTGTAAAGTGTTACCAATTGTTCTTTAGGCGATCGCGCTAATAATCTCTATCAAGCAGGTGCCGGTCGTTCCATCTGAATTGTCCACTGAATTCAATACATTGTGAAAGAGACAAATTCCATCACGTTTAATCACGTCAACTGCAATTCATTCTTTATTAAATTACACACACAAAAGTCATTGCACACTCATTTCTATAGTGCTTTATTAGCTGTGAAACTAATTCAAGCATCTTTACAGACTAAAATGGTGTCGTTATGAGTCAGTCTAATGTTGAGTCATTATTAGTAATAATAATAACAACATATCCGGCTCAATTCAGTTCATCCGATAGCATCAGTGCGGTCAAATGGCCAATAGGACTAAAGATGAATGTGCTTTTAGATGTGACCCCGTCCGAGTGTTCGTAGTTGAACCAAATCCAGGCGATTGCAAACGCAGACTCACAGGCTGTGAGACAGTTCAGTGTGTTATTCCTCCTGCCTTCCTGTCTGAGCGCTTAGGAAGGTGATTATGGGTAATGGTGGAAGTCCAGGGAGCCGTGGCCTTCAGTACGAGATCATAATGAATCCACGGGGTTACGGGGGTCTCACAGCCCATAAAAGAGATTTATTATCCGGGCAGGTTTGTAATTGCCTCTGGCCTTCAGCAAACAAAAGTTGATCTTTTTCTGTTACCAGGTGGACTAAAGGCCAGGGGCACGGCGATCATTTTAATTATAATATGACTTTCCACATCTTTGTTTGCAACGTCTTCATCATCCCTCTCTCTCTCTCCTCAGCTCAGGGGCAGCACATCAATTATGCGGCGGATCTGTAGTAAGCAGTCGGCGCTCTCACCTCCCCGTGATACTCCGTTCGTAAAAATAGATTTACAAGCCGCCGTTTTGATGGATCGCATCCAATTTGCGATAGCCCTCCCAGGAGAGGGTGCCGGACCGCCACCTTTTGAAAATCATTATCGCTCGTAAATTAAGTGGGTGTCATTTTGCAGGAGTGCGGCTTCGGAGAGGCCAAGGGTTTTCTCCACTGCTCCTCATTCATTCCTCCAATTTACGGCGAGTCCAGGGTCACCTGCGCCGCGTGCGGACGAGGGTTTGGAGAGAGGAGTCTGCTCTCGCATCGCTCTCCTCAATTCCAGTGCAGCGTGGAGAGGGCGAGAGTGTGCTCTCACAGCCGTCTGTCTGATTACCGGCTCTGAATACATTACTGATTGGCTTTCTCTGTGTGAAGTGCTTCAAAGATATTGTCAAACAGGGTGTTCAGGGTGTTCCCTTTGTAAAGGAAGCAAACATTTAAAAAGAAATTAGGGCTGTCAAGCGATTATATTTTTTTTTACACTACACGATATGCCGATTAATTAATCGAAGTAATCGCACATCAAATTTGACTGAGAAATTAGCCCTAAAAGATCCTTTAAAGTCATTATTGTATTAAATGGGAAAAGCATTAAATACATTACAGTGAGTTGCTTAAAGTGCCTATTATATATTTTTGAATATTCCTAGTTTTTCCAATGTTTTTCCAATGTTTCATCATCGGACTTGTGCTAGGATTTAAATGGCAAAATCAATGGGATTGTTACTGTCTTTAGAGTTCAATCGCTGCGCTTTAGGAAGGCTACTGGACCATCTGACCAATCAGAGCAGAGTAGACCAATCTCAACAGACTGGGTCATCTGACCAATCGGAGCAGTGTAGACCAATCACAACAGACTGGGCCATCTGACCAATCAGAGCAGAGTAGACTAATCTCAATAGACGGAGCCATCTGACCAATCAGAGCAGAGTAGACCAATCACAACAGACTGAGCCATCTGACCAATCAGAGCAGAGTAGACCAATCACAACAGACTGAGCCATCTGACCAATCAGAGCAGAGTAGACCAATCACAACAGACTGGGTCATCTGACCAATCAGAGCAGAGTAGACCAATCACAACAGACTGGGTCATCTGACCAATCAGAGCAGAGTAGACCAATCAAAACAGACTGAGCCATCTGACCAATCAGAGCAGAGTAGACCAATCACAACAGACTGAGCCATCTGACCAATCAGAGCAGAGTAGACCAATCACAACAGACTGAGCCATCTGACCAATCAGAGCAGAGTAGACCAATCACAACAGACTGGGTCATCTGACCAATCAGAGCAGAGTAGACCAATCACAACAGACTGGGTCATCTGACCAATCAGAGCAGAGTAGACCAATCACAACAGACTGAGCCATCTGACCAATCAGAGCAGAGTAGACCAATCAAAACAGACTGAGCCATCTGACCAATCAGAGCAGAGTAGACCAATCACAACAGACTGGGTCATCTGACCAATCAGAGCAGAGTAGACCAATCACAACAGACTGGGTCATCTGACCAATCAAAGCAGAGTAGACCAATCACAACAGACTGAGCCATCTGACCAATCAGAGCAGAGTAGACCAATTTGACTTCAGATAAAGAGTAACCAATGAGATTTTCTCCTTGAAAATGAGGTGAATTGTAATAGATTTCCACTGATCTTTCTAATGAGAGATCTCTCTTGTAATCCCTCACTAGCAATCAAAAAAAAAGGTTTGAAAGCACAGCGCAGAAACCAGGAACATGAGGTTGATTTCTCCTCTCCGTCTGTGTGTGTCTGTAGCCGTACCTGTCTGTGATGCTGAATAAAGGCGCACTGGAGGTGGTGGTGTTCACGGGCAGCAGGGGTGTACGCAGAACTGTCCGGAAACCCGAGCGGGGGATCCTGCACGACGGGAGAGAGCATTCCCTGCGCATCCTGAGACTCCCGGGAGCGTAAGCCACCCTCTGTTTCTCCGTGCCCCCGTTTCTCAGGCCTCTCTAGAGCTGATGGAGCTTGTGTGTGTGTGTGTGCAGATCTTTCTCCATGCAGGTGGACGAGGAGCCGCTCATGCAGCAGACGTTACCCGGCGATCAACCGCTCAGCATTCATCGGCTCTTCGTCGGGGGCATCCCGCTCGAGATAGAGACAGGCGCACAGCGGCCCAACGTGCCGTTTCAGGGATGCATCTGGAACCTTCTCATCAACACTGTGTACGTACAAACTCCAGCACAACCACACATCACTCTTAACGGCCGTTCACACCAAGAACCACAACTACAACGAGAACTATATTTACATTCACACCGAGAACGAAAACTATAAAGATAAATATAGTTGCGTTCACACCAATGATCGATAAGTATAAAGATAACTAAAACGATAACTGTATTTGCATCCACACCAAGGATGATAACTATAACGAAAACTATATTTGCGTTTTCCAACGAATGACAACGTCTGTTTATTCGAATCTCGCGTTGCGGTTTGAAAGTGTGTACGTCATTGAACATGTTTTTGCTGTTCTAGTTGCGTTTACAGGCTTTAACCAGCAGATGTCCTCAGCATGATGTGTTTAGAGTGAAGCTAGTCGAATCCATCTAACAATCTAATATAGTGGACACAACACCTAGACCTTTTCACCGCCACCTCAGAGGAAGCAAGACGATGTTGTGGAACCATTGTTTTCCATGTCCATTTTCTTGAGAAGGGGCTTGACTTGTCTAACAGTGCTGGAATGTGCTGACTTCTGCCATTAACTTCTCCACGATGTCGTCTGCCATTTTAAATGTGTGAAATGGATTTAATTAGAATGGATTCTGATTGGCTGTCAGTGTCTTATCATTCTGAAAGTGATTGATTCCAATGATAACGTTTCCTTATATCGTTATCGTACAGCTGTGGTGTGAACTATTTTTAGCACTATCCACAAGTTTCCTACGCCCCATGAGGCCTTGCGTCAAAAGTGGGCGCGACTTCCGGTTGGAAGTAAACAAAGCGCGATTTGACATGCTTGACACTCGTTCATTCAACAGTTGACAGTCATTCAGGTTATAGCGATCCAAACTAGCTAACGATGTGGGAACACAACCTCAACCAAATTCAAAAGGGTGAAATAACAGTACCTTTACCCTCCGCAGTAGTTGATTGGGAGTATTATAATAACATTATTAATAATCAATACTCATCAAGGCATTGTGACAGACAGTTGTGCGAGCTGACAAACAATTAAAATAAAAAATACACACTTAGTCATTGTGCTTTGGAGTTTATTCAAAATTATAAATGAATGTGCTGCTTAATACATTAACTGGCACATTTGGTATTCTGTCAACACAGGCTTTGATCCTGAGTTTAGGAGTAACATCAGTAGCAAACAGCCAATCACATGCTGAGAGAGTTTATAGAACATTAAGAATTTAAACAAATGTACACAGGAAGATTCGTAGTCTTTTGGGAGGTGATGGAAACTACAGTCTTTGGCAGGATCAGAGACGGGCTCTGGCAGGATCACTCTGATTTCGTTTTCAGCTTATGTTCAAAACAATCCCGTTTAAGCCACTGAATTAGTTTAGTCCGGTTATACATACAACCGCGAACAGCACATGTTGTCCCTGAGCTCCGTAACGACATCGCTCATAAAGATTTGCGTCTTTAAATAGTAAAATAATTCTCCGAAAAACAGCTAGCCTCTTCGCTAACTAACACACAAAATACCATTGGAATGCTGCTTCCGCCGCCTCACCGGAAGTTTCACCCACTTTATTTTTTACAGGAGCGCCCCTCGGAAACTTGTGGATATGTTTATCATCCTTGGTGTGAATGGACCTTTACACATTGAAGTTCCCTTTCGACGCATCGTCTCATTCCCTTCTCAGGGGACTAGGGTTACAGTCGTAACCTGAGATGTTATTTGGCTTAAAGGTTTAGTTCACCCAAAAATGACATTACTGTCGTTAATTTCTCTCCCTCATGTAATTCCAAACCCGAAAGACCTTCGTTCATCTTCAAAACAGAAATGAAGATATTTTTGATGAAATCTGAGAGCTTTCCAAACCAGCCATAGGCAGAAAGGTAGTAAAGACACCATCAAAATAGTCCATGTGACTCCAGTGGTTTAACATTAAATTTTATGAATACATATTGTGCGCAACCGCCCCAAATAACGACTTAATTCAACAATCTCTTCTCCTCCACGTCATTCTCCAACTAGTGTAAATTGACGTATTATTGGCCGGCTCCTGCGTCAGCATTACACGCGTGTCGTGGTGATCACATGACCAGCGTCGCCCAATAATGAGCCGCCGTTCTGACGCAGAACCTGGAAGCGCTGCGTTTACACTACATCAGCTGTGTTGGAGAATGACGTGGAAGAGAAGAGATTGTTGAATAAAGTCGTTATTTGGGGGGGTGGGGGGGTGACATTACGGTGCGATTTTAATCATGTGAATAATTTTCTAGAAATAAAAATTCCAGATACAGCATATTCATTTTTCATTGATACTTGCACCAAACAACACAATAAGATGAATCTGTGCTGGTTTGCATTGGCCGCCTCCAGTTTTCACTTTGTTTTGCCTCCAGCTAGCGCCGTGACGTAACTGTGACGTCGACGCAAAAGGGGTCTATAAGAAGCTATTTTATGTGTTTATCCTAATAGACAGCATGTTTTCAAAAAAGCAGCTTTACAACCAGAGCTAATGATAACATTAGTACATTTTTGCACGTTTTAAGCCTCATTGCCAACTTGAATCAAATAAAACATAATTTTCCAACAACAAAAATGTGGCTCGTAAAAGTGCTGTGTGGCTAGTAATTTTGGAAAACCACTAGCCACATTGACTAGTGAGCAAAAAAGTTAATGTCAAGCCCTGTTCATATTCATAACATTAATGTTGAACCACTGGAGTCTCATGGACTATTTTAACAGTGTCTTTACTACCTTTCTGGGCCTTGAAAGACAGTTGCAGTGACGTTGTGGTCTATGGCTGGTTCAGAAAGCTCTCAGATTTCATCAAAAATATCTTCATTTGTGCTCTGAAGATGAACGAAGGTCTTTCGGGTTTGGAACGACATGAGGGGGAGAAATTAATTTTATTTTTTGGGTGAACTAACCCTTCAATGCAAATACATGCATAAGTTTGGCGTTCCTCTTGGTTGGTAAAACTAGTTTTGTTCACTCTTAGCACTAGCAGATTTCTCCGAACAGCAAAGTTAGCAAGTGTGTTAAACAGATAGTAGCATGGCAAAGACATTAGCGAGGTCACCTTTAGCAGCTGGAGATAAATGTGGCAGATAACCTCCAGAGCTCATTCACTGCAGTGTGTCACGGCTGGATCGCGCTGTAGCGAGAAAGCCACCGACGGCTGTAAACACTGACCCATTTTCCCAGCCTCCCGTGGCTGTAGATTAAAGGTCTTGTTTGCAGTTTTGAGGTGCAGTCATAAGCTAAACGCTGGATGACTTTAACAATCACAGTTTTTCTTGCTCTAATGAGGAGTATGAATCTCTGCCAGTGGTCTTTTCCACTCGAGCGAACCCCATTGCCCTCTACCGCACTCATTTAAATGAGTCTGTCCTTGCTCATAACTGTGTTCATTATTCACCTGATTGGAGTCAGGTTGTGTCATCATTCCCTCAAGTGAGCTGTGTGTTGTGTGTGTGTGTGTCAATGAAACAGCCCGGTGGATTTCTCCCAACCCGTGGCCTTTGAGAACGCAGAGATTGGTCAGTGCCCTGACCTGGCCCCGCCTCCAGCCCCGCCCGAGATCCCCGAGGAAGAGGAGGAAGAGGAAGAAGAGGCTCCGGCCAAACCAGCGCTCACACCCACAGAAGCAGCCCGCCTTCGACCACCAGCCTCCACTGTACGTCCTCCTGACAAAGGCATTGTGGGTAGAGAGTCCTGTGTGATTCCTGTAAATAAAGTTCACTGCTCTATGCATATATAGATGGGCAAGTCCAGAGCTGAATGTGTAGTGAATGTTGGCACATGCGTTTCCCCCAGAGCCGTTTACCATTTGTGTTCCCAGATAGCAAACTGACATTGAATCAACGTGGAAATATGGCATCGAAACAACGTTGATCTGACATTGTTTTGCTCATCGAATTAACGTTGAACCAACGTCAGACGCGTCATTCTTTCAAAACTAACGGAAAATCAACTTGAAATCAACGCGTTGTTTCAACGTTATGAAAGCAAACCAATTTTCGATTTTCATTTAGCTTTGAAGAATGCCGCGTCTGACGTTGGTTCAACGTTAATTCGATGAGCAAAATCAACGTTGTTTCAATGTCATGAGAGACGTCGTTTCCACGTTGATTCAATGTCAGTTTGCTGTCTGGGTTTCCATGGATAAACTAAGAGCTGAATTCATTATCACTGCAAATTTTTCCCGCACGCTCTAGGATTGCTGTGATGGTTTGTTGGATGATGATGTGTGTGATGATATTCTCTTTCTCTTCCAATGCTTTAATGACAGGCATGAGTGATGTTTGTAAAAGCTGAGCTGTTTTGTCTCTCTCTGCTACACACAGGCCACACCCCTCACCCAGGCCACGCCCCTCCCAGACACGCCAATCAAAGAGCCCGCGGTACTAACCTACTCACACACACACACACTATAGCGTGAACACTGCGGTTCAGAGGCACTTCTGAAACACACATCTTTGGGGCGTTTGAGCTTTCATCTGCTTCACGATGCTTGTGCTGTTTCTGCAGCTTTTGATTTCTGAGTCCCAGTGTTGTTCAACAAGCTCTTTTATCTCACAAGACAGCTCAATAGCTCACCAGCGAGGACACACACCTCCATCGGCTGTGCTCTGGCTCCATCTGCTGACTCCACAACAGCATCTGTCAAACCCATGCTTTAGGATTAGTTGTTGTACAGTGTTTTTGGCAACACTTTATTTTACAGTGTCATTGTCCCACATGTTACATGTAGTCACTGTAGTAATAACTATAAATTATGCATAATTACATGCAACTAACCCTAAACCAAACTCTATCGATTAACATCTATATAAAGGCCATGTCATGGACTCGGAATTGACTCGTACTCGAAATTTTTTTTTTAGGACTCGGACTTATTCCCGAGTCCACTCGAGTTCAATTCAAAATATTTTTCATGATTATTAATGTATGTTAATAAAATATTTCTTTAAATTGACTGACACGCCCAGTGATTGGTGATTTTCTAGTGCGCAACTGCGCATGACAAATTGTAATAAAATTACTTTTAACACCACCTTCTATGTGGCCTTTTTACCCTAAACTGATCATATTTTTTAAACTCTAAGTAAATTCAGTGAAAAAAAAGGATTTCTCTAAGTAAATAAAAGTAAATTAGGTAATCAACCCTCACTGGTCTCGGTCTCGACTCGGACTCGACCGTCTCTGGTCTCGGACTTGACTCTCTATGGACTCGGTCTTGACTCGGACTCGACTCTCTCTTGTCTCGGTTTCGACTCGGACTCGAGTGAGGTGGTCTCGACTACAACACTGATATAAAGGCTAGATGTCTCCCGGCGGAGTGTTTATCGTCATCACCGGCGGCCATCTTGTCACACACAGGCTTTCTGGCGGGCTAGGTGGTATCTGATGTGAGAAATACTCTTATCTCGTTGAAATCTTGACGGATTTACAAACGGTTTGGTTTCTTACAAACGTTATTAACGTGGCTATAATTATCTGGGTGATTATTTATTTATACACTTATTATTCATAAGTATGCAGTATCATAACTACATCTCTGCCGTTTATAACAAACCAGACCGTTTGAAAATCGGTAGAAAATTGAGCAAGTTACGGTGATTTAAAAAGTACATGCACCATTAAAACAATGTTACCAGTGAGCGAGCTGCCTGTGACAAGATGGCCGCCAGGTGCTGACGTCGACCTCCATTGGCCAGCAGCGCGGACGAGATATCTAGCCTTTATATACATATCTATGTATTAAAAGTACTATAATAACACTGTAACACTGACGCCTTCGTGTTTTTGCCGTCTTGGTGTTTCAGAACTGTTTTGGAATGTTTGATTGACATGTGCTCTGTCCAATCACAGGTGTCGTGTGCAGCAGAGGCGGAGCCTGTCGTCCTGGAACTGGCCAAACAGTTTGGTCTGTCCAGAAACAGTCACATGGCCTTTGAGTTTGATGACAGAAAGGTTAAGAACAGGTGAGTGAGTTCTCCTCCTTCTCCTCCTTCTCATCTTCATCCTCCTCCTCATGTGTGTGTGTGTGTGTGTGTGTGTGTGTGTGTGTGTGTGTGTGTGTGTGTGTGTGTGTGTGTGTGTCAGGCTGTTGATGGAGTTCGAGGTGCGCACCGAGGCGGACTCTGGTCTGGTGTTCTACATGGCCAGGATTAACCACGCTGACTTCGCCACCGTCCAGCTGAAGGAGGGCATGGCTCACCTGAGCTTCGACCTGGGCAGCGGAAACACCTCCGTCAGCGTGCCACGCATCATCAACGACGGCCAGTGGCACAAGGTCAGGGCTTTTGACCTTTGACCCCTGATGCATGACACTGAGAGGAAAGCTTTTGCCTGATGTTCTGTGAAGGTAGAGGAGATTCATACGTCGTGTTAGGACAGAAACATACTTTATGCAATTATATTTAGCCAGAACGCTGCATTTAAAGGGTTAGTTCACCCAAAAATGAAAATTCTGTCAGTATTTACTCACCCTCATGTTGTTCCAACCCCGTAAGACCTTCGTTCATCTTCGCAACACAAATTAAGATATTAAGATCACTCCTGTATACTAGTCCATAGGCTTCTTGAGGGAATGACAATTGATGGCCTCGAAAAGTCATTAAAGACATCGTTAAAATAGTCCAAGTGACTACAGGGGCTCAATCTTAAGTTTATCAAACGACGAGAACACTTTTGTGCGCAAAAAAACAAAAATAACGACTTTATTTCAACTATTCACTTCCTTCTCCATGGGCCTGTAGTCAGTTAACGTAGTGTGATTGCGTAGAGCTACGTCACACGTAGGCTCACTATTGGCCGACGCTGGTCATGTGTGTGTGATGCGTGTGACGTACAATAACAGAAGCTTACGCTATTAAACTAGTAACCTGACTCGCGCAGAGGGAGAAATAAACGAATAGTTGAAATAAAGTCGTTATTTTTGTTGTTTTTGCGCACAAAAAGTGTTCTCGTCGTTTGATAAACTTAAGATTGAGCCCCTGTAGTCACTTGGACTATTTTAACGATGGCTTTAATGACTTTTCAATGCCATCAAGTGTCATTTCCTCAAGAAGCCTACGGACTGTACGCAGGAGCGATCTTAATATCTTAAATATCTTAATTTGTGTTGTGAAGATGAACGAAGGTCTTACGGGGTTGGAACAACATGAGGGTGAGTAAATACTGACAGAATTTTCATTTTTGGGTGAACTAACCCTTTAAGATTTTATGAATTGATACTTTTATCCAGCAAGGATGCATTCAATTGATCAAAAGGGACATTTATAATGTGACATACGATTTTTATTTCAATTAAATAATTCATCAAAGAATCCTGAATAATAATAACACGTATGACGGTTCCCACTGAAATATGAAGCAGCACAACTGTTTTCAACACTGATAATAATCAGAAACGTTTCTTGATCATCAGATACTCATATTAGAGTGATTTCTGAAGGATCATGTGACACTGAAGCCTGGAGCGATGAATTACACTTTACTATATTCACATGGAGAACAGCTTTTTTTAAATTGCATTCATATTTCACTGTTTTTACTGTATTTTTGATCAAATAAATGGTGCCTTGGTGAGCAGAAGAGACTCTTTAGAAACATAAACATCTCATGACCCCAAACATTTGAACGTGTGTGTGTGTGTGTCCTCTTTGTGTGTAGATCCGCGTGACGAGAGAGAAGCAGAGAGGGATCCTCACGATCGACGGCCTCTACTCCAAACACACCACCAGCCCCAAGAAAGCCGATATTCTGGATGTGGTGGGAATGTTGTATGTGGGCGGCTTACCGCTCAACTACACCACCAAACGCATCGGGCCTGTGAGTGTGACGCGTCAAAAACACATTCATAAGAGTCAGACACCTTTTGTGGCCACTGAAGGCTACATGACCCTGCTTACGTCATTGTAATACACACATGCACCTGTGCTTCTGCAGGTGCTGTACAGTATCGACGCTTGCATCAGGAACTTCAGGATGATGGGTCAGGCCTTGGACATGGAGACGCCCACATCCAGCTATCGCGTGGGATCCTGTTTCGCAAACCCAGAGAAAGGAACTTATTTTGATGGCACAGGTTACGCCAAAGCTGGTGAGGCTCAATATTTCACTCCTCTACAGCCAGTCATTTAAAAAAACGTACTGGAGCACATGTGGAAGTGTGAGTGGGGTTGGGTATCGATTGAATTTGAACAACTCCAATTCCTATTTCGGTTCTGCTTATCGATTTCAATTCCAGTAAGACACACGCACACACACAAAAAAATTACATTTCATTCACATTTAGTCTTATTGTTAAAACATTTATTTAATTATAGATGAATATCATGAACAAAAAAAAGAACACTTTGAAAAATACCATAGAAAAACTGAAACTAGCTTAACTAATAGAGATTTCAAGCATTAAAGACAATAAACACTCAAATTAGCATTAAAAAGTAGCATTCGCAACAAATAGATCGAACTGTACAAAGGTACGATTAAATAATCTGTTTTTTCAGATGTTCAGGTATTCAGATATTTATAAATAAAATATATATTACATTGCTTAGTGTTATTATAGAGACAGCAGCATGGATATTAGGCTGCTGTCACTTTAAGAGTCGCACTGATTCAATATACTGTTACACGTGTGATTTTTGGATAAAATCGTCTTCTACATATGTAGCCTAATAAATGTTATAATAGGCTAATGATGATAATTATTATTATTATTTGCGAACACGGACCTAAATCACACTCCATCTTCTAAGTCAGGTGACTGTAAATGCGCAAAATCTGTTTCCATTGCAGTTTTGCGGAAAAAATACTTTTTTCGAATTGCCTGAAAAACCTCCTCATGCGAGCGTAAAAACTTTTTTGCGATAAACGGGAGTTTTTGCGAAATTGACGTGTTTCCATTGAGCGTATTTTCATTTCGCAATTTCAATTCGCGCAAATTGAAGGGTAATGGAAACGCAGCTAGTGAAAACAGCGCACGAGTCGTTTCACGCTTGAATGGCTTAAAATCACATTGAAATGCTTGAAATAAGAGGAATCAAAATTAAAATTGTAGAACAAGTATCTGATTCCTGACCTCAAGTGTTTGGATTTTGTGTTGCAAACCGTAAGAGTGCTGGTTGTGTGTGCGTACAGTGAGCGCGTATCGAGTGGGTAACGAGGTGTCGGTGGATCTGGAGTTCAGGACGGCGCAGGGCACCGGAGTCCTGTTGGGCGTCAGCAGCCAGAAGATGGACGGACTGGGCATCGAGCTCGTCAATGGAAAGGTCATCTAGATTGTCCTTTTGTGTTCAGTTGTTTATTTCTGAGCGGTTTGTTAATGCGAGTGTCTGTGCAGCTGTTCTTCCACGCTGATAACGGAGAGGGCCGCTTCACCGCCGTGCACGAGCGGGGGCAGGAGGCGGGGCTCTGTGACGGACAGTGGCACAGTGTCTCCGCCCACAAGCTGAAGCACCGGCTGGAGCTCGTGGTGGACGGCAGGCGGTCCGAGGCGGCGAGTCCAGACGTGCGCTCCGCCTCCGCCGACACCAATGACCCTGTGTATGTGGGCGGATACCCCGGTACGTCAACTCTGTCGCCACAGTGACGTAGTCTACCGGTGACGTAGTCCTTATTTCGGATAAATATTGTATGGTAATCAATGGCGAGAGACAACAAATATCTTGATCTCGTTTGAATTATGCCCTGATTTACACATATGACGTTTGTCAATTTAAAAGATACATTTTACAATCAAGAAAGTTGCAGTTTGATGTAAAACTGTTGAGGTATAAGACTGTGAAAATACATAATTACAAAGACTACAAACCCCAAAGGAGCACATTTTCTCTCAATGAATGAAGCTAACTTTACTGAAGCTAACTTTACTGAAGCTAACTTTACAGAGGCTAACTTTACTGAAGCTAACTTTACAGAAGCTAACAGAAGCTCACTTTACTGAAGCTAACTTTACTGAAGCTAACTTTACTGAAGCTAACTTTACTGGAGCTAACATTACTGAAGCTAACTTTACAGAAGCTCACTTTACTGAAGTTAACTTTACTGAAGCTCACTTTACTGAAGCTAACATAAGCAAATTTTACTGAAGCTAACTTTACTGAAGCTCACTTTACTGAAGCTCATTTTACTGAAGCTAACTTTACTGAAGCTAACGGAAGCAAACTTTACTAAAGCTAACAGAAGCTCACTTTACTGAAGCTCACTTTACTGAAGCTAACAGAAGCACACTTTACTGAAGCTAACAGAAGCACACTTTACTGAAGCTAACAGAAGCTCACTTTACTGAAGCTCACTTTACTGAAGCTAACAGAAGCACACTTTACTGAAGCTAACATAAGCAAATTTTACTGAAGCTAACTTTACTGAAGCTAAATTTACAGAAGCTCACTTTACAGAAGCTCACTTTACTGAAGTTAACTTTACTGAAGCTAAATTTACTGAAGATAACAGAAGCTAACTTTATTGAAGCTAACTTTACTTAAGCTAACAGAAGCTAACTTTATTGAAGCTAACTTTACTGAAGCTAACTTTACTGAGGCTAACTTTATTGAAGCTAACAAAAGTAAACTTTACTGAAGCTAACTTTACTGAAGCTAACAGAAGTAAACTTTACTGAATCTCACTTTACTGAAGTTAACTTTACTGAAGCTAAATTTACTGAAGATAACAGAAGCTAACTTAATTGAAGCTAACTTTACTTAAGCTTACAGAAGCTAACTTTATTGAAGCTAACTTTACTGAGGCTAACTTTACTGAAACTAACAGAAGTAAACTTTACTGAAGCTAACTTTACTGAAGCTAAATTTACAGCAGCTAACTTTAATCAAGCTAACAGAAGCTAACTTTACTGAAGCTAACTTCTATCATTGTTTCTATAGTCTTACGTTAGAATCGTAACGTCACACCGTCATGCCTGAGTGTTTTGTACCAGACTGCACACACACACATGCAGCGAATCTCGCTCGATGTTTCCCTTCCCGAGAGATGTATTCCATTGAGCGATTTTCACATAAAACTAAATGTTTCTCTTCTGTTTTATGACAAACTGCGACTTTCTTGACTTTCAGAATGATCTTTTAAATTGACAGACATCATATGTGAAATTCAGGGCACAGTTCAGACGGAATAAAAGATAAGTTGTCTCTCGCCATTGACTGCCATTCATATTTTTCCGAAATAAGATCCCATGAGCCGGAAGCGGAGGGGCGGGACTTAGGCTCTCTATAAGGTACGGGAGGCTGTGCTGTATCGTGAACAAGTCACGGCTGAAGGGCATTGTTATTATCAAGATACACCACTAGTCTCGAGTACCTTATTGCTTTTATAAAACAGTTACCACACAATACAAATATTAAAGCCAAAAAATATGTATCAATGAAGTAAAATCACTAAAAGCCTTCCTTTCGCTGGAAAAAAATAGTCCCTGACCGTGAACAGCAGCAGAGTTACATTAGATGTGGCGAAGACAGTCAGTAGAGAAGACTATTGAACAATGTCAATAATGACACTCTCCAACCCATCATTTTGTTGCTCGTTCTCCTTTACACCCTAAACACTTCACACCCAAGGAACACAGTTCTGTTGAAAAACCTCATGTCATGACAGCAGTCCTGAGAACTGTTGTTTATTTAAACATTGTTATGAAAAAATTACAAATACTAATATGATTTTAAAGCCTCTTCAGGACAAGTGAAATTGTAACTCTTTTAGCAAGGTATTATAAAGGAGGAGTTAGCTGGAAAAATCCCAAAATACAGAAGTTTAAAAATTAGGAACAGACCAGTTTCAGTTTGTATACATTTAACTGGTGTTTAAATCATCTTAGCGGACAGAAACGTTCACATACTTGAATAAATGAGCGAGCTGGTGTGTGTGTTTGTTGTAGAGGGCCTGAAGCAGTTTGGACTCACTGTAAACACACCGTTTAAAGGCTGCATGAGGAGTGTGAAGATCACCAAAGCTGGGAAGACTCTGGAGGTTCAGATGAACAAAGTCCTGGAGCTCAGAGGAGTCCAACCGCTCACCTGCCCTGCCAGTTAAACACACACACACACACACCTCTAACCAAACACAGTCTCGGTCAATAGCCAAATAACACAAGGAATATTAACACGAAAAACAAACAGCTGGACAAATCAAAGACTGTAGAAAACCAGTTCAAACCAGTCTGATGTCATTGGGGAACCATTTATAAAGCTTTTTACTTGACAGTAAGGTCCCATTAGTTAACTTTAGTTCATGCGTTTACATGAACTAACAATGAGCAATACATTTGTATTACACCATGTATTAATCTTTGTTCATGTTATTTAATAAAAATAAAATGATTCAATGTTAGTTCATTTTAGCTCAAGTCCATTAAAAACATTAATAGATGCAGCTATTTAATAACGAGTTGAAATTAATGTTAACAAAGGGAACCTCATTGTTAAGAGTACCAACTTTTTATGCTGTAGTTTGTAACTTGTGTATCTGTGCGTGAAAGACCTGAAACCAAAACAGTGATGTGAAGAACCTGTGGTAAAACATCAAGATCTTGACATCCAAAGCCTCCGCAAAGCTGTTGAAGAGCGAGTGACTTGAATCGGGACACAATCATAGTTCGTTAATCATCTACACTCCTACACTGAAGTGTATCTACCAAACACTTAACAACCTTCATAAACTTGTAGCTAGTCGTTACATTGACACAACATTTTAATGAATTACAGCCTGTTCACAATGAGTTCCGCTTCGAAATATCAAAACGACCCGGACAGAAGCATAGGCCGTTTCTCAATACCAAGTACGCAGACTTCGGACTTGCGTCCTTGGTTGTTCAGACATGCAAGTTCGACTCCGGAGAACGAACTCCCGAGGATGTGAGGACGCAAGTCCGGTTCTTCTGCAAATGGAACAGAGCGTACTTAATCGCGTCACTCAGCACGCTCTACTCTATATTTTAGGCAACAATAAAACGAAATTTGCTACAACTCTGCATCTTTTCATCAACAATAAGACGAAATATGTTATAAAACACCCCTCTGACTCTTCATTAACAAAAAACAACATAGCCTATAATAGCCTAATGGCCATGTGGTTCAGGCAACGCGATTCTCTTCACTGCATATATTTATAACAAAATGAACATGATCTTTTTGTTTTCATTGGATTGGATTTTTATTGACATTTATCAAACAGAGACAGGGTTATGTCATTTTATTTTATTGTTCATATAGTGAAGACGATATAAAAAAAATAGCCATGAAACCTTAAAAACTTTTTTTTTTTTTTTTTGCGCCATGGAACAAATTATAGTTTAACCCTTATGCTGCATTAGGGACATTTTTGGTCTTTTGCAGTTTAATTTCTTTGACCATTTTGGCTGTTTTAATGCAAATGGTATGAAATTTGGCAAAATTGTGACTTTTTGGATACATGTAAAAAATGTGATCCCATTTTGCAAAATATGTATAACACGCACTGTGTAGATCAAATAGTAACACTCAGCACCATAAAGACCAAAAATGGCCCATTGAAACCCATTAAAACGTTGTTTAAATCCGAGGCTGTCAGTAATACATGAAACATGATTTTTGCACAAACATCCTTTCATTTTGAAGCAAAAGCATTATATTTGCATTATATAGTGTATTCCACCAGATGACGTCACTACATATTTATTCCCTATGGGTGGAAATGCACCTTATTTTAGGCAATAGGCAATGTTTAATAGGTGGCCATTTTTGGTCTCTAACGCGCTAAGTGGGATTTTTTGCAAAGATAATCCAAATCTAAAGTTTTCTCTTTGCATTTAGTTTATTGAAAATAATTGAATTTTTGTGTTTTTTCCTCGATGGTTTCGCAAACAAAACTGGTAATTAAAGGGTTAAAATCCTGAAATTGAATACATTTTTGGTAGTTATGATGAGGACTGATGCTGGTTAAAAGATTTAACTTGGTAAAAGTGGAAAATAATAATAATATATCATATTTTAGGCAATGTTTAATATGTGGCCATTTTTGGTCCTTAATGCACTCAACGGTGTTAAAAATCTAATGCAGCACAAGGGTTAATGAGACTAAAGATAGACTTCTACACAAGACGAGCTATACGTCAAGGTTTATCCACTAGACTAGAGAGATCAGAGCCGGCGGCAAACGTCAGAAGCACTAGCCGAGGAAAAGCTGTTCCAGTCGGGGTTGATCTCGCTGAGTGTCCGCTGAAGGCTTGGATGTCAGAACTCCGAAAACGTCAGATGCATTTTACAATATAGGCGCTATCTTTATAAATAAACTACAGATTTGAGATTTAAACAACCACATTCTTGCCTGAAACACTCTTAAAATTACATTTCATGACTCAATAACAGTAGTATTTTGATATTTCGCGGATTTTCTCCTCTCCTATTTACGCTTGCTGGTTGGTGCGAGGTGCATTCTGGGATACCTGGCTATCTCAAGTCCACACAAGTCACCTCTCGATGCATCCTCGGTAAACGGGGCGGATTAAGAACACGTCCGGGGATTTGAAGTGGACTTGGCTAGATGCGAACTTTGAATTGGAACGGTACTTCGGCAGCGATTGATGACGTTTCACAAGTCATATTGAGACAAGTACGCATATTGAGAAACGGCCATAGTGTCGGCCCACATGTGGAGTCCACGTTTCCCAGACGTGGGCCGGATCTGGGCCGACACTAGGGTGCTGTCTGGGGAAAAGTCAGATGTAAGAAAGTAGGCCAGATCAAACTGAACAACAGATTTCAATGTGACCTCGGTGTGAATGTAGCCCAAAATATCAAACTACACTTGAGGAATCACCAATGGACGGACGTGAACCACACACTCATGGGAAGGGATGGCATTCTTCTCTGTGAGGTTTCTGAGTGTGTGTGTGTGTGTTTTTGCATGGAGTGATTACATGTACTGTGTAATGATCAGTATTTCAAAATAAAGAAATATCCCCTTTGAGTGCACTGCTGTGTGTTTCCATCCATTGTGTCGAAATCATTATATTGAGCAATAGATGCTTTTCATTTTACCCTGACTCCAGAACAGACGCCTGACACTGGCTTTACAATGTGCTGGCAAACTAACTAGTCTTTCCCCCTTTATTTAAAGAAGCCAGACGTGGGTTTATTAGATTTCATGGACATCTTCACTCTTTTTGCACTTTTCCTCCCTGGGATCTGAAAAGGCCAAATGTTTTAATAACCCTGAATAAACACAAAAATTCAACAACACACCCTCATGAATATCGGCAGAAATTTTGGGGGTTTTTTCACCCAATTTTTACACCCTGGGGGTAATTATCACAAATAGGCAGATTTTAAGTAGCCTATGTAAAAGCTGATAGAGCAATAATGAAAAAATTGTCTCAGAATAAACTATATTTATAACACCAAAAATCCTCCTGGATTTAAATAACTGTTATTTTACATTTGATCTTAATCTTGACCTGAAAATATTAAAGCTTTAATTTAATCTGTTTCATATTATTTTAACAATTTAATCTGTTTCATATTTGTTCTATTAAATTAGCTTTTGGCCATTGCTTGTAATTATGTTTATTCGTTCTTATTTTATTACTCTCCTTTAATAACACTTTGACTTTATATTCAGACTATAGTTAAGTATTAGGCCTAGTTTTTCTGTCATATCAAAAATGTGACTTGTAGGCCAATCTAAAACATTTTTTCTTGTTTATTTGAGTATTGGGTCCAAATTGCGCGGCTGTAATGAGTGGTGGGCGCTAATGGCGCCTCTACGCAAATGCATGAAGAGAAAAAAACTGCCTTCATTAAAAAAAATCAGTTAACTACGTGTGGTTTCCTGTTCGAAAAAGTGAAAGCAGAAGTATTAAAAGGAAGTGCACATTTTTTCACCAGTGTACATATGTCGGCAGCCTTTAAAATCCCGGTTAGAGAAGGGGAAGGAGTCATGCTCATCAGAAGTCTGCTCAGAGCTGCCTATGGCGGGACGGTCCGTCAGAGATGCTGTCCCGTGCGGAGAGAGACTCACCACTGCTCGGCTGTAGTTTACAGAGAGCACTCGCATAACACCGATACTCTGAGGTACGGGCATATCTGTCTCTTTATCCACTCGTATTCGTTCATCATAGCAGTGGATTCCCAAACAGCAACATAGTGTCGGACCACATCTGGGACTGTTGGATTCCTCATGTTCTGTACCAGATGTGGGCCGACACTGTGCTGCTGTCTGGCTAATGTCGTACTGCAGATAATGTAAGTGTGACTTTTAGATGTGATGAATGAATAACAGAATAACAGAGGTTCAGAATTCCAAAAACCAAATTGAACCGTTACAAATGCTCTTTTATACCCAACTTCGTCAAAATTTTAAATCAAAATTTTTAGATTTGTACGAGGAGGAATGAGAAGTGTGCAATAACTTGGTGTTCTGCTTGTTGTTTTAATATTGTTTGTTATTTTTTTATTTTTTTTGTTAGATGTGTCATGAGTGTGTGTGTAGTTTACATGTACGTCTTTAGCTGGTATTTGTTTTACTATGTGTATTATTGTTTGTAATGGCAGCTACTACTTTGCACCACGCACTTTGAGTTCATGACAAATTTCCTCTAGGGGACAATAAAGTATATTCTATTCTATTCTAACAGGCGGTGACATTCAAACTAATGGATGCCAAATGAATGGACAGGTAGAGCTTGACAATCATGATTGGCATTGTCCAGCATCTGAAACAAATGTTTGTGTTTTTGTTGTTGGTGGTGTTTCTTTTGAGATTACATTAGAGAATATTGAAGAATTCAGATCCAGAAAGCAACATAGTGTCGGCCCAGATCTGGGCCATGTTTGCCGGATCTGGACCGACACTATTTTGCTGTCTGGGGACCCCTTCATTTTTCCATTTTCCCCCAAAAAAACCTCTGGAAACACTTGAAATATTGGTGTATTGTAGCGTAGACTGTATATGTCGTGCTGTCTGGTGAGCGTTGGGTTAACTGCGGGACACTTGTGATCGGTCGTTTGTCTTCAGGATGGAGGAGCTGCCGTTGCCTCCGCTGAAAGACGGGTCCGTGAGAATCCGCATGCTCGCAGCTCCGGTCAATCCTGCAGACGTGAACATGATCCAGGGTAAAGTCTTCATGTCTGCTCTGATAGCCGTTCTCTCCAGTGCTGTTTACTTCAGAGAATGGATTGATATTATATTCTAATCTTGCTTTGGAGACTGAACGTGGTGAACTGACTATAACGGGTTACGTGTGTCCATTCTGAAGGGTCGTACCCAATCTTGGTCCCCGTCCCAGCGGTGGGGGGGAATGAGGGCGTGGGAGAGGTGCTGGAGGTGGGCAGTGATGTCACATCTCTCCGACCTGGTGATTGGGTCGTGCCCATAGATGCTGGCTTTGGTAAGGAGCTATTGACTTTTTCAACATCAAAACCTTATGTTTTTGTGGTTTAATTAAGCACTGTATATTACTGGAGTAGGTGGATTTGTATCCGCACTGGTGTGTCGGTAAGAACACATACGACTCAGAGTTTGCAGCAGAGTTTGTAGTTTACTCTTGATTCAAGTTGAATAGGAACAGTGAGTGGTAACAGTAAGTGGTCTGAAAATAATACAGAATAACAATAATATTAGAGATACAGCTAAATCAATAATATTCATCAAGGCAATAGAACTAGTAACATTATTGAAGTTATTGCAGTTCCTAGATAATCCGCAGGGTGGCATTCAAGGGACGCACATGGAATTAGTTGTTATGTAGGACGCCATTACAGTGTCATTTCAGGCAGTAACGTATATGAAACAGCACATAATACAATATTTACGCAAACATAGGCAAATAACCATATAAATCACCATCCAGATATCTTACACCATGCATTACTTAAACATAAAGGATGAATTTGGCGCTTAGGCGCTAACGCGAGCTGCCTCGATGGTGCGCAAGCAAAGCTCGTGATAACTCGGTAAAGTACACAAATCTGCTTTAAACGCATATAACATCACAAGATAAAAGGAAATAAACGACTTACATTTTTGTCATTAACTCGCTCACATAAAACCACTTCCGAGGGAAAGATTGAGCTATTAGTCTTCTGCACCAGAGCATTCGGTAACACTTTACAATAAGGGTTGTGAGTTAACATTAGTTAATGTATTTACTAACATGCACTAACATGAGCAATACATTTGTTACTGCATTTGTTCATCTTTGTTCATGTTAGTTCATGAAAATACAGCTGTTCATTGTTTGTTCATGTTAGTTCACGGTGCATTAACTAATGTTAACAAGATTTTAATCAAGTAAATGTTGAAAATAACATTAACAAAGATTAACAAATGCTGTATATGTGCTATTCATTATTAGTTCATATTAACTAATGTAGTTAACTAATGTTAACTAACGAACCTTATAGACCCCTTCAATGTTTGTACACATTGATTGGAATCCTTAGTTGGGTGCGCGCGCAGCATGGGGTCAGAAAAATGGCGTGGCTTATAGACCGGCATGATATTGTGTCAAGTTATGCACTGTCTTTGAGGTTTTCACGGGTCCAAAAACTCATGCCCGACCCGAACGAGACCCGTAATGTGCTACACCGAACCGACCCGGACCCGTCGTTCATTTCAAAAGTTGGACCCGGTCCCGTGCAGACCCGAGAAATGACATAAACGTACTGCCCGGACCCGACCTGGACCCGTCTATTATTTGAAAACTGGACCCGAACCCGGCAGGAAGACACAAACCCGACTGGACCCGATTGTCACATATTATTTCACACGAGTTGCGAAAAATAAAACTTTTTGTCTTACCTAATTTTAGTAGCCGTCGTCTCGTTACTGACTGCATTAATCCACCGACAAGAAAGTTCTACCACGTTATTTCTCTCGTTATTCCAAGCTTAATCCACTCATTATTTCAGCTTTAAAAGTCCACTTGATGTCACGGTGATGGATGACAAATGCAACCTTGCACATGTAACGTTACATTCTGACTCGAGTTAACTCGCTTAATAACTTTAACTGTTTGCCCTTTTGAATAACGATTGTTTGTTGCTTGTTCAGCTTGATCATATCTGTGCTCTCTGCTCTTCATTGAGTCTGAATCTGACCACCAAAACTTTAAGATTAGACAAGACGGTTCATTTATATTATTATAAACATTGCAGAAAATGTAAAGCGCGGTTTGGCGGAAGCTCTGCTTTGGTTGCCATAGAAACATGACACGCGCTTGAGATTGCACTCCGATCGCACGGGTAATACCCTACAAATCGCTAGACGCGTATAATTACGTAGTTTGTGGGCATGTTCAGACGGTATATAAGCGATGACTTTTGTGTGTTAAAAGTGGAGGTTTTACCGAGCCAGCGCCAGGGGAAAAAGACCTCTATACAAAGCCTGGGTCGTGATCAACAAGCGGGAAGCAAGGCTATCCATACTGCAAATTGCACCTGCATGGCAGGGTAACGTTAATTATTTATCATATTGGAGACGGATGCACTGTAGACTGATTGACTTGATGGTTATATTTCCCTAGAAAACTGTCACGACTAGGCTACTAATCACTTACCCAGCATCCGTCACCTTTCCTCCAGGGTCATTATTGCTAAACTAAACGTGTGTCTGTCATTTCACCAATTATCGCTGAGATGTGTGGAAATCGCGTCAGTGCGTGATGTAAAAAAAAAAAAAGAAAACATAAAAAAACTCATTAAGACACAACACACGGTTAGAACAAGCATGCACAGTGTACATAGCCGATGTAAAAATACATAAAACAAAAACCATAGTAGGTATATTATCGTTAGTATTTATCGCAAGTTAGTATTTATCGACGCAACAAGTAGGCATGTTGACGAGAAATTCTCCGGTAGCTGGTTTAAACTATGGTTACAGCACGATGGAATTAACTTTTCTGACCCCGACATGCGCACTGCGCACCGCATTTTTTTCTGTGACGTCAACCGTGAAGGGGTCTATTGTAAAGTGTTACCGAGCATTCATATTTCGTTCGTCTCTTACTGACTAGGCACTGACTGACGTCATTCAATAAACGACTCTCTCATTGGCTGAAACCTTCTTAACACCTTAAATCATGTCCTAAAAAATACACTTCATATGCATTGGTTCCCTTTCGTAGTCACTCCGAGTTATGTCGGATGACGGAGAATGGGGGACCCCCATACTCTGTCATACGGCGTAACGTCTCCGTTCCCTACTCAGGGAACGAGGGTTACATTCGTAACCGAGACGTTCCCTTTCGTAGTCCGTAGTCACTCCGAGTTACGTCGGATGACGGAGAATGGGGGTTCCCGTAAGCGAGACGTTTCCATGCAACTTACCAAAAATGGACATTATTGTAGCAAATCAGTTCAAGGGAAATATGAATAACTAATCATAACTGGTTATAATTAATTATCAATATTTGGATCAGAATTAATTAATATTATAATCACTTAAGCTGTTCGTCCAGTGAACACTTGAGTCGATGACTTCAGAACACTTTCATGGCCATAGAAAAATAACTTTCTTAAAGGCCGGCATATGTGCGATTTTCGTCCGATTTTGAGCCGAATTCTGACTCGTGCGACTCATTTTCGTGTCGGACCGATTTTCAGCTTTGTCGTGCGTCGTTTGTCGTGCAGTGTTCGTGCAGTGCACAGGGAGAAACGAGAGGCGATTAACCTCTCACGATCGACAATCGGATGGTCGGATGAATTTCTGGCATGTCAGAAATTTTGGTCGCTCCTCGTGACTATATCGCACAGTTGAAGCAAAGCTACGAACCGATTGCCCTAAACTCAGTGTTTTTTCCCTCACTGCACCTGCGCGAAAACAGAAGTTTAACCATTTCATCTGCAGCAAAAATAAAATAAAAATAAAAACGAGCTACAAATTACTGTTGCTTACCTCCAGTTCGTGTTGCAAAATGGATAATATTACCCACCGTCTTCAAGCCACCTGATATGTAACACCTCTTTTATTATTTTGTCAAACAATGTTTTTGAAATAAACCTGTTTTTAATTTTCATTGATGATTAATAATGGCAATGTTCGGACATATTATAGACTGTTAATAGTTATTTTATATATAATTCATTGTAATCGACCTAAATGTTTTAGACAATTTTTAATGAGGAGTAAGATTATTATTTTATTATCCGCACAGCACGTTGGTTATGTGCTGTGAAAATATTGCGTGGCAAATTAATTATAACAGCGGATCAATTTAATAGTAAAATTTGCCTATAGGCCTCCCCTAATAATGATAATATAATAATAATAATAATTAAATGCATAAATTGAAAATACTAAATCATCTTGATACTGATAGCAGATGCTTGTTTTAAAAATATCCCTGGATACATGCACGTAAATAGGCGCAATCCAGGGGGTTATCGCAGATATTAGACGTATAGTGTGAGCAGTGAAGTCGCACAGTGTATGCCCGCCTTTACTGGATACAGTCCGGCTTACCCAGACAGTGTCGGCTCAGATCCGGCCCACATCTGGTACAGGTGTTATCCGACACTATGTTGCTGTCTGGGATACCAGATCACAGTTTAAAGCTGTCCTAGGTAAAGACACCGCTGCATCATTAGATCATTTAGTGACGTTGTGCATGTGTGTGTGTGTCAGGTACATGGAGGACAGCTGCTGTGTGTGAAGAGGACGAGCTCATGCCCGTTCCTAAAGACATCTCTCTTCTGGGAGCCGCCACTGTCTTCGTGAACCCCTGCACCGCCTACAGGATGCTGAGCGACTTCCAAACACTCGCCCCCGGTACCAAAACTCAAACTTGCTTTAGCATTTCTGTTTTACAGAGAGAAGACCATGACCATGATTTGTTGCGATAGGTTGTACAGTGATCCAGAACGCGTCGAACAGTGCAGTGGGACAGGCTGTGATTCAGATCGCCGCAGCACTGGGCCTCAAAACCATCAACATCATCCGAGACCGGTACTGTGTGATAATCTGCGTATATACAGTCCTCCTTGAAATGGATTTCTTACGCTATCTCTTGAACTCAGACCAAACTGTGCTGAGCTGATGGATGAGCTGCAGTCACTGGGAGCCGATTATGTCGTGACTGAAGAGGAAGTGATGTCATCGGGGCTTCGTCGGGTCTTCGAGGTTGGGGATTCTGCTCTTCTGCAACAGTTGGGTTTCAGTGATTTCGACAGAATTGCTTAAACTCAGACGTTGCTTTTTTGTAGGAGGTTCCCAAACCTAAACTGGGCCTGAACTGTGTAGGAGGCTTGAGCGGAGGACTTGTGTTGTCTAATCTCGAGTAAGTACTCGTATGTGCTGCGCTTTGAGGGCAGTTTAGTGTGATCAATGAATCCTCTTTTATTTCAGTAACGGAGGCACAATGGTCACATACGGAGGGATGGCCAAAAGACCCCTCCAGATCCCTGCGGTGAGTATATGATGCTCATGCTCATAATATTTCACTCTTTCTGGATCAGAACCACAGTGTCTGAGACTTTCCAAACACAATAATATTGAGTAACACTTCAGTATTAACACTTCAGCTACTACTATTAACTAATGTAGAGGATTAACTCATCAGTAAGTAATTAAATGATGAATCGATAATTATTGAATTCGATTACTATTACTTTATATTAAGTGGCTTTAGGTACTATGTACTTACGTTGAAATTAATAATTTGATACAATGAATGTATTGTGTACATATAAGTTTTTACATTGTAGGCTATATTTGTAATTACACGGTTGACACCTTAACCCACCCTTAAATCGACCCGCACCACACACACCTGTTCCTAACCTTACCGTAAAGGTGGTCAATTACTGCAAATAAGTGGTAATCGTCAGCTTAAAGGAGTAGTTCAAAAACAAAGTTTAAGTTTTATAAGCTCAAATGCTCGCCGTACTCTGTTCTGTGTGACTCTCCTGTTCGGACTCGTTCATCAAAATGAACAAATCTTTTTCCGAGTCAATTTGTTCATGTCGTTCGTTGAATGAACCAAATGACTCGGAAAAAGATTTGTTTATTTTGATGAACGAGTCCGAACAGGAGAGTCACAAACGTGCGTCACAGTACAGAGCAAGGCGAGCATTTGAGCGTATAAAACTTAAACTTTGTTATATATTTATTAAATGAGTGATCGTTTCGCTTGATAAGACCCTTATTCATCGTCTGGAATCGTTTAAAGCCCTTTGAACAGTTTGCACTGAAACTGTCTTTTGAACCTTGAACCGTTTGGTTCCCATTGAAGTCCATTATATGGAGAAAATCCTGGAATGTTTTCATCAAAAACCTTAATTTCTTTCCGACTGAAGAAAGAAAGACATGGACATCTTGGATGACATGGGGGTGAGTAAATTATCAGCAAAAGTTATTTCAAAAGTGAACTACTCCTTTAACTTGTCTTGAACCCAGAGCATTCCTCAAAAGCAAAACAAAAACCATCTAACGTTCATATTCCATTCACTCCCGAGCAGAAATCCTTTATATTCCATAACGTGACTCTAAAGGGCTTCTGGCTGACCCAGTGGAAAAGACACCACAGGACAGGTAACGCCAACATTAATAAAGAAATTCTGTAGAGCTTCAGCAGCCCATATGGTTTAACATCGTAATGTTCTTTGTTGTGTTGAGGGTCTCTCTCTCTCTCTGCGCAGATAAAGCCCAGCTGAAGGCCATGTTGGATGCGGTGTGTGAACTCATGAGAGCCGGACAGCTGTCCACACCACACTGTGTCCAGACACCATTTCAGCAATACACACACGCGCTGCGAGCTACTGTGCAATCACACCGCCGCAAACACGTCCTCATCATGTAGACTCGGAAACGCTGTGTTATCTTCTGCAGAACCACGCTGGATAAACGTCTACAGCTACACGTGCTTCTTCACAATGAACTGAAACACTATAAATGTGACAAAACAGTCACGGTTGTCCAGCTCAGACCTCTACCTCCTGCCGAAAGATGCATATTTAAAACATTTTCAAGTTTGTATGCACATTTTCTTTACAATAAATCTGGTGGTTGTAATCTTCTGATTGGTCAGTTTGAATGTCTCACAGTTCTACATATGCTGGGTACGATTAATGGTACAAGTGTTTATCATCTCATCTATTTTGTTACTATTTTAAGTGTAACCATAATCATAAAATTGTCATCAAACGCATTCAATTACAAATGAGGTGCTTTTGATTCAGTATTGAAGGGCACCTATTATGCCCAGTGGTGGAGGAAGTACTGAATCTCAGTACTTAAGTAAAAGTACAAATACCCAGATAAATATTTACTTTAGTAAAAGTAGAAGTAACACAATGACAACCATACTTAAGTAAAAAGTAAAAAGTACTTTATTTTAAATGTACTTTAAGTATTAAAAGTAAAAGTACTTGCATAACAATTTATTATCTTAATGTCTATTTTCTAATGATTAATAAAACATTTAATTCTAACTCATTCAACCTAATAGCCTACTCCTATAATGATGTTCAATAATGATGGGAAAAAAATGTCACCATTTCTGAAACAAGCTTGCAATTAGGCAATATCATGCTTATCCTTACTATATGTTAATAACTATGTTTGGCAGTAAACGCGATTCATTTATGGTGTAATTCTGAACCTCTTGGCTTGCCATAATCCTAACCAAACCAAACATATATTACACACGGTGTGTTTCCTATGCACGTAAAAACAAATTTTCGCGAATGAGTTGCACGATAAACACACTGCGTGTTAGACGCATTTATTGTGACCGGGTTGATATACTGTATCTATGGCAACCAAACGTCACTGGTGAGACAAACGTGCAACGAACGGACGGTCAGATTACGTTTTGGCAGGGGAAAAACTGATCAGAAAATGTAACGAAAATGTAACAGAATTTGTAGAAATGTAGTGGAGTAGAAAGTATAATAATTGCTGCAAAATGTAACGAAGTAAAAGTAAAAAGTAGGCACTATTTATTGTACTTAAGTAAAGTAAAGATACGTGAAAAATGTACTTAAGTAAAGTAACGAAGTATTTGTACTTCGTTACATTCCACCACTGATTATGCCCCTTTTTACAAGATGTAATATTGGTCTCGGGTGTCCCCAGAATGTGAAGTTTCAGTTGAAGATACCCCACAGTTAATTCATCATAACCATTTGAAAATGTCATTTTTGGGGCCTGTTTAAAAATGAGCTGTTTTGGTGTATACAACCTTAAATGCAAATGAGCTGCATATCCCCGCCCTGCCTTTGGATGAGGGCGTCACTTGATACCTGGTAGTCGGTCTAAGCAGAAGGGCTGAGAGAGTGAGAGAAACCGCTGTTTTGAATGTCATTCAGCCTTACATGTTTGAATCGGAAATTCGGCCTTCTATTTTATGATATTTGTAAATAACCCATAATAAAGTGATATGATAAATAATTTCAGGACTTGCTCTCAAAAGCTCTCAAGCGCGCTGTTGTACGTCCTCACCTCAGGTGATCGCGAGAGTTGATCGTAAACACTCGAACTAACACAGGTATAACAACACAGGTATACACAGATAAAAGAACACAGGTATATGAACACAGGTATAAGAACACAGGTATAAGAACACAGATATAAGAACACAGGTATAACAACACAGGTATAAGAACACAGATAAAAGAACAGGTATATTGTAACGGAGGGACTTTTATTTTGACGGGGTTTTTCTTTTTCCGGTGTGCTCGCGCGGGATGCAGAGACGTCTGGGAAGGAGAAGGGTGAGCAGGAGAATTCGAGAGTTTCGCTGAAAACGAGAAGTAAAACTGTCAGATTGAGTTTTATGAGTTTAGAGTATACCTATATCGTCGTGTGACACGAGAACCGCAGTTAGAGCTGAAGTTCGGTCGGTTATATCTTCGGACGGAGAACAGTGTTGGAAGCTTGGCTGAGTGCACGAGGAAGATTGCTGCCTGGAGTCGTGAGTTCATTCATAACACTGCCGGTGTTCTGTCGATCTGTCCTACCTTGTCAGATTTTCCTACCGTAGCGCAAAATTATAGCCATATCTATTGGTTCATCCTACCTCGTCGTAAAATCCTACTGAGCGTTTCTGCTTCGCGTCTGTGACTAGTACATTAAATATTTCAGTGTAACTTTGCCGAATTTTCTTATTAGGCTATGTTACGGTGATTTTACAGTGAAAAGTAAGTTACCTCTTCAGATTGTCCTATGAAATAAACGGTAGGATGATTTTACGTTGCAAAATACCTCATCAGATTGTCCTACCAGTATGAAATAAACGAGTAGTATAATCGTGTGTGTGTTTATATTTTACACCAAACAATCAAATCAATTCATGCCATTTCATCAATTTAATGTGAGAGTAAACAGTTCTCATTACTGCTATTATATCTTTGTATGGTAATAATTGACATAAATAGTGAAAAAAGATCTCGCGCAAGTAGTAAAATATTATGGGCGTGTTGTTCAGCGTGACAAAAATGACGTATTATTGATGTGCGCATGCGCAGTAAGCCTTGGTAGGACAATCTGACGGGTAGGATGGAATGTCAGAACACCGGGTGTCGTCGTTGCTTTAACCGAACGTATTTTCAGGAGCCTACTGTTTTTTTTTTTTTTTTTTTTTTTTCTGAAGTGATGTGAACTGTGTGGAGCGAGAGTTTGCACTTGTTAGTGAACAAGATCGCGTGTGCAGACTGCAAGAGTAGTTTTTGGAGTGAATCGTTTTAGTTTTGTCTATAAAGGGACTGAAAATCGTTCCGGACCAGTGTGTATTTTTGAGAGACATTTTTTTGTATGATCCAGATCATTCCGTGTACGCGAGCCGCGTGAGAGCTGAACTGAGTCGTTTTGTTTTAGGAAGATTTTTTGGAGGGCCACACTGAAACTTTTCTCGTGATTTTTTTTTTTTTTTTTTTTTTTTTTTTGCTTATTACCCTGCCATCCTGACGACATCTCGCTGTTCTGTCTCAACTGTTCATTAATCATCACAGGTCATCATCACAAGCCTTCACGAATCTCCTAAAAGTCTTCAAAGTCATTGCTTCGAAGCCGTCGTTGCCACAGACTGGTACAACATTTCAGTACACACACGAACACATGAACATATGAACATTTTACTGAATCAGAATGGACTGAACTGAATGTTTGAACAAACTGATTGTTTCAATTGTAAGTTTGAACTGTGATTGCTGAGTTGATTGAAAGCTGAATCATAAGATTGATTCAAAAGAGTCGTTTAGTGATTTCAAGGTTAACTATGCATGTGAAATGGGTCATTTGAAGTGAGTCATTTAATGGAATGAGTTATTTGAATTGAATCACGTACAAAGTTATTTGTACTCAGGGTTGTGAATAAGTTTTTCTGTGTTTAATGAGAATATCCTTATCCAGATAATAAGGTTGGGTAAACACTTTGGAGGTGTTTAAAGGTGTTGTTCTGAATATATTAGTCAGTTGAAGATCATTCAAGAAAACAAGAACACTAGAACTGTTATTTTATTTTATTTTTTATTTTGATAGTCATTTTATTTGTTTGAGCTGTCTCTTTCAGCAAATACGTAACCTATTGAGGGAAGAAAAATAAATTATTAGTTGTTCAAACTAAAATATTTGACAGTTATTTCTGAACTTATCTTGGGGTAGGGGCGTCTCGCTTACACTATTAGGATTAGGTGGGTGGGGACGTGAATTCAAATTACTTCCATTTCACTTCATGCACTTCAGGAAGCCACCCTTTGACATGCTTACCTGAAGCCTACACCACGTATTCCTTTTGCATTTTGTAGTAGTGTAAGATAAAACATACACTTTAGTGCATACTGAGACTTAAAAGAACTGGAGTGGGGACTAAGTTCCTTTCGCTTCTAAATCTCCCAGGGTAACTATTTAAATATTCCCCTACTAGGCGAGACTTAACCCTTGTGCATTGTTCAAATTCACTACCCTTTCGTTATGTTCGTGGCTGAAAAAAGCCACTACTTTAAACTGCTGTAAAAATGTAT
Organism: Pimephales promelas; assembly: GCF_988280905.1. Taxonomy (NCBI): domain Eukaryota; kingdom Metazoa; phylum Chordata; class Actinopteri; order Cypriniformes; family Leuciscidae; genus Pimephales; species Pimephales promelas. Next base: position 3,311,614 of record NC_142781.1, read on the forward strand.
CAGATAAATATTTTTTTCAAATTTTTTGGCATAAATCTATTAACCGACCTCAGTCCTGATCAAAACTACTAATTTTTTTTAAAAAATTCAGGATTTTAACTCTTTAATTGCCAAATTCATAAATGATGTCACTGATTTGGGGGGAAAAAAACACAAAATTACTTATTTTCAATATAAAATATGATTGTGGACTGGATTTTTTTTTACCTTTTATCACAGTCTTGGACATGTCAAAGATTAGAAACAACATTGGTTTTGATGCATTGTTAGTTTTTGTGTAGCATCAGATTTTAACTTTTTCTCCCTCATTTACTGTTCGTGGCTGTTTTTGCCCCATTGACTTCCATTATAACCACATTTTTTGATTGCAAAGCCATGACACCATAAAATCATGCATTTTTGATTGTTGATGGTTTTCCCTGTTGGGAAGAGGTAAAATTTGTAATTTTTACTGTTGATAACCAGGTGGAACCATTTAACCCTTTAGACAGGCCTGTGCAAAAAAAAGCTTAGTTTCTGGCTTTTACATGCAGTTATATGGAGTATAATAGCATATTACAGTGTGTATATGTGTGTGTGGGTGTGCGTGAGTGTGTGAGAGAGTGTGAGAACTCACCTTGATGCGTCTGAGAAAATAAAAATATACACTTCAGCTCTCAAAACTACATGGAGTAAACAAAAACAAAGTAAGTGTATTTATGCATCTGCTGCCTTTTGATGGTGAGAAATGCAGACTAAACAAAAACAAAGCAAGTGGATATAAACGCTTGTCATTTGATGGTGAGAAGAGCAGCAAGCAACATGAGAGAGGGCTTGACTTGTAGTGAAGTTTTAGAGATGATTATGCAGTCTGACCCCTCCAGCGAGCTGCAGGAGGTATTGTCTTCTCACTCTGACCGCAGACTCAGGACAGTCAGATCCTGGTGTGGATGTGGCACCCTCATCATCATCTCAAGCTTCCACTGAAGGCGAGGAGGATTCAGATGATCCTGGATCTGGATGGACTGGGAGAATCTTGAGAGGGACATGGTGGTTCTGAAAATCGCACGACCACTGCGATCATCCCACAGGCAACGTGTGGGCTCCCCTCTGGATCTGTAGACGCTGGCCAAAATCAGTAGCCCCATGCACAGAGATCTGTGGAGTCCACAGATCCAGGATCCTCTGAATCCTCCTCGCCTTCAGTGGAGCTCTAGCTTCCACTGAAAGCAGGAGGATTCTGTGGATCCTGGATCTGGGTGGATTGGGAGAAATGGTGAAGTATGGTTTTCCACCAATGCGGAGACAATTCCCTTTCTTCAGCCTGCAAGAGGCGTGAGTCGAGGGCCGACACGCTATGCTATCGCAATGGTTCAGAACATGGATTCTGTGTTCAATCTGTTTTTTACGGAGGAGACGACTGACCTCATTGTCAGCATGACCAACCTCCATGGGCACCGCACAATGAGAAACTGGACTGGGGTGGACTCCACAGATCTCTGTGCCAACATGGGGCTACTGATTTTGGCCAGCGTCTACAGATCCAGAGGGGAGCCCACACGTTGCCTGTGGGATGATCGCAGTGGTCATGCGATTTTCAGAGCCACCATGTCCCTCTCAAGATTCTCCCAGTCCATCCAGATCCAGGATCATCTGAATCCTCCTCGCCTTCAGTGGAAGCTTGAGATGATGATGAGGGTGCCACATCCACACCAGGATCTGACTGTCCTGAGTCTGCGGTCAGAGTGAGAAGACAATACCTCCTGCAGCTCGCTGGAGGGGTCAGACTGCATAATCATCTCTAAAACTTCACTACAAGTCAAGCCCTCTCTCATGTTGCTTGCTGCTCTTCTCACCATCAAATGACAAGCGTTTATATCCACTTGCTTTGTTTTTGTTTAGTCTGCATTTCTCACCATCAAAAGGCAGCAGATGCATAAATACACTTACTTTGTTTTTGTTTACTCCATGTAGTTTTGAGAGCTGAAGTGTATATTTTTATTTTCTCAGACGCATCAAGGTGAGTTCTCACACTCTCTCACACACTCACGCACACACACACACACATATACACACTGTAATATGCTATTATACTCCATATAACTGCATGTAAAAGCCAGAAACTAAGCTTTTTTTTGCACAGGCCTGTCTAAAGGGTTAAATGGTTCCACCTGGTTATCAACAGTAAAAATTACAAATTTTACCTCTTCCCAACAGGGAAAACCATCAACAATCAAAAATGCATGATTTTATGGTGTCATGGCTTTGCAATCAAAAAATGTGGTTATAATGGAAGTCAATGGGGCAAAAACAGCCACGAACAGTAAATGAGGGAGAAAAAGTTAAAATCTGATGCTACACAAAAACTAACAATGCATCAAAACCAATGTTGTTTCTAATCTTTGACATGTCCAAGACTGATAAAAGGTGAAAAAAAATCCAGTCCACAATCATATTTTATATTGAAAATAAGTCATTTTCTGTGTTTTTTTTCCCAAATCAGTGACATCATTTATGAATTTGGCAATTAAAGAGTTAAAATCCTGAATTTTTTTTAAACATTTAGTAGTTTTGATCAGGACTGAGGTCGGTTAATGGATTTATGCAAAAAAAATTGAAAAAAATATTTATCTGATACATTTTTACAGCAGTTTAAAGTAGTGGCTTTTTTCAGCCACGAACATAACGAAAGGGTAGTGAATTTGCCCAGAGTGTACTGTTGAGTTTTTGAAAAATTTCAAAGCATTTTCCCAAAATATGTGTCAAAATAAGATTTGTCACCAAAAATCATTCCATTTGCTGAAAAAAAAAAAAGGTACGGCCAAATTAAGACTAAAAAATACCCCTTAGTGGCTGAAAAAAGCCACAACAGCACATAAGGGTTAAAGTCCCGTTACATATGAACACAGGTATAAGAACACAGGTATAAGAAGTTAGGTGATGAAGGGAAAACAGCAGTGACGCAAGAAGAAAAAGCGGAAATGTTTAAAAAAAAAAAAAAGAAAGAAAATAGTGTCATTGTTCAGCTGAGTTCAGCTGTGTTGATGCAGTTCTGTTAATGTTCTGTTTGATGTAAATTGTTTCTGTATGGTGTGTTTTTTGGGTCACCATTGTGTTGAAGAGTAGAGCCTGTGCTTCAGTTCAGGATGAGCAGAGTAACACTGATGAAATGCTACATGTTGCTTTATTTAACTGACAGTAACTGTGTAGTTGCTGATGCAGTGATGTATAGTCACAGTAAATCATGCATCACTTACATTTTTCTTAATAAAAAAACTAGAAATATCTGAAATAACTGTGTTTCTGTTAAAAAGCTTAATGAGGATTTCTATGCGCTTATTTAAATTAGGCTGTTTTACATTCATTTTATGGTTTTTGTATGGCAGCCTTTGCTGACAGTCATTTGACCCTTTTTTTACGATTTTATTTTTTACAGTAAAAGACATGCACGTCCTATTCCGTACGAATGGGGCTTTAGTGCATGAAGTCCGAATCTCATCTGATTTTTTTATACATAGTATGGTTTATTAATATGATGTGTACTGAATTTGGTCTTTTAATATCATGTCTTAGTACAGTCAGCCACGTTAAGCGTTTTCTTATAATGGTTTTCTATGGGAGGAAAAAGCTTAATGTACAATATTCAGAAGTAAACAGTGTAGCTGACTTGATGTTTATTTTTAAATCTCAATTTTTAAACCACAACCCTAATGTCAGAATGTTTATTTTTAAACCACAACTTCAATGTGTGCTTCTTACCGCTATATATTCACTAATATCTGATATAGTATAAATATATACATAATTCAGTAAAATTGTGTTGAATATGGAATATTGTGGAATACTGTGATTATTTTTTTCTGTGCAATTATTTTATTCAGTTGCACAGTATTAACTGGTACCAATTCAATGCATTTTCTTTTTTTCATTTCACAAGTTGTGAAAGTGAAATTGCTGTCTCAAATCCTCCTATACGAGCTTAGACGTTAACTATATAATGCTACTGTGCCCATTCAACCTGATCAGTTAATACAGAAGCCTACACTATAGAGTACACACACATTAATACAACCACAGTTGACCACAGTGCTGTAGGGACAGAGCAAAATAATCATAAAATCACATTCAAATTCTATATCATTACAACAGTCACAGATAAAAACAAAACCCCATTTGAACTCCCAGTAGGAAAACGGTGCGTTTTGTCGCATCCTTCATCCCGTAATTCCCGAATTAGATCTCTCTTTTAAAAGGAGCTTGTAACAACTCCATATGTGGCGTCTTATTGGATGAACTTTATTGACCATATTGACTTCGCCAGTATGGACTTTGAGTTTGAAAGACATTTCACTAAAATTATTACACAAATTTAACACTGCTAAAGCTTTTTTGAAAAGGTTTAAGTCAGATATAGACACACGTTGTTCTTTCTGTGGTGCCCTGATGAAACTGCTCCTCACATCTTCTGGGATTGTCCACACACACACACACACACACACACACAACTGTTTTGACCAATTTTGGGACGAATTAACTGCAATGTTCTTCCGGGTTTCTCTCTCTTTTTTAAGGATGTCATGTTTTGCTTTTTTAATATACAAAAAGCTCAAACGAATGAATACTTTATTATTATTCTATTATTGCTATTAAATTCTCTCTTCAAAATCCTTTATTCACTGTTTTTAGGAGAGAGGTCCAACAGTACATCCAAAATATTTCATCATCTGAGAATCTTAAAGCTCAGTAACCTTGTTTCAACTTTTTAACTCATTTCATTAAAGTTTTCTGTTCTGTTTTTCTTGTTTTTATGTGTGTATATATAGGCTATATGAAATCTCTACGTATAGGCCCATGTATATTTGTATAAATTATGGATTTTATTATATAATTGTATTACTTTTACATTTTTGCCATGTACTTGTATTTTTTATACCTTGGCATTACATTTTTTTTTATAAAAATAAGGTGGATAGAGAATTTTTTTCCATATAAAGATAAAAGTGTGTGGAAAATGCTGAGGTGCAATAGGTGACTGTCTACAGTTAATTTTTTATTATGTGAGTTGAAAGTCTCCTCATATCCTGATAGCAATCACAGTGTTAAGCGGTCGAACACACATACACCATCTCTCAAAATCAGGTACGCCAATATATTGTTATTACAAAATATTATTTACTGATCAATAATAGTTAATAAACAATAACAGCCATTATACACTAATACATTAAACAAGAACACATTATACATGAATAATAATAATAATCACAATACAGATTTTATCAAAGCTGCTTCACAGCATCAATCAAAAGAACTTAACAGTGTTTGTTTATTACTGGAAAAAAAGACATCCAAGTTTGGTGGAGCTGATCAATGGTATGATGGGTCATTTAATCTGAATATCCCCAACTGAGCAAGCCAAAGGCAACAGTGGCAAGGAACCGAAAAACTCCATCAAGTGACCCGATGGAGAAAAAAAACCTTGGGAGAACCCAGGCTCAGTCGGGGGCCAGTTCTCCTCTGGCGTTTATCAACTAGAGGCCAAATTTACAGTAACTGGAAGATTAAAAAAAAAAATTATATGAATGCCTGGCTAAATAAATGCGTCTTTAGTCTAGTCGATCGCAGGGCGAGCAGCAGTGAAGCAGTGTCTCGCTCTACAACCAACAACCAAACGCTCCAGCCGTATTTGCAGTTCCAGCCGTATAATGGCTTGAGACGCGTCTGGCCAACAGTCCGAGTTGTAATTATGAGTTAAATGATGGTTCAGAATAGAATAAAATAAAGAAATACGGAAAAACAGAAGGAAATACGAAGCTAATACGAGGCTTAGACAGCCACGACGCAACCAAACTCACAGCCGGCAGCGAGGAGAATAGCAAACAGACGAGCCGACGATTCAGTCAAAGTACAAAAGGTTAAAAAAATCTGTAAAGCAGCCGAAGACTGAAACTCTGGATCCAGTGCAGGATCTGTGGAGAGCAGCTTTCACAGGAACTAAGAGACCAATCCTTCCTCACACTCCTCTTCATGGCTTATTCTGGGACCCCAAACAAACAAACAAGGTTACAGTCATAGATTACAATCAGAAGAAAACATTTGTAAAATCTTTCAAATGGAAAGTGAGTTTAATCTTCTAAATCATTAGTAGCTGATCTCAGACTCATTACCGTAAACCATTCATGCTGAAGGATTTTCCTCAAATAAATGCGTTGTCTTGGGCTTTCCTTCAGGAGGGATCGGATCAGGAGGCAGCATTCTGTGCAGAGCGATAGAAGCGAGTCCGATTATTACCTTCAACTTTACACCGGCTGTGTGTGTGTTAAGCTGGAAGATTACACTATTCTATAAAGTACGCTCAGAAAACCTGAACAAATGCTTGTATTCTCCAATATCTATCTTTTGCTGTAACTTTCTCATAATGTCTTTGTTTTGTGTGATTTAAATGACAGTTGTTGTGATGAACGCCATCTTACCGTTGGACAAGCGCGGCTTAGACCAGACGTCTTCTTCTATCCTTCACCTGTCTCGTGCTTCTGGAAGGCGTCCACACACCAGCAGGAATAAGAGCACTCCCAGAGACCACACCGTCGCTGGTTTGCCGTGGTACTTGCCCTCTGTGAGGTACTCAGGCGGGCGGTAGTCGCGAGTGCCTGCAGGAAGAAGAGTCGTCTGATGGGTGAATACCAGAGCGTGTGCTCAAAACATCTGGTGTGTTTCATTTCAGAAATGCTCCTCAAATGTGAGATCTGGTTTATATGACACCGACTGAACCCAAACTACAGGATTGATTGATGATTCATACCACAGAATGTTTCATAGCCAGAGTCCCGCAGGAGATCCCCGCACCCGAAGTCGATCAGTTTGACCTTCAGAGTTTCGGTGTTGATCAGCAGGTTCTCCAGCTTAATATCCCGGTGAAACACTCCACGGCGACAGCACACGTGAGCCGCCACTGTTGCCTGCGCCATAATAACCCGCGCTGTGTCCTCATGTAGGATTCCTTCGTGATCGTTCCAGTACTCCCACAGATCTGTACAGGGTGCGGGACGCTCCAAGACCATGATGTATCGGTCCGGCTGGTCCTGCCAGTCCAGCAGCTCGATGATCTCGGAGACTTTGGGGCCGCTGTTAGCAAGGGTTAACAGGCCGACCTCTAATGGGACGGGTGCGGGATGACCAGGCTGGAACAAAGATCATTGTTATATGAAGGTGTTGTCATTATCTTTACATACTTTCATTTCAGAAACACACAGTGAGTGTAGCCGACTTACAATGTGGATGTATTTCGTGTCCTTCGGCTTACTGGCGATTTTCACCGCCACCTGATCGACCGAAAAAACAACGTTACATTTCTAACGTCAAATGCAGTAAATAGTGGGAAATATCCACAAAAAGACTTGAAATGGAAATAGTGAGACAAAAGAATTGTGAGCAAATGCGGATACCTGAAGGCCGTCCTCCAAGCGTTTGGCTTCATAAACAGAGCCGAACGATCCCTCACCAAGCATTCTGCCCATCTCGTACCGCCTCAAAATGCCGTCTGCAAAAAGACGATTGGTTTTAGTGTCATGGACAGCCGTGAGTTTAATGCTTGAGGTCACGGCCGTCACTCACCCTCCGCTGTCGCGTCCGCTCTGTCGCTGTGAGCCGGTGCTGGACGGACTGGACTGTGGTGGACTGGAGCTGGAGGGGTTTGAACCCGCTGAAGACCAGGATCCTCTGCTTTACAAAATAAAAGTTCTGTTTAAATATTTAAGACATACTTTGATCAAACGTTTGGATTTTGATACAGGTGTGAGTTTGTGACATTAATGGCACTTCATCCGAGGGAACAGAAAAATCCCCTTCATTAATTAATTAAGTTTCCATGAATGGATCCTCATATCTGGCTGAAAATGATGCAGACTTTCTGATGTACAGAGCACTAATAAACAGAGCATTTCCACATTGTCAACTGGTGCGACTGGATTTACCCTCGGCGTGTCTCTCACTAATGGTTGCAGTGGTCTGATCCTCCACTCTCGACCCCTGACCTGAGCCACTGCTGTGAAGAGAGAGATGCTCTCCAGAACTCCAGTGGAGAGACAGCAGATCTACACTACTCTTCTTCCTCGCTCTCTCCTGACTAGCACTTTCCTCACTAACAGGCTGATGATTTACACAGAGCACACACAAGAGATTTGACCTTCATTTCTTCCCAGATCACAATAAACAAAGAACATTTCAAACATGTGCACAAAAAGATGTCAACATCTTCCAAATGTTAATATATATATATTCAAATTCATTTGTAGCTGATTAGGGCCAATACCTTAAAGCATTCCTGGAGAAGAGCTGGAGCTGGAGGGGTTTGAACCCGCTGATCTTCAACACCACTGGATACAGCGTCCTGAAGACCATGATCCTCTAAAGCAGGAATATCACACACAAGCATGTTTCAAACTAATCATAATTATTAAACTCAAATTATGGGTATTATTGAAATTTGTACCCAATCCTTGTTTAAATATGTTATGATGTGTCTTGGAATAAAAACTAAATCTGATTATGGGCTTGATCAAACTTCAGTTGTATTTTGATATAATGTGGTGTGTTCATATATGGTAATTAATGACACTCCAGTGATAATATTCTCCAATGGTCATTTGATTTACCCTCAGCTCTTCTCTCAGGTATCGCTGCAGTTCTCCGGTCTGGGATGATGCCGCTCCAGTCACAGGAATGAGGCTTCACCAAACTCTCCATCCTCCTCCTCTTCCTCATTGGCATCTCCTCTTCCTCTGTCTAGGGGGACCATATTTTGATTACCAAAAACCAGGACACTCGGCCCAGCAAACAGATACTCAAAGTTTACTGCCTTATTAATTTCAATACAATGAAAGTAGGCTATTCCTCATCTGTATAAATAGAAAATTGTTACATTACAAGACACAAATTCAGATTGGCTTCTCAGAGGTTACTCAACGTTTTATTATGACAGGTTTCAAAAATAATGAAATAATGTCTCTTCTGTATTACAAAAGTAGATATATAAATAATAAATAACTGAAAGAAATACCTCCAAATCGAACAAAAATATCTCATACTAACTTACCAAAAAAGAACTAACAAAATATATTTATATCTTTAGTTTTCTTAATCTTTATCCTGTTTTTCTTCCTTGCCCATCTATATTTTGCTGTAGAGCTGATCTTTCCCAGCAGTTTTTTGAAAAGCGGGACATTTTCATCACTTTATAAAGAACAGCCAGGAGGGCCAGGACAGGACAGGAAAACAGGACTGTTGGGTACCCTACCTTTGCCTTTGCTCTGCGAGAGTCTTGAGGAGAAGTGGACGGACGTCCATCATCTGGGCTCTGCTGGCTGTCTCTCTGCCACTCTCTCTTCCTGTGAGCCGGACCTGTGGACACAGAAACAAACTCACAAGACAGAGATGTTAAAGATCCAGGAATAAGCTCCTGCCTCTGAGTCCGGGTCGGGCCTGCCATCCTCCTGCAAACAAGAACAATACAATACAACAAAATACAATGCTCCTCAGAAATACCCCACCCAAAACCAAAAAAATAAATAAAAAATAAACAAAAAATAAATAAATAAAAAATTAAATCAAATAAAACTCCAAACTCCCTCCAAAATAAGAAAAGAACAATCAAATTAAAGCGTCGACCCTCAGAAATAAAATTAAATAAAAATAAATAAAAAACGATGTAGGATATATTATCCGATCTCCTTCTAGAATAAAATGTCTCCTCTCTGAAATCCTCCAAACAGCTTCAAAATCTCAAGTTCAGCACAAGAAGATTTTCAGCAAAAGTCTCTGAAATCGCCTCGACTCTCAACCAACCAACAGCGATCAAAGTGTTGATATTTGCATTCAAAATTCATAAGACGCGTCGCCATAGCAACTCATACCCGAATCACTCATATGCACGCACGCGCATCCGAAGCCACGTGCGTGAGCAGAGCGCGTGAGCGCACACCAAATCTGCAAATAACCCGAATCTGTTTAAGAATGACTGAATGTAATTATTAAATAACCATTTAACAAGTGATATAATAATGTATCATTATTAAATGGAAGTTTAAAATTCAACTGTTAAAGCATGAAATGAGGTACGTAAATCAGTGAATTTGAGTTTGTTGTGGCTATATTAGAATGCGATGATGTCTGACTGGTTTTATGAAGAGAGCCTCAAATTTTCAAAAAGCATTAGATATGACCCACTATTCTGCTTCATAAGTAGGCTATGTTGACAAAATGACATGATGGATATGACATGTGACAGTATGACGTTAAATCATATCCATAACCTTTTAGGGGTTCCAAATACGTAGCGTACAGTATATAGAACCTTTTCTTCTAAGAGTGTTGCTTTCATATGTTTTTTTGTAGTTTGAAATCTCTATTTAAACAAACGTCTAAAAAGCAGCACTAATTGATATTTAGCTAAATTGATATAATTTAAATGTGAACATGTTATTACAATGTGTATATCACTGCAATTAAATATTTTCTTTTACCTGCAGGCAGCATTTCTGGTATTATTTTATAAAAAATAATGCCAATTGTTAATTCATGGCGAAGCTTTCTCGCAATAAGCGCGTTTCTGGTCTGCATGTAGCCTACGTTGATTGTGATGGTAATCTACCCAATCTGGCAACCCTGGGAAGCACTTTTGTGTGTTTTCCCACATGTGGGAGTCGCATGAAATTGGACACTCTCTTGAGTGAGAAGGACGCTTGACGATGGATTGAGGCAAGAATATGTTTGCTCTGTACACATAATTTGCAGAAACGTTACGCAGGTCTGGTGTCCGTGTAGCGCGACAACAAAAAACGAAATATCTTTTAGCTGACGGATCTTGGCTCTGCTCAGTCTCCACAGTGAGAGCATCAGCTCGAACAAGAACCTGCGGCTTCAGCACCCACTTGACTCCGGTAATGACACAAACAGCTTTTTTCTTCTGGTGATGATGTCGTTCAGAGCCGACAGGTCGAATTGAGGCAGTATAAGAATATTGTAGAACATTTAGGATAGCTGTCTACTTTTTATTCTCGGTATTGTGGAATTGTATTACTATTTTCCTGCCTCGTGTGCTGGTTGCGATCAAAAAAGTTTCTATTTCGTTGTCAAACAATCATTTAGTGCAAGTTTCACATCTCGCAGATTTGTATGAAATGTCACCACTTACAGCCAGATACGGTATTTGTGAAGATACTTGAGGCTGTTGGAAGCAATGCATGCACCGTGGCAATCTTTGATTTAACTTAATTCATTTGTGGACAGTGATTCCATATTTTTTTATTTAAAAAATACCAAATTATCTGCAACCGAATCTTTCGGGTTAAATACTAGCCACAGCACACAATGGAATGATAAATGTAATGTTTTCTACTAAGTATATGGGATGAGCAAGGCATAGCAGTGGGTTTTTGCGCAATAATTGCACATTAATTAAAGGGACATAATTATGTTACCTAACTCACCCTTAGCACAAGGCATCTTTATTTACCGTATAACATAGCTAAGTGAAGTCATTTATCATCATTAATCATAATTATCATAATCATAAACCTGTCCTCTATTGTCATGATGATGAAAATGTTAACAATTGTGTTATGCTATTTTATTGTGTTATGATGCTTTTGGAAACAGATTGCTGCTCCAAACGCATGCAACTTCTCATGTAAGATGCAGTCTGCAACAAATATTAGAGACAGATGTGGGAACTGAAAAAGTGAAAAGGTTTGCTAGCTCTCTCTTTTTTTTGTCTCCATTATCCAGTAGATTTACAGTAATCTGAGTTGCATAGCAGCCACATGAGCTCACAGTGCTGTCCACGCTTTGTGCCAAACTGTCAGTGTGCACTTGTGTAATCAGAGAGACCAGATTGAGTGCTTTTTAATTATATTTTTAAACTGGACTCTGTTTGTTTTGTAAGAAGTAAACGGCGGTGACAATGACCATTCGGGCAGAAGTAGATTCTTCAAACTTTGACTTTTGTGTGAGCTTTATCCTCATATAGCTATGCTGAGATGGAGAATAGTCCAGTTCTCTGGCTTTGGTGGAGAGTTTTTGTCTTGTTACATTATTAAGTTACAATATCCAATATAGAAGACTCCTGATCATAATCGTAATCACCTCAACCTTGCAGTTTCCCACATCGGGGTATATTGTGATGATGTTTAAACAACATTTTTCAACATTTCTATAGTGCACCAAACATTTTTTACTAGCAAATTGGTTGATTCCAATATCCAAACTTTTCTGAAGACAGTCAGTTCCCTTCAGAGATACATTCATAGAAACCCCCACCCCCAATATTATGTTAAATCTTTCTTCCTAGATTTCGAGCTCAGCGAACAGTGAGATGGATGGCAGTGTGTCCTGTTTACAAAGTCCTGTTTACAAACCCTGTAATATTTCCACAGAAACCATTTCTTAACATTTTGTTTTTATAAATTACCTGTGAGGGTCAGTGTAGCCTAAATGCTAAATAAAACTATAGTTTTAAAATAAAAATCCCCCCTAATTGAGAAAACACAATCTGTGTGCTTGTCATGTGAGATACCGCCACACCTAAAAAAAAATATTCCTAAAAAATACTAATAAAGTAAAACACAAATAATTACACTTATTAAATTAGCAGGTGCTATTCAAAGTGGCTTATACAACTATCGTATTCCTAAATGACAGCGATGCGGCTTGATATCTATTAAACCTTTGACAAGTCCGATCACAGCGAACATTCAGATCTGATCCAGAGAGTTGTTATGTATAAATACATAGTCTTTTCAAACACAGTTTTATTATTTCTGTCATACAATAATTCAGATTATTGCAGAAGTACTGTAATAAAAGTTTATTGTTCAGATATAAACACTGATGTCAACAGTAGGACTAAATCACCTTTTGAAAGTAACTTTCTGTTGTTAAAAATGTAGTAATTTCATCCATTTTTCCCCCATACTGGAAAAAAACATGTACTCACAAGTAAACCAAAATCAAATCTTTATATGTGATTTTGTACCTTTGTTGATGACCTCTATGTAATAATTACCATTTTCATTGACATTGTTATTTATGAGAAAGTCAAATGGTACAAAAAGTTCTAAAAGTGAAAAGATGGACAAATTGTATATTAAAATTGTACAAATCTAACTAAATCCCTTGTTTGTCACAGCTGCTATGGGTAGGCTTGGGTATCGAGAATCGAGTATCGATTGGAACCAAGACTAACTTTTCGTTTTTCCCGGAATCGTTCAAAAGTTAAAATTTCGATTCCTAATTTCGATATTCACAGTCCGCCGAGCGGAAGAAGAAACCGTTGACATAACCACGCGAGTCGAACATTGAGTAGCTTACGTCGGCGATCCAAAGTGTGGCTTCACTTTTCTAAAAATAACGAAATCTCGGCAAATTGCAAAATTTGTGACAAAAGGAGTATTTTTACAGAAGGAGTATTTCCTTCAGAAAGGATTATTTCCTTCACAAAGGACGTTGGTTTGCAAGGTTAGCTAAACTTTTTTGACCCTGCCTCTTAAAAGAATCGGAATTGAGAATCGTTAGGAACCGGAATCGAAACAAGGAATCGCAATCGGAATCAAAATCGTTCAAATTCAAACGATACCCAACCCTAGCGATGGGTAATCTGTGTTTGTAGGGTGTTTTTTAATGATGTTGCCTATCTTCAGTTCGTTTCCAAGGTTTTTCATAAATTTTGATTATTATGTGCACCTGTTCATTTCATTGATTAGTTTGTTTGGGTATTTAAGCTCCGTGTTTCTTTCAGCTGTTTATCTGTTCTCGGGCGGTTGTATTTTGTTTTGAGAGTTGTTAATAAAATCGAAATCTGCTGCAATTAGACTTTTTCTCCTCTTTATTTGCAACTAATTTGTCACAGACGAGCTTTCCATTGAGTGATTTCTTTTGTACCTTTTGTTTGCCATTTTTGCAGTGGGTTGTGAATGGAGAACAAGGCAATGTATCTGACCACCAACAGTGAAGATAGGGATAACAGCTCATTTTATGAGGAGGGCTACGATGGGATGCATCTATCAAAACTCAATCTATGTGAAGAAGGTTAGTATCTTCTTCTTTCTATTTCTTTATTACCTGCAGTTATTTATTTGAGTTATTTATGACATAAACATCTTCTTTGACTGCGTCTGCCTCTCTTTGTACGGTCTGTCTATCTTTCCGTTTTGCTTTTGATCAATCATATTGCCACTGAAGATCTCAAAATTGCTGTCGTCACTCAAATTCTTTAGAAACCTCAATCAGTCCTTGCTATATTTGCTAATAACAGACCAATTTGGATTGTCCTACTTCACACCAAAGTTTTAGAAAGTGACTCACAGCATTATTAAAGATGTGTACTGAGTGACTTCACTGAACACACTTGACTGTTCACATTGAGTTTGAGTTGACTGAACCTTTTTTGTTTCCTTTAATCCTAAAATCTGAGGTGAATTATTCATAGTTACTTTCACATCGTTAAAGGGATGATTGATCTGCAAGCAGTGATCATATAATTCAATAATTGCAAAACTTTTATTTACAGTTTTTCTGAAACGCTTAAACACTAAACCCCATTCTCTATTCGACTCTATTTTGTCGAATAAATCACTCTAACTGTAATACTGTCACCATGTGGGTTTGTGTCCTGTCATTTTCTATGGTTCCCTGTCTATTAATTATCACAGGGGTTTCTTATTTCCCACACCCGCTTGTTATCTTGTCTAGCTTGTTTGTCCCTGATTATTTAAGGCCTGTGTTTCAGCCTCGTCTTTGTGAGTTCTTGTTCAATGTTTGACTGTTAACCTAGATGTTGGTTGTTCTTGTACTCATGTCCTGTTCCTGAGTCCCGAGTCCTGTATCCAAGTTTAGTTTATAGTCTGTTTAATAAAGCGTGTGTTGCTTTTGGATCCTGCTTCATCTTTGCTTCAACCGCACCCTGTTACAAATACCTCAAGTTCAGGCATTTAGACACCATTTGCAAATCTCCTGCACTCTTTTTTGCAAAACTCTAAACACATTCTCCCTCACTAAAACACATACTGTGATGTACTGTGATGTTGCAAAATGCTTAACACAGGCAGGAAAAAGTTAAACACAGCTACGACACAGTTGTCATCGTTTAAACATGACTCAAAATTATTCACACTTATTTCTAATGATGTGACCAAACCAACTTCTCACACTTTTTTAGTTTTTACTTTTTTAAATAGCTTAGACACTAAAAGTGGAACTTGAGACTCAGGGTGTATTCACACCTGCCTTGTTTGGTTAGATTGAATCGAACTCTACTTCGTTTGCCCCCTTGGTGCGGACCTTTTGGGCAGGTGTGAATACAGCAATCGAACTCGGGTGCGGACCAAACAACCGAACCGAGACCCAGCTGAAGAGGTGGTCTCGGTACGGTTCCAACCGAACTGTGGTACGGTTCGTTTACGGTGTGAACATGAACTGACCCAATAGCAAGAAAGCACTGCATCGAAAGAGAATATTCCGGTGCGCTGTCTGGCCACACGATACTGCTGCGCGTCTTTCTGCGTGTCGTGTGTGCATCATTGGAATGGAATGGAATGAATGAATGAATGAGTGCGTGCATCAGGACATTCACATACAGAGCGTTCTCTTTAGTTTAATCGCGCAGATGCAAAAAAAAAAAAATAATTTGCAGTTCATAAAGCATTGGCAGTTCACCACCTTTTGGTGGTGGTTGACGAGATTCCCCCTTCTATGTAAAGCGAGTGCCGAGAAAAGTTCTATATAAATGTAATGAATTATTAATATTATTATTATTAAAGGGTTAGTTCACCCAAAAATGAAAATTCTGTCAGTATTTACTCACCCTCATGTTGTTCCAACCCCGTAAGACCTTCGTTCATCTTCGGAACACAAATTAAGATATTTAAGATATTAAGATCGCTCCTGCATACAGTCCATAGGCTTCTTGAGGGACTGGCTCTTGCTGTCCTCGAAAAGTCATTAAAGACATCGTTAAAATAGTCCAAGTGACTACAGGGGCTCAATCTTAAGTTTATCAAACGACGAGAACACTTTTGTGCGCAAAAAAACAACAAAAATAACGACTTTATTTCAACTATTCACTTCCTTCTCCATGAGCCTGTAGTCAGTTAACGTAGTGTGATTGCGTAGAGCAACGTCACACGTAGGCTCACTATTGGCCGACGCTGGTCATGTGTGTGTGATGCGTGTGACGTACAATAACAGAAGCTTACGCTATTAAACTAGTAACCTGACTCGCGCAGAGGGAGAAATAAACGAATAGTTGAAATAAAGTCAGTATTTTTGTTGTTTTTTGCACAAACACAAAACAAATATTGCAGTACGAAATATATGGAAATATCTCCATGCTGAGCCTTTTTTGTACTTCCTGATTTCCCTTGAGAATCCTTGTCCAATGAATGGATGACCTTAGCGCACGTGTGGTTTTGTTTACAAATTTTGGTTCACTTGCAAAAAGAGCATTGTGAAAGCGAACCGTACCAAAAAAATAATAATAATTATTTATTTGGTCCGGACCAATGCAAGTGAACTATCGGACTTTCTTGGTGTGAATACACCCTCACTGAGTGAAACCATTCACTTCACATGTACGAGTCTCAAACTCGAGTCCCCATCTCTGGCATGCAGCCATAGAGCCCTATGCAGTGCGCGAGTAATGGATTGAGCTCTGTTTCCTGACTGAATGGACAAATACACACAACGTTATGTTTGAATGTCCTTTTTGGAGAGTATTCATATATATCGTAAAATAAGTCAGTTATGACTTAAACAGATTTGTCATCCAGTCTCTTTGGTTGAGGGAGAAAGAGACGAGAAAAACAAAGCATACAAATGGAAATTATCCTCATTTTTTTTATTGTGCGATTAATTGTTTTATTGACTATGGCAACAGGCCTAATCCAGATTAATGACAGCTAGCCGTGAGCTGTGGCTAACAGCTGGCAAGCTAACAGCTCACTACCTAGTCAGAGCAAACTACTACCAAACCATACATTTGATTTTTTATAATACCAACATTTCCCATGATTAAATATAAATCCTTCGTGGCCAGGTGCCACACTTTTAAGTCGTTTACCCATCCAGTCACAGCATATTGATACACGTCTGTACTCTTGAAAGCCTTCAAGCGGTGCCCACTGTATGGGGAGGGGTTATACACAATATATATATATATATATATATATATATCATGGAAGGCAAATTGGGGCGAGTCTGGGGCAGATAATAAAGGACAAAAGAAAACTGGGGGTAACAAAAAAGCATCAGAACCTACAATTAAAATTGTATCCATGTATCTCTGTCTTTCTCTCTCATTCAAATGGGCAGTTTGGGCTGGCCATACTGGGCGAGATCAGTTTTCAATATGGCGCGTTCTATCTTTGACATCTTTTAATAGTAGTGTTTAACATTTTTTACATCTGTGTAGTATTTACATAATGCAATTTGCAAACGGAAAGACTGAATGCGTCTCCAAAGTGCAAAGGGATCTGGTTGTGCGTGAGGTTAAAGCACGCAAACCATCTACGGGAAAAGACAAATTCCATCATGTCTTTATGTACACAATATTAATATTTTACATTGTAGTCCTTTTATTTTCATTTGTCATGTTTGAGTGCTGCTGTGTGTGTAATAAGTAGGGTTGGGTATCGTTTGAATTTGAACGATTCTGATTCCGATTCCTTGTTTCGATTCCATTTCCTAACGATTCTCGATTCCGATTCTTTTAAGAGGCAGGGTCAAAAAAGTTTAGCTAACCTTGCTAACCAACGGCCTTTCGGAAGGAAATACTCCTTCTGTCACAAATACTCCTTTTGTCACAAATTTTGCATTTTGCCGAGATTTCGTTATTTTTAGAAAAGTGAAGCCACACTTTGGACCGCCGACGTAAGCTCCTGTTCGACTCGCGCGGTTATGCCAACACTTCCGGTAGACGCTTCTTCGTTGGTGTTGTTCAGCGGTTTCTTCTTCCGCTCGGCGGACTGTGAATATTGAAACTAGGAATCGAAATTTGAACTTTTGAACGATTCTGGGAAAAACGAAAAGTTAGTCCCGGTTCCAATCGATACTCGATTCTCGATACCCAACCCTAGTAATAAGCAGAGTGTACGTGCAATGTGGACCCGCATTATAGGCGCACATTATTAACGCACTCTTTAAATAACAAAAACTTCCGCTTCTTCTTATCTTTTGAGGCTGCTGAGTCACCTATGGTATCAATTATTATCGATACAGAGGTATTAAATTACGTCATCTTAACGAAACCAAAATTTTGGAATGGAGTCAACGCTGTAGTCTTTCTTTATTATACCTTTATTTAACCAGGAGATCCCATTGAGATTCAGAATCTCTTTTACAAGAGACACCTGGCCAAGGTAGCAGCCAAATCACAACAAATACATACATAATAAACAAGTTACATTTTCATGATAAAAGAAGTTAAGAACACAATGAGACTCAAGAAAAACAAGAACATGTCTCCATCACAACACTCCTTACAGTAGTTTTAAATTCATTAATGGACATAAGGGTTTCTATTTTTAGCTCTTTTTGTAGATTATTCCACCCCCAAGGTGCTAAATAAGAGAAAGCAGGTCTTCCCAATTCGGTTGCAACTCGTGGCACGTTAAAAAGCAACCATTTCGAGGAGCGTAGCTGATAGGTACCAGAGCAGACAGAGAGGAGGTTACAGAGGTACAGTGGAAGTTTGCCAAGGATAGCTTTATAAATAAAGATATACCAGTGCTGTTGTCTACGAATTTTAAGTGATTTCCAACCAACTAAATCATAAAGAATGCAGTGATGGGTGAGGGACTTTGTATTTGTTATGAATCGTAGTGATGCATGCTAAACTGAATCTACATGGGTAAAAGGTAAAACAAGATTTGTTTCTAAAATAGAATTCCGGCTTGACTTTAAGTTTCTTAAAGGACAACTCTGGCGCAAAATGAACCTTTGGTCTAATTACACATTGTTACCTAGTCAACCGTTATCTGAGATTTGTTTTCATGATTGCCGAATGTAAATAGTTTTATCTCTAAAAACAGTTTAGCCTATAACGCTAGTATAATGCTAGTATATGGGGCATAGAGTAATGACAAATAAAAATCGCTTGTTATTACCACTAACAAGGCTCAAAATAGCCCCACACCAACGCGACAGCATAACAAGAGTCCCTACATTCAAACCGAAGCATTGAGAACTTTGTCAGTGTCCAAACAGTTTAATAAGAAGATATTTTATACACACAGTCAACTTCGCGAATACAGGAAGAAGCCATCTTTGAAAAATAGTCTCTACCAGTCGATCTACGAACGCCGATCCAAGTGTGGTGGTGAGATGTGAATAAGGTGATAATGTGAGCGCGAACAGTAGGCTACGTGTACATATTGAAGACAAGTAAACGGTTTGTGTTTGTGTTTCTTCTGGAAACAACGGACCATATGAGATTCTGCACAGTTCAGCGCACTTGGATCGGCGCTCGTAGATCGACTGGTCGAGACTATTTTTCAAAGATGGCTTCTTCCTGTATTCGCGAAGTTGACTGTGTGTATAAAATATCTTCTTATTAAACTGTTTGGACACTGACAAAGTTCTCAATGCTTCGGTTTGAATGTAGGGACCCTTGTTATGCTGTTGCGTTGGTGTGGGGCTATTTTGAGTCTTGTTAGTGGTAATAACAAGCGATTTTTATTTGTCATTACTCTATGCCCTATATACTAGCATTATACTAGTGTTATAGGCTAAACTGTTTTTAGAAATAAAACTATTTACATTCGGCAATCATGAAAACAAATCTCGGATAACGGTTGACTAGGTAGCAATGTGTAATTAGACCAAAGGTTCATTTTGCGCTGGAGTTGTCCTTTAACTAAAACAGAAATATGTTCATTGAAGGAAAGCTTTTCATCTATCTATATCCCCAAGTACTTGTATGAAGACACTCTCTCAACTGATTTCCCATCTAAGGACAAGAGGCCACAGTTTCTAAACTGGATTTACCTCTCTAGTCCCTGATGTTAAAGTCTGTATGTTTCCTTTCTAGACTCCCTGTTGATCAGTGTTTATCTTTCACAGTTGGTTCTTCAAAGTACAGGAGAAAGACATATAATTGCTGTGGTCAATCGGATTCCTTCACTGCAATCAAATATGCCATTGTGTCCCTTTATATTCTGGTACTGCTCACCATATTTGGCCTCTGCATAGCAGGTAGGCATATTTTCTTTTTCTATCTTTGTCTTTTTTTTTTTTTTTTCTGAACAACATTAACACAGTTAGTTTATCACTAACAAGGCTCAAAATAGCCCCACACTAACACAACATAATGAGGGTCCCTACATGCAAAACGAAGCATTGAGAACTTTGTAAGTGTACTGACCGTTTAATAAGAAGATACTTTATGAAGACAGTTCACTTCGTGTTTACAGACAGGAGCCATCTTTGGAAAAAACAGTCTCGACAAGTCAAACCACGAACGTCGTGCTGAGTGATCTGAACTGTATGGACGGCGTTCGGGTATCGACTTATGGAGACTATTTTCTAAGATGGCTCCTGTCTGTATACACAAAGTGAACTGTCTTAAGTATCTTCTTATTAAATGGTCTGTACACTTACAAAGTTCTCAATGCTTCGTTTTGCATGTACTGACCCTCATTATGTTACTGTGTTAGTGTGGGGCTATTTTGAGCCTTGTTAGTGGTATAAACTAGCGATTTGTTTCTACTTAGTCAATGCCCCCATTACTAGCATTATATGCTAAACAGTTTTTAGAGATAAAACTCTTTACATTCGATTATCATGAAAACAAATCTCAGAAAACGATTGACTAGATACCGATGTTTTGTTAGACCAAAGGCTCATTTAGCGCCGGAGTTCTCCTTTAATGATAACTTTGATCTGATTGGTTACAACAAGGTGGTTTGTGACGTCAGAAACACCAGCGATTTCACACCGTGTTTTTGAGACTGTCTTTGGTTCACTGCAGTTTTAAGCAGAAAATACTCAGCAATGCTGTCCACTTCTGAATTATCATAAATATGTCTTAAAGCATATTAAAAACACCACATAGACATATAACCAACATTAAAAGTTGATTTTCACCACAGGAGGGACTTTAAGTGATTGATTGTTTAACGGAAGACAAAAACTGACTCTGTGATTTCCTTTTTCCCTTACCCTGAAGTTAGAGCACAGACACAATTTAATCTAGCCCACAGCAGGACTCACGGCGAGGATTCAGTGCTTTTGTGGACTGACCCCTAATAAACTCAAGATACCACAGAGATTTAGGTATTTATTCCCTTTGTAAGTGCTGGGCAGTTCTTCGTACGTGTAGCCTATTACTCTGTTATCTGGATTTCAAGCTCATCCCGGAGTTGCTGTCATAGCAACAGATCCTGAAGCTTAAAGTTTATTTCATAGAAACAGGATTAGATTGCATCTTTTTTTAAGCAGAGGTCATTTTAAAGTCTGTCCCACTGCTACTTTCTTACAATAGTACCCCAACGAACCAGGGACAATAATCATTTAAAATAATAATAATAATTTTAAAAATTGATTTAAAAATATTATTCTTAAGGTGTGTGGTTTATCATAATATAGACACTATAGACAATATAGCCATTTTTACTCATTGAAAAATTACCTAATAATTGTATAGAGTCTAACACACATGGGGCCAGATGTACTAAACAGGGCAAATTAGCAATTCCCAAAAAGCGCTGATGTGAGTGTAAAGATCTGTGTGTGATGATCTTAAGACGACACGCAAAATAAAGAACACAGACACAGTCAGACCATTTCCGTAATGACCAGCGCAATCTATCAGTTAGCATCTGGTTTAAAGATGTGCTTTTTTGGGGGGGTGGTAAATAATGGCACAATCACCTGTAAATTGACGAGCGCAAACCTTATAAATCACCTAGCATGATTCATTTAAATACTCTCCTCGCAAAAAGTTTGTGTCTGAAAGTGAAACTCCTACAAATGCATTATGCAATAAGGTCAGCCGCAAAAATAACCCTGTCCACGCCTTTTTCGAGTGAACATTTCACAGCGTGTCTTTAGTAAATCCTGACAGTAGTTTTTTTTTAACACCAAAAGTGCATTTGCTCTGGCATAAGCTGTTAGCAATGTGGCCCATGATAGTTAGTCTGAGCCGGGCATTACATTAAACGGTGACAGCTAATATGAGTGTGTCTTGATGCAGTGCAGGAGATGCAACAAACAGTCATGTAACAATCGTGTAAAAAAACAGTGCACATTTCAGTTATCAGTTATTATATTTTTGTCTGGTGTGTGATTTTTTTTTTTTTTTAATATGATGTCATGGTTTTCACTGTTTTCGTACAAATACCACAGAAACCATAAAGTTACATTTTGCCATGATAGTGAGGTGCTAAGTTATAGGCTATGCCTGGTTTTATCTGTGGTTATCATCATTTAAATGCACGAGACTGGATGACCAATGGTTAATTTTAATACAACTCAGTCAGAATATTACATTTTACCAAATAAAAATGTGGTCGTTACATAAAACAAAAAACAAAAACAAAAAAACAGATGTTAATGTTTTTGTTAATGAGCATAAATTTAACATTAGCTCAGTATTAGCTTGAGTTATGATGCAGATTTACTGTCAACTCACTGTCAAATATGCATTTTGAGATAAAACATGTAATTTTAATATTGTAGCCTGCACTGCAAACTGTGCTGAAGAAATATTTTTCTATTGAGATATTTATTTTAAAGAAAAAATGTTTGAATGTTCTACCTCATATTTGTGAAATGTTCACCTGTTTGCCAAGTGTTTGTCATGATATGTTCTGACAATAAAGAGTAGTTCAAAACCACAATTTACGCTCTGGTTAATACAACTTTCACTTAGGAGCAAAAATCTGCCTTTAAACTTGAAAGAAATAAAGATTTGACATATATCGTGATAATTATCGATATCGACTGATATAAAAAAAATTATCGTGATAATTTTTTTTGGCCATATCGCCCAGTCATTCAACTCTTACATTACTTCAATAGGAGCAACATGTCCTTGCTTTAAATAGTCTAGTTAGGCTAATATAATGTCAATTAACCAATGCAAGTGTCGTTTTTCATTATTAGGCAAGTGAAGGTTTTCATTAGGGTATTAGGCACCATTCACATATAGCGCCTAAAAACGCAAGGCGCGCCGCATTCTCCCGGCGGTTGCGCTCCGGTTGGTTCTTATCACATTACCTACGGTGCGCTCCATACGGACGCGATAAGTGAACACTGCAGGCCCTTGGGCTACCTTGAATAATTTAATTCATGATTTTTCTCTCTCTCTCTGCCTTTTTAGAATTACACTTCACTTCTGCCTCAGTGAAGTGTAACATGTCATTATATTTCGATGACATTAATTTTTTCCTTATTATTATTTTGTGTAGGACACAGACATATTTAGATGTCGTAATTCCATGATTTGTTGCTGTGTTATGTTCCGCATGATGGCCCTGTCATCTAACAACCAATCACCGTGATCATTGCGAGGAAGCTCGTGCATGAGAATTGACGTCATCCATGGCAACGAAGACTCACTCTTAGTTTAGGAGTTGTCATTTTTCCTTACTAAGAGTAGGTCTGAAAGGCGTTATGAATAACTTTCAAGAGGAAACTCCTAGCTAAAATATTTTAGTGCGATTTAGGAGTACTCCTAGTGGTAAGATAAAATATTTTGTGAATACGGCCCCTGATCAGACATCTGTCTTTTTGGGTGCTAATCCTAGCCTCCATTTTGGCTTGCTAGTCCTTTAAGTGTAACTTCCATGAAGACCTTCTAATGAAGAGCAACAGCTGATGCCATGAGAGAGAGAAACAGTGATAGAGAGACATATAGTTTCGCAAACTTGTCTTTATGGCATGCAACATGAACATCTCCTTATTGTGCGCTCCTTTAACATAATGATCTTACTATACAAATTTGCTCTGATGAATGGGTAGTATATAAATTCACTCCTTCATCCAGTCACGACAGACAGTGGTCTGCTTCAGTTTGTGCTCTAGCATTTTAATACCACGACACTCTGCTTTAGATAAGCGCTAACATGGACCAGTCACATGATGACATGCCATCGTCCTCGAAAAACGTGTAAATATATTTTGAAGTTGCTTTTTTTTTTAAAGACATTTTTTGTTTTCTTTTGGTTTGCCACTTAAATAATCTGTATCATAAAGCAAAACATGCAGAAACCCTGTAAATCTACCATTCAGTATTTTTATTTGAAGTGTAGACACATGCGCACACACACATCAGCTGAATGAGTCATTCACTGCACAAGCCATTACATCATTCATCTGTTTGCTTGAAATTTAATATGAGTGAAATGGGAGGGAGGACGGATCTACAAGAGAAGGGGGAAAGGGTTGAGAAAAACATGGAAAAAAAAAACGAGTGCTCTTTTGATTTGGAGTGTTTTAGAACAGATGACTCACACACTGTTTAAATTACTGCGCATGAACCAAGCAGCAGTTCAGGCATCTTGTGTAGAGATTTAACTATGTGGATATTATGGAAACACATGCCAGGACACTAAAATGAAAAGAAATGAAATTAAAGCAGGTCAAGAGGAAAGTGAGCATGATTTATTTTCCGTATCGCATCACTCTACTGACCTTTGATGACCTGAGTCAAAGGTAGAGTTCTATGGGTGTGGACTGGAGTCAGTCCTATAGCCCCCAAACAAACATGTGGGGTGCGGATTGGATCGATTCCTTTCCTAGAACTCATCCTGTGTGGTTTTAGGGAAAAATTAGACCTATTGGAGACGTCCAATTACCTAGGAGCGCCAAAAAATAGTGATAGATGATAGGTCTCGGTCCTTGACGGTTTTTGGTCTCGGTCTTGTCTTGGTCTCGACCTCTCGTCTTGTCTAGGTCTCGCTGTTTCAGACCAACATAGTGGTCGGGGATTTAGAAATACAATACTACAATATCCACGACGATATCCGCAATGGATTGAAGCGTGTCCGAGTGTAGACAGTGCGGTGTACACGAGCCACGCGAGAAAACACTGAATCCGCTCCACTGATCGCAGCGGCAACGAGCACTTTGATCACTTGATTTAAAGGGGTCATGAACTGGCTTTTTAAATTTTATTATATTGTTGTCTGGTTTTTCTGGGCATCTTGCACTGAAGACTTAGAAGGAAATGCCCACCGCTGTGAGTGGATAACAGTTTTGCATATTATAATGAGTTTCAACTCACTTGGGGGAAATTGTTTTGAAAACGTCCAATGTTGTAAATTGGCAACCGGAGTGATTCGCCCATACATGTTCGACCCAGAGTCCGTGTGTTGCACAATTCCTGTCAGATCCAATATAGACGGCGCAGCACCGTTCTTTACTCTTAATCGTCTGCAAATCCAGTCTTGTTTACAAAACAATCCTCAGTGAAATGAAGCGAACAGACGGACAATGTTTTACCCTCATCAGCTGGAACGTCATTAAAAATAAAGTATGCGTGTAATGCGCGAATCGGTGGGCGGGGCTAAACCGGCCATGTTGAAGTAGGCGTTGATCTTCTTCTGCGGGGGTGGTGTTTTATCCTCTTTGACGTCATAGTTCCCCACTTTGAAATACGAGTCGTTTGCTGAGGCTGGTGTCAATAAAAGCTTTTATTGGACTAACAAGGACGTTTTCAGTTCTGAAACTTACAGGATATTTTTATAATATGATGACCTCTTGGATGTCAAAAGCTCAAGGAAAATTTGATTTCTCAGTTCATCACCGCTTTAAAAAACACATGATGTAGGGCTGTCGCGGTAACCGCAATATGGCGGTACCGCGCTTCTGACAAGTCAACCGCAGAGGACTGCATGTAACCGCAGCAACCGCGATATTCACGTTTTTTTTAAATTTTTTTTTTTTATAAGGCTATACCCTTCTTGTTTTGAACTTAATGCATGTGTATTGAATGTTAAACAAGTTCATAACGATAACAAGACTGTTTATCATGGTGATGTGTAGCCTACAGGCTTCACACAGAGAGTGAATGAGAGAGATCGGCAGAGCGCGTCACGCGCTGCACGTGCAATTACCTGCGTCTGTCTTTGAAGTCGTGAAAAGCTTGTTGTGTCAAAGGGAAGCGAAATATTTGTCGCATCATCATTTTAACGTTCTCTTCACGGGTATTTTCCCATAAATGCACGTCAGCAGCAGCGCTGATAAGCATACCACAGCACAAGGAAACCACAGGGAAATAAAATCAGTGAGTCACGCATTGAATGATGTATTGGTCTCTAATAAGTGAAGCATCAGCTTCAGCGTTGCCCATGCGACGCATTGCTGCTCAGCTGAGCCTTGAAAAGTTGAAATAATTAACATCTTGTTTCTTTACATCTCTTTTAATGAATCAGCTTTTTTTAAACGTGTTCGTTGAATGAACGGTTCAATGACTCGCTCAAAGTCCGTTGTCATAACAATATGCGCGCTGAGTGAAAGTCTTTCAATGCGCATGTACTAACTGTAGACGCTGTTTAGTTTCGGTTACATTGGTTACTGAAAATGTCCTCGTTTTTGTCCACATCGTAAACTTTATTTATAGCAACAAATACATAGGCCTATAAATTAAATAAATAAATAAATGGCGGTAATACCGCATATCGCGCTATTGAGCCACTCAACATTACCGCAAGGGAAATTCCATAACCGCGACAGCCCTAACATGATATACAGTTTTTGATGTAGTAATATTTAGTAAAACACATATCAGTGACATGATGGGATTTAACTTCATTTTAAGAGATTTTGGGTAACTGCAACCCAGACAGCAAACTGACATTGAATCAACGTGGAAACGACGTCTCTCATGACATTGAAACAACGTTGATTTTGCTCATCGAATTAACGTTGAACCAACGTCAGACGTGGCATTCTTCAAAGCTAAATGAAATCGAAAATTGGTTTGCTTTCATAACGTTGAAACAACGCGTTGATTTCAAGTTGATTTTCCGTTAGTTTTGAAAAAATGACGCGTCTGACGTTGGTTCAACGTTAATTCGATGAGCAAAACTATGTCAGATCAACGTTGTTTCGATGTCATATTTCCACGTTGATTCAATGTCAGTTTGCTATCTGGGAACTGACAGATGATGTGTGTGTGTATGTGTGTGTGTAACCATAGCGACAAAACAACCAACTTTCGGATCCTGGATTTAAGCTTTTTAACATTTTCAGAATGGATTCATTTGGAGACTTCGAAATCGGCAGAGATTGGCAGGCAATGCAAAACAAAATCTGCTTAGCTTCAACAACACTAGTCTGTTTTTTCCTTCGACTTTGTCTGTCTTGGTCTTGGTCTTGGTCTAGATACTCTCTGGTCTTGGTAGTGTCTTGGTCTCGGTTTAGGTGGTCTTGACTACAAGTCTACCAAACTAGATACACAGTTCTTGCTAAATGAGAAGTGTATCTATGTATCATCTTTTTACTCCTTTAATTCCTTTTATAAATGAAGTATCTTTAATATCTTTAAATTCATTTTATAACTGTTTTATTTTCCTTGCTTTTATTTTGTGATTATTTTAATTCCTTTCTGTGTAAAGCACCTTGAATTACCAAAGTGTATGAAATGTGCGATATAAATAAACTTGTTGTCAAATGCCCAAAAAGTACATATGCAAAACCAAAATGGCCTTTTACCAATCAAAGGACATTTTCAAACTACAATGGATGTTTTTCAACCGACTTGCTAAAATCATGAAGGCCCACCCCTGAACCAAGTGCATTGGAGAAACATTGGGTAAAGCAGATGAAAATTGCCCACAGATTGGGAAACATCCACTAGTGTTCTGCAGAGATAGGTATATACCTGTGTGATCTTGATAAGGTTGGTGTCAGTGTCTGTAAAAGCTGCAGTGAGACCTGTTCACAGCTAGCACTGAACAACACTATTTAAATCTATCCAGCTATCCAAATGTCTACTGATGGAGAACACCATCCAGGTGCCCGGATAATTTGAGATTGTGCAGCAGTGTGGGATTTGTAACTGGCCATTTTAAAATAACACTTTTTTTTCAACATTTATCCCTTTCCAGTATCAAAATCCCATGCATCTTCACAGAGGGAGGAAGCACTGCTGGAGAATATGACTCGTCTGGGAGAGCACACTGAGACCTTGCAGAGATCTCTCAGCCAACTCCCCT
Source organism: Pimephales promelas (assembly GCF_988280905.1). Classification (NCBI taxonomy): domain Eukaryota; kingdom Metazoa; phylum Chordata; class Actinopteri; order Cypriniformes; family Leuciscidae; genus Pimephales; species Pimephales promelas. Next base: position 3,339,801 of record NC_142781.1, read on the forward strand.
CCCAAAGCGACGACCTTCTGGAGAACATCTGGAAGCTTGAGAGCCTCTTCCATAATCATAGCGAACAGCTGCAACAGCTTGGTAACCGCCAAAATGCAAAGCAGAAGAGTCTAGAAAGTTATTTATACCCACTTGTTAGTCAAACACATTTTTAATAATACCCATCAATTTACTTGCACATTTTTTAATTTAATTGTGTAGAGCAAGTGACACCATATTCTTATTTTATCTTGATATATAGAAATGACAATTTTGGGCCATATCATACACAATGCAGCACCAGGCGTGACGAGAGTGTTTTTTGCTAGTTGCTAGGTCTGTTTGCTCACTTTAACCTCTCGCACGAGCAGATCCGTTCGCTCTCTGGAGACGCGTTCAGTCTTTCCACTATCAAATTCAGTTATGTAAATAACGAATCCGCCATGGCGCAAGCGCAACTGGCTTTAAAAAAGAATGGGAGATGAGACTCTGATTGGTTTATTGCACATTATGCCCAAAACTTACCCATTACTCAAAGGGACAACCCTTTTAGACCACGCACCTGGCGTGCCGACCATTTTCCCGTCGTTAAACTGGCAAACGTGGATTCAGAGTGGATTTCACTTGCACCGTGCAAGTTGCTTGTTGATTAGAAACCAGGCCTTCTCCTTTAAATAAAGGTACATGTCATGAAGTTTAACCTGGGATGTCCACAAATATACAAAAATATAAGAGAGTGATGATTTAACATTATTGAAAATAGCTGAAAATAACAAGCAGAATCAAAAAGAAACACAAGAACTACAACTGACTTCAGCCACAGCCTTAGATGAAATCAATTAATGGTAAAAGAAGACATTAAATCTCTCAAGATCTCAGCAGAGGATGATTAACCTAAATCACTTTTGTACAGTATTTCATATTTCAACATGTTTCCAGCGACACATTTTGCTCTTAATTTTCCTCTTAAATTTTCGACACACTTTCCTCCACTGGATCAATCGCGTTCTACTACTTCTGAGTGTGATTCAAGGTAAACTCGCAGCGTGTCTTCCAAACTCGATGAAAAGCAGAGGATGATGAAGCCTGATGTTTGTTTATTGAGGTGATGGGGGCGATTGGACGATAAGTGTTTGAAAGGCTGCGCTGCGCATGGGTGTAGAAGTATTAGAGATAATGAGGTCAGACAGGGAAGACTTCTCATTGATTTCATATGGTTTACATAAATTAAGAGTATTTTCTTTTCGATATGACTTATTTTATTTAAAAGTAGACACTTCAAGCTTTCATGTCTGTGTGGCAAGTATTCGCTGAGTTTCGGTTCATTTTTGAAACGCGTTTCAGAAAAAAGTTCACAGAGACTGAGACGAATCAGGCCACTACATAATGATTATGTCATAATCAATACATAACCAACATCACCTGATTCATTTTCTCTCTGATTTTCTTGCCCACCAGTTGGCCAGTCTACTTTTAGTTGTGTACTTTAACTTTAACAACTTTAACTTAACATTTCAACCTCTGGTAATTCTCAATAATACACTGTGTGACAAATTGGTTTAATACAATATTTTTAAATTACAGGCAACCACAGCTGGCATTTTCTTTTTAACATAAACTGAAGTTCATTGCCATAAAACCTAAAATATTACAACTATATTTTTACGGTAAAGCACTTGCAACCAGCTGCCAGTTTTTTACCCTACTGTTTTTTTTTTACACTAAAGTACTGGCAACCACAGGAGTAAATTTTAGTTCAATGATGATGTAAAAAAATAATATATTTTTTTTACGGTAAATACAACGGTAAGGTTTTTTTTTTACAGTGTACTTCCAAAATCCATATATTTAACAGGATTTTACTGTAATTACATGAAATGTCTCATGAGAGCTATTACAGTTTTTCACACTGTAAAACCTAACAGTATTATTTACTCTATTAAATTGAGTTCACTGCAATCAAATAATACTGAAACTTGAAGTGGATTGAATGACTGAAACTGAACATTTCTAGATCCCAGAATGATGCATGAATAATAATTGTATAGTTAAGTTAATTAATCATCAATTACGTGATGATTGCTCATTAGTGATGAACACCTGCTGTTAACAAGCCGAATCACTGTAGGAAAGAGAAACACAAGAAATACAAGGTTTAACGTCACCATGATGGAGATCAGCATTTGCTTTAGTTGGGCTCTTGACTCTTGATGTTTGAGTACAAGTTTTTATTTGGCTGCTTGTAATTGAGTGTTTATGAAACGTGTTTTGGCACAAAAGTTAAGGAAAAGTATGATTGGGTGATGATGGTCAAGGTTTGATTATGACAATTGTTTTTATAAACTTAAATAAATTGTGGCAATCGGTTTCCTCAAATGAAATGAGTTATCTTAACTCATTGGATTTGACTATGTGATATGTGTGTGATATTGTGAGCTAGCAGTAACTGCAATTGCTAATTGCAGAGTTAATTTAAAGTATGTCATTTATATATTAATGGCACATACTGTTAAGCAATTAACATGTCTTTTCCGTTGCTTTTTAACAGTTTTTTACAGTTGAAGTTACAAAAAAAAGATAAATAAATACAATCATGGGATTAATATTTATAATTGTTATTATGTAATAGTGTAATGTAGACAGACACTATCACAACTAAAAGTGGGTTGAGTTTTTCTTTGTTCAATTTGCACACTGAATATGAGTTAGAGCTCTTAAAGTGCACCAGATTGATCATTAAAATGGACAAAAATTCCTGCCTAGAGGGACAGAGGTCCACCAGCCACAATTTTGCCAAAAATCCTATAGGAAACACTGTTATAGCTATGGCAATGCAGCTTATAGCTTGTTTTAGGATTCATCACTCTGGAGTATAGTATTAATTATACTAGTATCAATTATACTAATAATATTATACTAGTATTATAGTATTAATAAATTACAAGTTTGGAGTTATTTCATCTGTTAAATCAGTTATTCATACTCACTCATTACATAGCTTTAGTGGTTTAAGGAATGGAGATGGTATACGTATTCAAGGGCGTGCAAAGATTGGTGGTGTTTATGGAGGGAGTATGGTACATTTTTATGCTCCCTTCATAGAGCCATATTTTTGGCCCAAGGTGCTATTATGCCTAGTTGGACATGTGACACCGCTGCATATTCCTTACATATCTCATTGTTCAATGCACAGTGATTAAAATCAGCCATCATAAAAATATGGAGATAATGACTGAAATGTTGTGACGCTCTTCTCGATGTACTGTAGAAGTTTGCATTCACCTTTGGTCACAATTCCATTCGCAACAGACACAAATATTTGGGGAAACTCTCTCGGCAAGTAATGTGGCTGAAGGGATACAATGAACATCTCAATGTCTTCATTCACGTATAAACTTCATTCGTTCACGTATAAACATACTCCTCCACCCGCATCTTGCCAGTTATCTCTGCATCACAGTCCGTACGAAATAGGCCACTGAATCTATAGATTAACAGATCTTTTTCAGAGTCCGATTTCCGACAACTGTCTCTAAATTCATGTTGAAAACGAACATGTGCGTGCAATTCCTCTTTCTTGTTGCGTAGAGACCAAACTAAGAAATGGACGCTAGTGGAATGTGAGACAGCAGTCTCTTTCTCATTATTTCAAGTACCCCACCTCTTCTCCCTCGCTTCATCTGCCATTGACTAGAGTGAGCTTTCATTTTAAATCCTCTCCCACTACAGCAGAAACTCTCTATTGTAATAAATCCTGTTCAAACACCACTACTTTACAACTACACACTACATTAACTACTATGTATTAACATTTGAATTAATAATTTGATACAACGTACTGGAGTTTTTCCTCTTTGTTGTCATCTCTGCTTGAAATCTGCAATTGCAGTCATTTGCAGGATTATCAACTTTACGTGAGTTGTACCTCGGCTCGGCACAGCAGTAGGCTGTGAGGCTGTCAATCACCACATCGGTGTCGATACTGGCATACAGAATCACAGATTGAACTTTTTGGAAGCATGACCAACATAAGAATTTTCCCCCTAGAATGTCATCTGAACAAGTAACATCCACTTTTGTTCTTCTGACAAACTAACTAAAAAAAAAAAAAACATTGCAGTAAATTGTACTGATTAAATTTAACGATCAGTTATCATATCACGTCAAACTGTGCAAATTACACTTTGTTCTCAAATTGTTAATGTTAACAACATCAGCATTGCGTGACTACATTTAAAGTTTTTGCAAATTTTCGTAAATTGGTGTTGGTTGTGTTTTAACATAATCATTATTTGACCTAAATAGTGGAAAGCATAATTTATGAGTTAAGTTTAGCTAATGGTTTATTTGTAGTGCATACATTGTTTAGCCTTTTCAATGAAATCCAAATGATCAGATCATTTACATTTTTTTTATATATATATATAGGCACACACAGACATCAAGATTTAGCATATGAATCTCAGCAATGGTGACAAACAGATCACCTCTCCACATAAGCTCATTATTTATTCATGCAGCAATGCATGATGGGAGCCATGAATGATTTTGATTGGTGTTACCCAGAATGCACTGCAACATGCTTTATAATTGTCACCATTGTTGAGATTCACAGGCTGATTTTTTTATGTCTGTGTGTCTTAAAGGGACATCCCTGGTGTCGTTGGGATAATTCCGGTTGGCGTGGCTATGCCCAAGAGCTACAATTCTGTGTTATAAATTTCAAGGCCAGACAAGTAGTTTGTTGAGGGTTGTTTTTTTAGGGAAGGACTACATTCCTGTGCACATATATTCAAACATGCACACCTATAGAATCAACTCTTAATATGCATGTAAACGCCATCAGTGTTCTCACAGGTTCGCATTTTAAAGTTTGTGTAGAGAGAACTTAGAACGGTATTGTGTTAACCCCAAAGTTAATAACTAATGATCATTGCGACAGAAGTGAATCAATCAAAACTAACTTTAGCTGGAAAATAACTTTATTCTAGAGCTGTCATAAAGCCTAAACAATCTGTTACTTTTATTTCCTATTATCACGGTAAAGCTGCTTTGGAAGAATCTACATTGTTAAAAGCACTATATAAATGAAGATGACTTGACTTGACTTAAAAAAAAACATTGTACAATTGTATAAGAACAACTTTTAAGAAATGATTTAGTTTACATTGTAAAGGTTAAAAATACTATGCTGTACAAGGACAGTGCTGCTATAATAAATAAAGTAAACCTAACTAAGAAATTAGGCTATATTTGAGTTCAGTGATTCAGGTCAAATGATTGTGAAATAACGAATTTGTTAAAACACACTCAAGACCATCAGATCACCTTTTCTATTTGTTATTTTGTTTATCTGGCTGTTGTAATTCATGTACTGCAGCCAAACAAAATCTAAAGTTAAGAATTAAGGGTCAAGAGCCCAACTAAAGCAAACACTGATCTCCATAATGGTGACTTAAAATTTCCGGGTTTTCTCCTTCAGAGATTCTGCTTGTTAACATCAGGTGTCTTCAATAATGCTCAATCATCACTCAATTTTGCACTTAATTATCCCATTAACTTTAACACTGATTCAGTGTTCATTAAACACTCTGCTTAGAGTTTATATAACTCACACTTTAAAGTGTTAATTTAACACTGGGGATTTTGATGTGTACAGTGTTGTCGTGTAGACCAGTGGTTCTCAAACCTGTCCTGAAGGACCCCAACACTGCACGTTTTCTGTGTTTCCCTAATCAAACACACCTGATTCAACTCATCAGCACATTAACCCATGTGTTTGATTTAACACTGGGGATTTTGATGTGTACTCACTTGAGTCTAATATGCCTACATTTGTATTTGAGCTGCCAGTTTGAACATACTACATCACATCAACATAAAAATGAATTTATGTCTACAAGTGTGATTTAATACATGCTCTACACTTCTGTTACTTATACGACCAGGGCGACTAGCACAGGGCTTGGAGCGTGACATCAAAGATCTGCAGGCTTTCTCCGAGCACACCACTGACTCTGTGGCTCAACTCTGGGAACATCTAGCCATGATCAGTCATTCTAGTCAAAGGAACAGCAGCAGTCTGGGAGAGGAGTTGGCCATTGCTGCTGGCTCTATCCGAACACAGGGTGCAGTTTTAAAGACAATGGAGGCAAACGTAGAGACTCTACAGGAGCGTCTGAAGGAGGTGGGGTGGACAGTGCAGACATTAAACCATTCACTTAGTGGAGATGTGAGTCTGCACCAGGTGAAAATCTGTGAACTACAGGAGAAGATTGTAAATGTGTCCCATGATGCCACAACCATGAGGATCACACAAATACACCTTGAGGAACAGATCAGGAATGAGATTGAAATCCTAAACGTCATCACTGCAGATCTGAGGCTAAAGGAATGGGAGCACTCCATGGCACTCAAAAATTTAACTGTATTACAAGGTAGGAGCTTGTCAATTTTCTATCATTTCCTCAATATGGACAATTTTACTGAGAGAAAAGCTTTTTTTTTTTGTTTAAACTGTTAAGTGTTTGATGGTTTTCCTAACAGCCTTTTCAAAATTTACGATTTTAATAAATGTCTTAAGAATGCACATTGCTTGGTTATAACACACACAATTTGTATGCACTTCTGAGTTGTAATAGTAAATTTATCATCAGAGATATTTTTCATAACTCAACCTGTGATTTGTTGTCCTCTGAATCCTGCACTGGAGTTTTCTTCAGTGATTTAAATTTAGCTGATAGTGTTTGGTTGAAAGTTTTGCCCATTGTGCTTAAAAAAAAAAAAAAAAAACTTTTGCTGATGTCATCCCCATGTCATCCAAGATATCCAAGTCATTTTTTCTTCAGTTGAAAAGAAATTAAGTTTTTTGATGAAAACATTCCAGGATTTTCTCCATATAATGGACTTAAATGGGAACCAAACAGTTCAAGGTCCAAAAGACAGTTTCAGTGCAAACTGTTCAAAGGGCTTTAAATGATTTCAGACAATGAATAAGGGTCTTATCAAGCGAAACAATCACTCATTTAAAAAATAAACAACAAAGTTTAAGTTTTATAAGCTCAAATGCTCGCCTTGCTCTGTTCTGTGAAGCACGTTCATGACTCTCCTGTTCGAACTCGTTCATCAAAATGAACAAATCTTTTTTTGAGTCATTTGGTTCATTCAACAAACTAAATGAACGAGTTGACTCGGGAAAAGATTTGTTCATTTTGATGACTGTTTGATCACGAACGCTCATCACAGAACATAAAACTTATACTTTGTTATTTATTTATTAAATGAGCGATCGTTTCGCTTTCCCTTATTCATCGTTCTTATTGAAGAGCATTATATGGAGAAAAATCCTGGAATGTTTTCATCAAAAACCTTTCATTGTAGAATTATTTTAATATTTATTAAAAGTGCCATGAATATAACTCAGTGTGTTCTTAGAAACACGATTGCAATGGCTGAGAAAGAACCAGTTTAATAATAATAATAAAAGTTTAAAAAAATAAACCCAAACTAAATTATAATAAGCGAACAAGGTAATGCTGTTTTAAGAGTTGTTTCGAGCATCCTCATGTACGATATTGAGAGATTTAATTTATTTTATTTGCGGTTGATTTCCAGTTCTGTGTGTCACTTGTAATTGTTGTGGCATCTGCTCTTTTTTAGTTCTATGTTCTCTTTCTGTGCATGTTTCCTTTTTGTTCTAGTTTGTTTTGAGCAGCATTCGTTCTGAGTTTCTGTGATCATCTCCTTTGTTTTTCTTTGGTATGTTTATAGCCTGTGTTTTAGTTGCCCTAGAGAACTTAAACTTGCGACAATCAGTGGCTTTGTGCTGTGTGATGAAACTGCACATTTTAAAGTGGCCTTCTATAGTGGACAGCCTAAGGCACACCTGTGCAATAATCATGAGCATCTTGATATGACACACCTGTGATGTTGATGGATTATCTCGGCAAAGAAGAAGTGCTCACTAACACAGATTTAGACAGATTTGTGAACAATATTTGAGAGAAATAGGCCTTTTGTGTACATAGAAAAGGTCTCAGATCTTTGAGTTCAGCTCATGAAAATGGGGCAAAAACAAGTGTTGCGGTTATAATTTTGTTCAGTGTGTGTTATATATTCAAATTTAAAAGCAAAGTGTGATATTAATTGTAAATGTATATAATAATTATAAGAATATTATATTAATTATACATAATAATTACATATGATATACATATAATAAATAATTAGCAGCAAAAGTTGGTCAAGTTTGTCTCTAAAATTATTTCACTCTGAACTGCTTTAATTTGGTGTGAGAGATACAGAGGGAGTGGCTTTAATCCATCAGATACATGTCACTTTACTCAAAATATATAAATATATTTTTTATTTATGAATTTTGGTTTGGAACTCTAACTAGCACTGCGCAGGTTAGCAGTGTAGTGTACATTACCATGGCAATGAAACCAGCTAAAAAACGATCTATTTTATTGAGCCCACAAAACCACTCAACTAATCTCAAACTCACCTGGTTAGCAAGTTCTAGCAACTGAAACCAGCTTCATGCAACAAGCCACAGAAAACATTATTAATGGTCAGTCATTGTCTTGTAGATTGATCCTACTTTAATTAACTCCAGTACTACTTCAGTTACTCCCTGACCCTGAACATATACACACTGAACAGTGTTGTTTAAACGCTGAGAATTTGGCTGTGACATTTCCCCTATTTGCCATTGGTTGGACAAACAAATACTGTAGTCCCAACCCAAACTCACACGATTGGTTGAATCAGTATTCCTGTGTCAGGACGACTTGTGAATCAACAAGTTGTGATGCTTAAACAAACAGAGCAGTGATTTGAGGGCATCACAGAGTCACAATATTAAACTTTTGGGGGAATCAATCTATGAAGAGATTACTTATATTTATAAGAGAGTATTGTAAAAAAAAAAAATAATAATTATACATTTTAAAGAACTTGTTTCACCCAAAGGTCTACAGAAAATATGTCCTATCCTTCGTAGTCCACATACACACACAGTCCAAAGACCAGGGTAAACATGTTCTCCATTGTACAAATTGGACTGTACAAAGAAACAGAGCCTGCTAGTCTAGGTCATTAGAAATCTGTTAGAGCCAGTAATGAATCATTTTTTCACACTTCTGTTTTAATTGTTAAATGTTGTTGTTCTTTTTTTTAGGACCCCCGGGACCAAAGGGTGAAAAGGGTGATGTGGGGCCCCTGGGACCAGCTGGACTTCCTGGTTTGACGGGAATAAGAGGTGTAGTACCACACTCACACAGTGAAGCACAGCCAAAACACATCATCACCAGCAACTGACTGACCAGCTATAGCCTCTAAATCATCCACATGTATGAACACAACCCATTGACTTGACTTGTCATGTGTCTTGAGTATATATCCTAAAGAAACTTTTTATTTTTGTCAGGCTTGTCAGGAGAAAAGGGCATTCAGGGTCCTCGTGGACTGGCAGGAAAAGGTGGGCAGGATGGTCACAATGGAGAAAAAGGAGAGATTGGACCTGAGGGACCAAAAGGTTAGATTTAGGTTATTTATATTGACAAAAACACACACTCTTTGAATTTTTTTATGATAATGACAAAATCATAATATAGTCTGTTCATTCACTAATCTCATTCAGAGTTTAATCCTGTATCAAAAGTGTTACATTGCCACCATTGTGAAGCTTCAAACTACATCAATCAGTTACAATGACAATTGTTTTAAATGCATCAAGCACAACAAAAAACACAACTACACTGGTTTGTAGAAACACAGATATCTCAACAATGGTGGCAATAAAAACATTTTTGATTTATTGCTTCAGAGCATGCTGTGAGTTTTAGGGCGTTTACACACCTGAACGTCCTCACCAAGGTCCGAACCAAAGTTTACATTTTGATACATTTTATACTTTCAGAAGGTTTTGGTTTGGATTCACACTGCAATTATGCGAGCGCACTAAAGAACTTTGCGTGACATACTTGCGTCCTGTCGTCATCATCTATGTGGACTGCAGCTTGACATCTGAAAAGGAAAAATAAATTAATAATTTACCAAGAAATTCCTATTAAAACAAAAGTAAAAAGAATATGTTGGCCTATATTTATATAAAATGTAAATTAAATTGTCAAGCTACTGTGTGATTACTAAAATAGGCTAGTGGCGCTCAGCCATGACGTTCAAGCTCCGTGTCGTCAGATGTGCAGATGACAGATGACAAACTCAAGCCTACTTTTTGAGGACTTGTAGAACTCTGAAGATTAACGTTAATAATCCCCTAAAATCGCCAAAGGTTTTGAAATGCTGGCTATATCCAAGTGTTCTTATTACTGTATAGATTTCATACTCCATTGCTATGGAAATAAGCCTGTTGTTCAAATGAACCTGATTATAGTATGTAATATATAATATAATTTGTAATATCATAATATGTGTATTACGAGGTGGTCCGTGAAAATTCTTGATTACAAAGAGTGCTCCACACATACAAAAAGTTTGAAAACTTCGAGAAGCTGAGAAAACTTTGAAAAGTTCGACTTTGAGCGCTGTTAATTCACTGTAGTTTCCTGTAGGCTGTTTTCTTAAAAACTAAAAAATTACCCAGAGTGCATTGTTTTCTATGTTATATTACTGTTTTGATGGAAAATGATTTTGACCTTTTTTTTACAGCAAGGGTTAACAGTGCAGCCACTAGTGAGCCGAACCTCTGCCAAACCTTATAAATCGGTCAAATCATGTTTCTATTTCAATCTAGTGTTTTGACCATAATATTTAAAAAAATTCCATTATTTATTAAACCAATTGAAGTCTATGAATTGATCTCACTAATATAGTTCTGTCAGGACCACTATCTTCAAAGATGATTGATAATTAGCATACAGTTTGGATTTGTGGTATGGTCTGTTCAGGGCAATAACTCCTTGCTGCTGAGAGCCAGCTGATGAACTAACACTGTGCTTGATTTAAACTAATAGGTGCATGTTTTTCTATCCCAATGGAGACTAAAATGTGGTCGCCAGGAGGAAACAAGCTTAGAAATAATACACAAGTAGTTTCTTTTTTTTTTTTTAATGTAAAAACGGGTTATGTTAGGTTTAGGGGTAGGGTTAGTGTAAGGGGATTGAATATATAGTTTGTACAGTATAAAAACCATTACCATAATAAGTGTAATAATGTGTAAAGGCTGGAAGTCAGTTGCAGTACTTGTGTTTCTCTATTTTCTGTTATTGTGTTCCTCTTTCCTTCAGTGATTATGCTTGTTAACAGCAGGTGTTTATCACTAATGCTCAATAATCACTTACATATTTCCTTAATTATCCCTTAATAATCTCACTGCAGCATTTTCCTGTGGGGTTGAAAGGGTTAACACTGTAAGATAAAAGGACACACCCAAGTTAAAAACAGGTATTTAGTTTACTGAAAAATGTTGCATGTGCTTTAGTCCAGGAGAAGATCTAGAAACATTGATGATGTGCTATATGTTGCTTTATTTAAGAGGCGACGATTGTGTAGTTGCTGGTCCAGTGGAAATCTCTTTGTTTTTTTTATATTTTTTTAGTAGTCTCGAATGAAATAATTTGTTCACATTATTAGCGCATTATAAATATTAGTTAATAAATTTAAACTGCAGTTGATTCATTTAAGGCAGTCGGTTTCTGCAAATGAAATTAGTTACCTCCAGTTTTAATTTAGTGCATGGTATCTTTACAGGAACATGCTGTATATTACAGTAAATAACTGTACAATGAACAGTAAATTTGTCTGTATTTTATTCTAAAAAAACCTGTTAAGGTCAATCAGTGTATATTAGTGAGGAGATTTTGGACCTCACAAGTATAGTCAAACCTGTACTCGCACATTAAAGTGTAAACACAATCTAAATACGTATTGTTCACTGTATTAAGCTTTGATTAAAACAAGTGTTTTGCTAGGTACACAGATGTATAGGCTATCCTTCATTTTTTTTCTCACCCTTTATCTTTGTTTCAGTTAGCCTAGTGCTACCCTATTCAACATTAAATGTGTTTCCAGACATTTTACTTTTCTAATTTCATCCACAATTGTACCAGGAATGTGTAATATGGGCTTTTTAGGGGGTTCCTAAAAGCGTACAATTGAGTTTTCCATGTACAGGCTGCATTATGTCACAATTCAGTATAGAAACAAGTGAAGGGGGGCTGTGTGTGTTCTTGGAGTTTCAAAAATGATGTCATGATGTATTTTTTTCCTTTAGTTTTGGAATTATAAATTGCATGACCTTCAGGTTCAGGTGTTAGTCTAAAAACAGACTACTTTCTCTTGGTATTTATATAGACATCCTACTCTACATAAGGCATCAAATATGTTCTTATTTACTACGAATGTGTCATGCCACACAAAAGTTGTGTGTTCATTGTTCACTTGACTCTAGAAACTTAGTTTGGACACGGTGGGAGGTTCTAGGCTGGCAAAAGAGCTAGCTGACTTCAGGCTTTACTTTTTTGTTTCTATTTTCCCTCTTTATTTAAATTTCAGTCTCAGCTCAAACTCCAACTCACTGATCTCATTCTCCGAACATGTGCTGGTCCTTAAACACCTTCCAAAACATATAATGATTCCCCCTAATGTTCTCCAGAGCACCACACCATCCTCCACTCGCACTTCATCTTTCCTCAACTTCCACCAAAACAATTTACCCATTTCTCCTTTTTTCATTGCCTCATTCTGGTGTTTATTGGACTTCAGAACCTTGTTTTTGTAATAGAATCATCCTCGGTGACATACACTATGTTCTTGGGCCTCACAAGTTATGTGAGCACACTGGTTGTGGTCCATTGCAATAAATGCGTCATGTTTTCACAGCATGTGACAAACAGCTGGGAAAGATCAGTGTGAATTGGCCGAGATTACTGCTGACTACAATAGGCCAGAAGAGTGAGACTGTGGCTGTGTATGACTGACATATATTCTAAATATCATTTTTAAATTGCTATTTTTTAACCCTATTAAGAGGCTACTTACTTGTCAGGGGTGACAAACACATTTGCAAAATGCAAAATGAAAATCACACTGGCTAATAGTCATGCCTTTGGAGGACCCCTGATCAATATTGAATCTGCGCCCACAGATGATCTATAAAGGATTATAATTACAAGAAAAATGGACTGAATCTTAAAATATGATAAAAAAAAATACTGCAACGTCCCTCTATAAACCCTACCAAACCCTCAAAGTGGCCATAGAAACCAGTTACTACAAATGCGATTTATTTCTTTATTTCACCATTACCAGAATTCTCTAAAACAGACACTTGGAATTTGGTGTTCCCTATCTGTCAGTCACCTTGATGTTGGGTCAATGTCCTGACACGAAAGGTCACACTTGGGAGCACCAAACACCTCTGATAATTTCGAATTGGTGAGTATAAAGCCTTGTTCACACTACATGATTTTAAAACGTCGGGCTGAACTGTGCAGTTCACACTACATGACTTGCTCTCAGTGAAATCAGGAGTGTTCAAGTTGTTGAGCTGTTCACACCACACAACACAACGTGATTGATCCACAACAGGAGGTAACTCACTACAGGAGTTGACAACGCACTACATAGAGATACAACCACGATCGGATGATAAGAGCAAATCATTTGTGACTCAATGAGAGCTGTTCCAGTACTATGTTACGGTCTAAATCCTGAAAATAATTGAATAAATAACGAGTTGACAACAACTCTCTCACCCAACAGTTCTATCTTGTCTACAAACCACGTTTTGTCACGAAAAACCACGCAATAAAACGAACCAGAAATGCCACGAAACAGCACGTGCGCCAATACCCAGTGAAGAAGAGAACACAACGCGCGGATATGGACGTCAGACAGAAACTAGTGATGCACACTATTTGCGCGACGATCTGCTCTGAGAAAAAAAAGAAAAAAAAAAGAAAAACTAAGATTTATCTGGTGTCCTCAACCCATGCGTTGCTATGATTGGCTGCACTCATGACATCACTGAGGTTGTGTCACGCGACGGCTCTGGATATCTAGCAGGCTAGATATTTTTCTGGACTCGGCGACGCGTCTACGAGGCGTCTGTGAGCGTTTTTGCTGCGTTGTTGGCTCTTTCATACTAACAGATTGGCAAGCGTTCATCGTCCACTAATCCCCCGGGATTTGCACGCGATAACACCCTGACCTGTCGGCGGGCTCAACGATTTGCAAATCGGCCATAAATCAAGCTTAAAATCCTGTAGTCTGAACTTGGCTTAATTTGCATGCCACTTCCTTTTATACACGTTTGTTAGGGGAGTGGCATGGAAATTATACTCACCAATTCTTATTGGTCCACTCAGATTTGGTCTCATTCAGATTTTTGAGCTGAGCGGTGTACAGTCACTCTTTCCATTCACCTCTGCCTTGTGAATCTTCTATCGAAGCTGCTGTACACGACACATTACAGCGGTCTCTCTCCCTTCCCTATAACACAGATAAGTGCAAAGAGCTCCCCTGGGCACTTAAACAATAAAAAGACAGATTTCCTTAAAAGAGCAAACACAGACAGAGAGTGTCTTTTTAAAAGATGCCCTTCTGTCTGGTCAATATTTCTTGTCCTTGGATGGCCCCGATCTCTGCCTTTTGAGTTTGGGTCTGACCCACGCAGAGACAGTGTGTATGTTCCCATTGTGTTTATGGTCATGGCAATGTATCTTTCACAACTCTCTTTTCTGGCTAGAGAGATAGTCACTTCAATCGCTACCAATTCTAGTTATTGTGCTTTGCACAAGATCGCGGCGGCAAGCACTGAGGGCAGCATGAGGACAACATTAGGTGCATTTCTGCCGGGTAAATCCTCACTGACCTCCCATTCCTCGTGTTGGATGTAGGGCCAAGTGGAGATCCTGGATGAGTTTGGCAGCTTGGCTCATGTCAAGCCAAATTTTTAATTCGTGGCTCCATATTAGAATGAACTGTCGATTGTCGTGGGTGGGCTGGATGTTTGCTATCTGGGCTCAAAACATGAAGCCCCTATTTCGCAAGGTGGCCTCTTGGGCAACACTGTTGTGGACTTTTTCCAGCAGTTCTTGGCCGTTAAGAAGCAGACATACATCTGCCTTCAGCGTGATTCCACCTACAAACATGGCAGCCACACCAGCTCCGCCATAGTCCGAGCCTATAGCCCAGCCACAGCGTCGAGCTTCTGGGGGAAATGCAACCAAGCTCGCTCATCAGACGAACCCAAAGAAGGCTTTGACGCATCCCTAAGATGAGCGACCCTATTGGAGGGGCAGGTGGAGAATCCTTTGTTCCCTTTTCATCTTGGTCTGCCAATAGCCCAAGTGGCAGCTGCATCTAAATTTGGACATATTGGATGCAAATTTGTTGCCTTCTCATATCTGACTGCGACCCACACAAAACCCCGCACAGGTCAGCGTGGTGTTTTTTCAAGGATGCACATCTTCCTCCCAGTTTCAGTTGGGGTTTTCAGAGCGGAAATGCCGCCTTTGTTCCACATCGCTGATTGTTCCTCTGGTGCTACTGGGTTTGGAGGCCTGTCTACCATCTCTCAACCCGTCTCACTGGACCTAAATAGCTGGATTTCAGTCACGTGATTATGATCCTAGTTAGAAATGTTTTGTTCTAAAAACGTTCTGGGAACATTACTACAATCTTCTAATAATGTTTTCAGCAGGTAGTTTTATTTTGGTTCCCAGAATGTTCTCCTAAAAGGAACGCAGCATAAACTCCAGTGATAAATGTTAATGAGATAATTACGTGATTAATTGAGTGATGATTGAGAATTATTGAAGACACCTGATGTTAACAAGCAGAATCACTGAAGGAGAAAATCACTATTTTTAAGTTGGGAGCTATGAATGAGTTTTGATCCGTGGCTCCCAGAATGCACTGCAACATGGTTTATTATCATCACCATTGTTGAGATTCACAGGCTGAATCTTGATGGCCCTGTGACTTAATAAAAAAAAAAATCTAAATCTTTTGAACAGAAATATTAATAATATTTAGGATTCTATTGAAAATGCAACAAATTGTATGTTGTAGAATCACCAGGCTGCTGTAATCAACAAGGTAAACCTAATTATCTAAATTGTAGTCACTTTGGTTTAAAGCATCTGCTAAACGTAAATGATGTTTAGTGATTCAAGTCAAATGATGGTTACGGTTAAACATAACCGTCATTTCCTACGAACTCTGCGAAGGTGGACAGAAGAGGCAACGAGGCACGTGAAATGAGAAGCCAGGCATTTCACGGTTACGACCCTTGTTTTTACTCACTCTGAGGCTGTCTTGCTTGCGTATGTTTCATGTTCCAGAATAATCAACACCTGAACACCATTCTCTTTGTTCATGTGGCAATTACGACTCAATTATAACAGCCAAACAAAATCTAAAGTTAATAATTTAAGGGTCAAGAGCCCAACTAAAGCAAACACCAATCACCATAATGGTGAATTAAAATGAGATTTTCTCCATTAGTGATTCTGCTTGTTAACATCATGTGACTTCAATCGTGGTCAAAAACATCCTTTCCCAAAACATCCTCAAAATGTTACAGTTAAAACGGTATATCTTAGTTTACATTTAACCTTATAGGAACATTATTTGAAAAGAGAAAACATCCATAAAACATTCTTTGAACATTTCTTTAAAACATTAACCAAATAGGCAATGTTAGCCAATGTTCTGAGAACGCTCCCTGCTAGCTGGGATGACGCGCGAAATTCAGTTGGAGTGAAGAGCGCAATGGATGAGATGGAGGAAAATCCGTACTGTACTACGTTACACGCTATTACAAGAGAAAGATATAAACAAAAAAATCAAACATATGTTGGATGTGATCCTTATTTTATGTAGAGGAGCGATTTTACAACTGAACTGAAAGATTTTCCAGCCATCGAGGCGGTAGATATCAGCAACTACCTCGTCTTACAGACACACTTTGACTTTACAAAGTTCGAAAACATTACACATTACACAAACATAGCCACTTAAGTTTGTATTAACTCATCTTTGACGAAGTGATTACTACACACGGGCATTTTCGGTTCATTCGGCTTCTCCCTACCGCAGACAATTTTTGCAAGCCGTTTTTCCAGAGTTTTCTGTCAATTTCTAGGATTTCCACCACTCCTCGTGGTTTGATCGATTTCAGTAACCACAAACAATGCAAAACATAGGTATTTTGAGTTTGTTAGTACTTTCTAAATACAGCAAATCACTTCCATTTGCATGTCGCATGTCGCTCCATTTGCATGTCGCGCCATGGCAACGCAGTGGCGTGACGTCATATGAAACCCAGCTATTGGCATATCAATTACCTCGAGTTGCTAGTGCTATTACTGTTGGTATTACACAAATGTTGTGCAAAGACAGAGAGAATGAAAAACAGGTCCTATTGGGGGCACCATATTGACCCACCAGGACTTGGTTCTTGGAGCTCATGCTCCTTGCGACTTGTATAATTTTCATCATTCCCCTGATCACACAAGAATGAAGTTTGAATGAAACTCTCTGCTTTACCTGCAGGTATGAGAGGAGAAAGAGGCCAGAAAGGAGAGAAGGGAGAGCGTGGAGACAAAGGAGGGAAAACAGGTGAACATTTGAATCATGCAGTCATTTTATTTATGTTTTTTCTACAAATTATGCTTTGTGAAAGTATTTTGTTAATATATGTTAAAGTCAAGTCAAGTTAATGATTACATCCTCTGAGATCTCTTATAATTTATATTAAGTTTTTTTTTTTTGTTGTTGTTGTATTTTGTTCAAAAGATTAAATACTTGACCACCGTCTACTTGGCCCCTTGATTTACACCCGTGGAACGATTTTCAAAACTCCAGATGAAAAAAATAACTAAATATGCCTTAACCCCTTAACTGTCACCGTCCCGATACCGGGATGCCTAACTTTACTTCACTATATTTCTATTAAATCCTAATCTAATTATGACAAATTATATATTGTTAGAAAGGTCTAAGACTTCTAAATAGATATTCTACCCCTGTTTTGTGTGAAAAATTATGTAGGAAGAGTAATTGATGAATTTATGACAAGAGTGCACCTCAAAAAATCTGCATCATAACAGGAGTTTTGACCTTTGTCACAAAAAGTCGATGGACCCACTTTTAATCATTGAAACTTCTGTTTTTATGCTAAAAGTTCATAATAAACATATAATCTAGTATTTTTCAATAAAAAATAAAAAATTATAGTACAATATTATGCTCTAAAAATGATAATATTTATATTTATTATCCTCTAAAATATAATATTATTTTTTATCGCCTTTTTTATTATATCACATATTTTAGTAGTTATCATAAATTAGGTATCATTTGAAAGCTTATAAACTCAGAATTCATCGTGTGAAAACTGTTTTATAATTGAAAGTTGGGTTACCATAGAAACGGTACTTATTTTATCAGGCTCCTCCCCTTTTGGGCATCATTATATTTCATAATTTATGATCAAAACCTTTTCTAATCTTGACAAAACTGATATTGTCAGAAAGGTCAGAGTCTCAAGGTTCCAAATTTTGTGACAGAATTGATATTTGGACAGAAATGTATTAATTTGTTACGGCAGAGTGTATACAACTAAATTCAATGGAATTCAATGGCACCGGGTGGCTATTTTTGGTACTACTCCTAAACAAAATCTCATGGCAACTTCAATTTTTGTGATATCAACTTCAAATTTGGAACATAACTTGATAAGATGTATGGCTTTGATTTTATAGAAATTTTAGAGTAAAACATATTTTATAAAATATATATTTTATATAAAATATAAAGTACTGTATATTTAATTTACTGTAAATTTAAACTTCCATAACTTTTTCATACTTTCATTTTTTGAAGTGTTATTACTTCAGCAATAATCTGCTGAGTGTTTTCTTTAAAACAAGACCAATATATGGGTCTATATTCCAAAGCATTCTTATATTACAACCATTTAAGTTTGAATAGTTCATTTTAACCCCCATTCTCAAAAAGGGGGGTGACAGCTAAGGGGTTAAAAGATATTAGGCATAATTTGATGACAATCAAATGCAAATACCGTTTAAAAAGCGGCATGGTTTAAATATGTTGCATTAAATATATTTCTTCACACTCTTTTTGGGATTTGGGATGCACATAAATTGTGAATATTGACTCACATTGTTCAGTGGCTTAGTTGGTGGTGGTGGGGGTAAAAAAAAATAATTTTTAATAATAATTCCTTAATAATAATTATAATAATAATAATTGCCCCTAAATGATTTTTGACATTTAGGGGCAACTGACATTGTGTAGACAGACACTTTATATGATCATCAAAGGTATACAGATATAGTGAACAGATGTTTTCAAGGGCTCAATGTGGTTCATTCTTTCTATATTGCATTTGAAAGCTGAAAACCTTTATGAAGATTTTTAGAAAAATTGTTGAAAAAAACAAACGGTTTCCCGCCGGCACTGTGCTATTCTTAATGTCCCCTGGAAGGGGGAATAAATATGACAGTCATCTGTCCCATACTGTCAGAGTATTTGGGAATATTCACAAATAATTTGTACACAAAATCATTATTTTATATAAAATCACACATTTTAGATGAGGATAATGCATCACAGTTGTTTAAATGAGCATTTAGCTGTGTCATGAGCGAGTCCTTTCCCATCCATCAGCGCAGTCGCTCGTCGTCATCGAGAGTCTTTCGGCATATATCGGCATGACATCAGAGCTGTGATCGCCGGTGATCTCAAAAGCAGTTTATTGACAGACTCTGCAATGCATTAAGCAATCATGAGGCAGTTTTAATAAATGTATCACCTTTTTTTACCATTAACTTTTAGATTTTAATGCAGTCTTTCATTCTCTATACTTACTCTCTTAAAAGTCTCTGAGCACACCCTTCTGATGGCCCATGCATATGGCTTTAATCAGCTGTGTTGGTGTGTGTTTGCTGCCAGGAGTCACACAGCTGTAACGTATTTACGAGATGTTTTCTGACTATACCATCTGATTGATCTACAGTACTCGGTGTGTTCTGCATTAATGTCATGAAAGGTTAAACTTTGAACATTAAAGTCTCTCTGCATGAACTTGCTCTTATCATCTGACCCTGACACCAGGGACTAAAACAACTGTGTGAAATCGGTATCAGTCCGACAACGAAATCAAAATCATCTTCTCTGATCACTGTTGCAGGTCGTGGTAGAGTTTAGGATTTTGAACTCTTAGAATGAGAAATCTCAAACCCTGCATATGGGACCACCGTCGTATGTCTTGAATAGCAGTCAAAAGCAGTGATATTGAAACGCTGGAGAGAACAAAACGTGGGCCCTATTTTAACGATCTATTCTCATTGTCTAAAGTCTCAAATATTCGACAAGACTTCATGCTTTCATCACCAGCAGGGTGGACTCCTCACTGTCCTTCCCAAAAATACCATAAGACAGCTGCAGCTCATACAGAATAAATCACGTATATAAATCAATCAATGGCCTAGGGCCTCAATACATTGCAGATATGATCACTCCGATCATTAGTTTCACATCGGCTTCCAGAAGAGATCAGATGTGCTCCAACAGTAACTACATTCAAATCCTGACTCAAGACACACGTTTAACAAAGTTTGAATGTGCAGTAAGCATATTGTGTGCTTGTATACGTGGTCTGAAGATTAGGTACATGGGTGAATGTTTTCAATGAGCGAGCCTCAAGTTCCACTTTTAGCGTGTAAGCAATTTGGAAAAAACTGTAATATACTCTTATAAGTTAATCAAAGGCATCCCTAGAGATAAAGACACCTAATATAAAGTGGGACTGATATTTTTTATATATCGTTTTCTCTGTAAGATTTCATTTGTAATAGATTCATTCTGGAATGAATGTATATGTTTCAGTTGAAGAAACTCTGGTACGGCTTGTGAACGGCTCCGGGCCTCATGAGGGTCGAGTGGAAGTGCTGCATGAGCTTCGATGGGGGACGGTGTGCGATGATGTTTGGGACATAAACGATGGAGACGTTGTGTGCAGGATGCTGGGCTACCGTGGTGCCAAAGAAATCCACAAAACAGGCCGCTTTGGACAAGGTCAGAGTCATTAAATGGTTAAAGGAATATTTTGAAATTAATTTTTGATATGTTTTAGCTTCCCTCAAGGGCATCCAAGATGTGGGTGTCTTTGTTTCCACAGTATTTTCAATTTTGATATTTTTAGGTCAAACCGTTCTTGTCTGTCAGTCATATAATGGAGGTCTATGGTCACCACCTCAAAGAGCATGCACAGAGAAGTCCAAATTAAACATTATTTAACGACTCATAAATGTAAGTACACATTGATGGCCTAAGGCACGAAACGAGCGGTTTGTGTGAGAAAACCAACAGTATTTATAAAGTTTTTACCTCTTGTAATCACAGCCACGTCCAAGTGATCTGAAGTACTCGGGAGTGATCTCTTGCGCAGTTGCGAAAAAAAAATAAATCAACGTTGTCTGTTGATATATCGAAATCGTCTTCCATTGCGGTTTCCTGTATATCTAAATATGTTTAGATCTTCACAGTGAAGGATAACACTTCTGAAATCTCTGTGTAAACAATGAGTGACGTACACGCGCGAGAGATCACTTCCAGACCGAAGAGCCCGTGCCTTCAGATCACTTGGACGTGGCTGTGATTACAAGAGGTAAAAACGATATAAATCCTGTTCGTTTTCTCACACAAACCGCTCGTTTCGTGTCTTAGGCCATCAATGTGTACTTACATTTACGAGTCATTAACCCTCTTATTATCTTTGGGGTCTTTTTGACTCGCAAATGACTTTTGGTCAATTTTTAAAAAATGTTCTCTTTTTCCAAATGGTATGAAACTTTCTACGACTCTTAACTCTGTCTAGATCTACCAAAAAAATATATATTTTGGAATGATATCTGTTTTTATGTTAGCATGAAAAAAATGCCAACACTCTTTATCTTCGGGGTCCCTGGAGACCCCGCATAGTGAATATACAAAATTCATCATTAAAATCAGAAACAACGAAGAAACAACGCAGATCACATAGAAATAAAGTGGCACACTTCCAACAATGCAAAAAACATCCACAATGCACACTCACACACACACACACACACACACACTTCAAATACCAACAGTAAACAGTAAACACCTCCAGTGCACCACCAGTTATTGTTCCTAATTGTTCACACGCACACACACAATCCAATCAGTTTTTTTAGGAAATCATTTATTACAACAATTTTATTTTTTTACTGCTTTATATGCTCATTTGTTATTGCTGTTCAGTTCATTGCATTTTTATGTGTTTTTTTCAATATGTAATATAACTGTTCATTTCTGTTATTTTTTGTTCTTTTGATTTTTGTTCTTTTTTTAAATCAACTGAAACGTTGATTTAAAATTATAGAATTATATTAAAAACAGATAATTCAAATAAATGATCAAATCTAAAGACTCCCAACATTTCTCTTTGTAACATCTTGTTCAGGTTTGATTCTAATCATAATGTAACATTATTGAAAAACTTTTGTCAGTACAAAAAATACTTAACTTTGACAAAAAGTTGTGTTTTTTTTTTTGTTATAATTGTGATTTTATAATATTTAGATATGAATCCAACTGGAAAAACTTGTGAAATATATATAGTTTGGTTAGTCAAATAGCAAATAGCTTATAGTGGAGGTCTATGGCCATCTAGTGGTTAAAGTGATAATTTATTTATTTTAAAACTGCATTTTCAAAAAAAATTTCAAAAATCTTACATTAAACCTTGTTAAATGACCCATGTTATCTCCATGAATGAAAATTAGAAATCTGGGTCTTTTATAAAGTGAATTTTACATACAATGACTTTTTTTTTTGTGCAAAAATCCTATTTAAATAAATATTTATTTATTAATTTATAGAATTTTAAAAGATATCAAAAATCCTCCCAAAACTGCACAAATGTTGAGTAAAAACATTAATGAATAGAGTAAAATTACATTTGTAAAAAAAAAATATATATATATATATATATATATATATATATATATATATATATATATATATATATATATATTATACTGCTTCAAAATTAAATGTTATTGTCTGGGGTCCCTGGAGACCCCAAAGATAATGAGTGTAGACACAAATGAAGATAATAGAAGGGTTAAATCATGTTTAATTTGGACCTCTCTGTGCATGCTCTTTGAGGTGGTGACCATAGACCTCCATTATATGACTGACAGATAAGAACGGTTTGACCGAAAAATATCAAAATTGAAAATACTGTGGAAACAAAGACACCTACATCTTGGATGCCCTTGAGGTAAGATAAAACATACCAAAAATTAATTTCAAAGTGAACTATCCCTTTAAGGTAGCAAAATATATGCTTGCAAACATTTACTGCACTCTATGGGTTTAACTGCTAGGCAGTGTTTGAAATTATTATACGTGTTGTAGAACTCAAATGTAATTTCGAGATTCATTTTTGGCTCTTTGACTCTTTTAGGCACTGGGTTAATCTGGATGGATGATGTTGCTTGTGTTGGTACTGAAGACTTTATTCACCAGTGTAAGTTCTCAGGATGGGCGAAAACCAACTGTGGTCATGTAGAAGATGCAGGAGTGACCTGTAATATATAGCCTGTTTCAAGTCTGTAGGATGGACAATTAACCTTTAAGTGTGGATGATTTACTGCAAGTTCAGAGGAAGCAGTGTTGTGTCACTCTACACAGCAGAAGACTCATGAACTTATGAACTGTGGGAGAGTAGGAGGCCCTCGAGGTCAGACACAGGGTCAACATATACCAGCGATGAACACCCAAATACTCCAGCCATACCCATCAGACAGGGATAAAAACCATAACCCGCATCTAATAGAAAAGTGTGTGTGTGCTCTATGCTGCTGCTTGTGTTTGTGTGTGTTTATAAAATATATATATATTTTAATGAAAGCCCAGCTGCAGTTTACATTCTGTACAGATAGATGCATTTAACTTTCCAAAGACTTTTATGAAGACATTTTTGAATGCTAGTATATTTTTTATAACATTTAACTCATCAAGTATTTAAAAGGCTTGTGGGTAGTTGCAAATGTGCCTTTAAACTATAACTTTGACCATGACATGGTCAGCAATTGTATACCTCAATTACAGTCTGTATTCATTGTTCAGTAGCTTCATTATAATACTAAACTACTGTATCAGTATTGGTAATCTTGATTGTACAACAATAAATTATTTACCGATTGTAGTGATGAATTATCCAGTGTGTGAATAATGAAAATGATATAACGAAATAAAATGTATATTATAAATCACAGTTTTTAAGAGTGATACCATACTAAATAATTTTTTTTTTAAATGGTTTTAGCAGAAATGATTGAGGATATTTTTACTAAGCTTCTCCTTTAGCCATTGTAGATGAGTACAGCTTGATTTGCTTCATTTGGGTTTCGGCTGATCCAAGTCAAATAAGTGAATGGAAGGATATTTTGACAAGTTTAGCTTTCTCTGGTCTTTCATTGTGCAACATGTCTTCTTTACTCTGTTAAAAGTGCTTTAAGTAAATTTCAGACTTCAACCACGTAAAAACATTTCAGAAATCTGAAATATGCTCAAGGATTCGCATACAGAGAGAGTCTAGCTCTCATGACTATCTAACTACAGGTTTTGCTCACATGGAGCAATCTAAAGATAAGATGTTGGCCCCAGCTATTTTATCTATCCCCAGATATTTATCCTCTATCCTATTTTTATCCCCAGCTATTTTATCAGACATTTGTGACATCCTCAGGAAGGTCATTTATTTTGTAAGCTGCAATGAAAATGTCTTTTTCATGTTAAAAGTAATTCATTGTAAGCAATACATTGCCTGGGGATGAAAGTACCTCAAAAGTCCACTAGATGGCACTGTTGTGAACCACATAAAAAAGTGTTCATTACGTGAAATAGAGATAATTTATGAGAGGAGCTTTAGAACTATTTTAATCTTTGCCTCTCAAAAGAAGATGCCTATAATTGCAAATAAACATACAATGTGCACACACATGCAATACAGACAAAATGGGGACTTGTGACTTGGACTCGAGTCGCTATTTTTATGACTTGTGACTTGACTTGACAAAAAATAAAATACTTGAGACTTGACTCGGACTTGGGAGTTAAAGACTCGGGACTTGACTTGAGTGTTAATCACATCATGTTTTCAGTTTGAATATAAAATATATAAATTATGTAAAAAAATAAAGTTGATCCAGCTGGAGCGCAGGCTGAGAATAGCGCTGTCATGACTGGATCAGAGATCATCAGTCATGCCCTCTCATACCTTACGCACACCACGCCCACTTACATCAGATCACATCAACATGTCAGCCGGAGGGATACCGAGGGTCGTTGCTTTCGGCTTCAAGAATTTCTCAAAAACAAGATGGCAAAAGAACGAAGACATGCAACGTTAAGATCGCGGACAGCCAGACGATAACCTCCAATTTCGTCCGTCATTTGAAGAGCCATTCTGCCCAGTAACGTTAAGTGCTTGTCAATTTGTTAATGTTGTCTGGTTAGCTCGTTCGTAGTTAGCTAGCTAGCTAATGTAAGTTAAAGGAGAACTCCGGCGCAAAATTACACATTACCTAGTCAACCGTTATCTGAGATTTGATTTCATGATTGCTGAATGTAAATAGTTGTATAAAAACAGTTTAGCCTATAGCGCTAGTATAACGCTAGTATATAGGGCATAATGACAAATAAAAATCGCTTGTTATTACCACAAGGCTCAAAATAGCCCCACACTAACATAATAAGGGTCCCTACATTCAAAACGAAGCATTGAGAACTTTGTCAGTGTCCATACAGTTTAATAAGAAGATATTTTATACACACAGTCAACTTCGCGAATACAGGAAGAAGCTCAGGGAGTTCAGTTTTCCTGTAGCAATACTGCCCTACAAAGGCAAAGCGCAGTAACTACACATTTGGTCAAAAATGAGTTCTTCTTCTTCTTCTTCTATGGATTTATTGGCGGGTTGCATACCAACTTTATGGTGCATACCGCCACCACCTGTGCTGGAGTATGAAGTGATTTCAGTCTAGAAGTATGTTAAAAGATGACTATATTCTAGTCTTAAGACCACTATTCTTTATGAATTTTAAAACTGACCTTACAATTTCCCTGGATCCTTGTTTTGTGTTCAATATGTTATTGATTGTAAATTCTTTGCATCCCATTTCCTTTAGTTCACTTATTAAATCCTTTCTTTCCAGGGGCTCGTTCTTCGTACGTCGCTAACTCAGTTAGCTGGATTTGATTGTTGGCGATTTGCCATGATCTTGGATCGTTTGGTTCTTCGACGCTCATCCTGGACTTGCTGTCATAGCAACAGGTCCGTCAGCTTGAACCTGCTCGCGAGCAGGCTTATTTCATGTAAACAGGATTAGATCGCGGCTGATACGGGAAGTCCTTCAGCGCAGCGCGATAGTGTAGCTTAATTTCTGAGATTTATTTTTGTTTTCTCGTGAAACGATCGTCGTGAGGGTGTCGTTTAAATACATTATTATTTTGTTGGAAATGCACATTAATGTTCGATTCGATGTCGGGCTTCAACAACAGCACAAAATGTTTGCATTGCCCTAAAATTATTTGCGAGTGGCTTCCTTTACACTATTGGAGATGCGGAGAACTTGATAAGCTTTCTGTAGTGCCATTCACAAAGTAGTGCTCTTAGTTTTTTTTTTTTTTTTTTTGCCAACTTAGGGTATATTATAATTTTTAATGAAGATAATGCAATCATGATGACCATGCCGATTATGACTTACAGTCCCTCAGGCTTAACTTACGTGATTGGTGCCATACACTGTAGACTACACACATGTTCCCATCAAGGCCTCAATGAAGGGATTTTGTGAGCAGAAAGGGGGCTTATACAGTGTTTGAACATGGTAAGGAAAGTTATAAATATCAAACTCACGGTACATACACTTATGCTGAGAACTGTATTTTTCCATTAAACAGGTGATTACAACAGGATCCTGCATGGAGACAGGTGTTTTATGACCCCATTCCCTGACCCAAACCCCAGACCAGTTACAATGCAGCTCTAGGACAAGGGCACACAATGACATGAGCTTTGGCCAACTTAAGGGAAGATTTCAATGTCTAAAAACCCTGAGGGTTGCACCTGACAGGGCCAGTGACATTGCATGTGCCATATTACACAACACTGCCAACATCAGAAAAAAAAAAAAAAAAGTTTAATTAAGCCTAAAATAAAAGACAAGACAAATTTGCAAAACTCTGTTTGCTTAGAGTTTTATTTCAATAGTTCTTTGTAAAGAAAAGCCAGTTATTCAGTCATCTTTTTAAAAGATATTATGCAAGGTCAGCAATAGTACTCTGTGTGATTTTACTCTGAAGTTTATTTTGAAGCAACTCTATTTCTAGTGCAATTTTTTTCTTAGTCAAGTTCCGTTTCTCCCCCAGATTTTTGTTTTTTCAAAATACTCTATTTTCTGTTGAAGACTAATATAGGGAACAAATGCAACAAATAAAAAGCAAAAGTTGTCTACACTGCCCACCCCTGTATCACTGCTGTGTGCAGACTCTTCTGTACATGTGGACTCCTGTCAGAAATAATAGGCACAGGCACAAGTATAAATCAATTAAAGCCATCAATTAAATTAAAGTACTTCCTCCAAAGGACAGTCATCTGAGAAGTTTTCTTCACTCTCCAGTGCAATGTGATTGATAACTCATGGCAAAATATTTTTTACATTAACATACGTTTATCAGTTTTTACTTTCACAAGACAAAGCAATTTATCACTACTCAAGATTTAACAGTTGAAATGACTAAACCAGCCAATTTGGATTATAGGTCTACTTCATTTAATGCAGCAACACATTATTTCACAGTGTACAAAGATAATTTAAATCTCATTTCCCAGTAATGAAGGTGTTGCTGCTACTGGTCCCTGATGTGGGTCTGGAAGAACTGAACCCAGGGATGCCCTTCAC
This sequence comes from Pimephales promelas, assembly GCF_988280905.1. Classification (NCBI taxonomy): domain Eukaryota; kingdom Metazoa; phylum Chordata; class Actinopteri; order Cypriniformes; family Leuciscidae; genus Pimephales; species Pimephales promelas. The sequence goes on from NC_142781.1 coordinate 3,367,779, forward strand.
AACAGGGCAATTCACATTCAACCCAAGGGTCAGCTCTTCTGCCAGGGTCAGGAGCATCATTATTAGTTTTTTCTCAGCCTTTTTCCTGTTTGCTTTTATAAACAGACAATCATTTATTTAACAGTGCCTCACTAGTAGGCCTATAAGGCCTAAAATTACCATTAAGTAGAATATTTTTGTACTTCACTTTCACCATGTTTATTATTATAGTGTGGTGACTCGACATTACAATGAACAAAGTAATTATGAAATTATGAAAATAAAAATAAAATAATAATCAGTTATTAAAACATCTAACATGGCCACCACAAACGCATTTAATTTGTCTTCTACTTTTGCCAGCACTCTCTCCTGGCTTTTGCACACTTTGAGGTGTTCCTGGCGTTTTAATTAAAGACTGAAATTCGGCATAACCTTGCATTAAAAGCGCTTGCTCTGCTTGGTAGAAAAACTGGGCGTGTTCTTTGGCCATGCTGAACAGCCAATAGCAGCGCTGCTGATCACTGGTTCTGTTATCGATACATGTCCCCTTTTATACCAACGCGAGAACGCGCAGTTATCTCAGATAACTCAATCCAGCGATACTAATCATAAACAACAGGTGTGTTCGAAGAACCCAATTAGCCGGATCATGATTAGCACGATGATATCATCTTAGATGTCCCATTTGATCTCGGATGTTTTAAAGAAACGTACGAAGAACGAGCCCCAAGACAATCTTCTATTCGTGAACAGTTGTATTTTTATTCATTAATCTGACTGCATCCATGCATTTAATTGCCATTTGCTCGTGTGATTGTAATATATATCCCAGTAGTATTTTAAATGATATAGTTGATTCTATAAACAACTATAAGAGATCATTTTCGTCTTTCTCCGGTGTGGTGAAGAGATTAGTCCCACCTTAGGACCCCATAGTATGCCTGATCTAAATATGTTCTCACGATAACTTGATAAAAGCAGTTTGTTGCCATCAAGTAATATGTTTATTTGTTTAGCGCTTTTCAAGTAATACGTTTATTTGTTTAGCGCTTTTCATAGTAGGTTGCGTCAACAGCAGAGGAGAAAGTCCGCGAAATTTTATTACTGTTATTGTCATGAAATGTAATTGTAAGAGTTTTTAAGTCGAGAATATAGTTGTTTAAAGCTCAAATCTGTGGTTTATTTATAAAGATTGCGCCTTTTTAAAACATGTTCTGACGTTTTCGGAGTTGTCAGAACCAGGGATCAGCAGCACATCTAGCCCGCCTGGAACAGCCTTAACTCGGCTAGTCATTCTGACGTTTGCCGCGGATAAATGCTATCCTACTATGTAAGCTAACTAAAAACAATAAGAACGAGAAATGTTTAAATTTACAATCTACAGCTTTGGTTATATATAAAACATATAAGTTAAAATACATTAATGACTCCTTATAACGTTCGTCTCTTATAATAAACTGATTTTCTCTAATTTGTAACCAGGCACTAAGCGTTTACCCATAAAACTAGCTTTGAACCAATCGGATCGCTTGGGTCCTAAGGTGGGACTCATCTTTTCAGGGGGACTCTTTTTTTATTTTATTTTTTTTATTTACAAAATTATATATTAATACATTAGAAACAACAATTCACATATATTTTCCAAATTATTCCTACGCATCATGCAATATGAAACATTGAAGTTAACATTCTTATCAATGAAATTAAAGAACATTAGGATTACATATAAAAAATAAAAATAAAAAAAGAAACATAACATAAAGGAGGTATACTATACATATATAGTTACATTAAATAAGAGGAGTTCAATTCTTTGAAGATGTCCATCGTTCTGGTTGCTTTGCGATTTAAGAGACCTTTCAGTGTTTCAAAGTAAATTTTCAAGTCAGCTTTAAAGTGGTAATGTTAGGTGTCCTTCCAGACCATTTATGTATGTAAAATTTACCAAGAAATAAGATTAAATTTAACATAAAAATGAGACTCTTGTTTATATCTTTTTTACCATAATAAAAAAAAATCTCTTTCTTCAGGGGGACTCACCTCTTCACCACACCGGAAGTGTCCGACCGCACACTCACGTGTCGTATAAGAAATCCAAAATGGCGGCCACGTGCAACTAGCATAGAGGCAACTAGGAGATGTTTCACTGATGATGATTGACTGTGTTGCTACTGTTATATCTTTTTTGCAGGTAAGATTACTTGTGTCTATTATAAGTCAAAGGGGTCCACCAACAGTTATGTTCTGTATTTGAGTATTTAGGATTTATGTTAAGTAACGTAAGTTTTGAGCACGAAATTGTTATCACCCGTGGATAGAGCGTGATCAGAAACAACGCGGCAATGAAACTTCGTATGTGAAACGATAATTGGTATTATGCAATGGAGATGGAAAGACAGTATGCACAGTACTGTTATTTAGAGGTTGTGTGATATTGATGGGTAAAATAATAGTTTAAGTGACGCGAGTTCAGTAACACACGTGGAGTTCGCGGGTGTCCGCCATTTTGCGCAAGTTGCATGCAGAGGGGACATTAGAGTTAAAGGGCAACTCCTAGGGCTGTAACGATACACCAAACCCACGATTCGGTTCGTATCACGATTTTTGACCCACGATTCGATTCGTATCGCGATTCTGTCACGGGGGCGGGTTGGGGTGAAAAATAGATTTCGAGAGGAAAAAATATACAGGTATTTTTATTAAATAACATTTGGAAAAACGTATAGAATCTGAACACCAAAAAACAATAATAACTATGCAAATTATTAAACTAAACTAGGCAGTGTAGGCTGCTTTTGGGTTGTTTTCTGTGCTCTAACTATATATGTTTTATAAGGCTATACCCTTCTTGTTTTGAACTTCATGCATGTGTATTGCATGTTAAACAAGTATATAATGTAATGATAACAAGACTGTTTTATTTTGGTGATGATGTGTAGCCAGATCGCGTGCGATTACCTGCGTCTGTCTTTGAAGTCGTGAAAAGGTTCCCAGATAGCACAAGGCTGTTTGATGTCCTATTTACATCTGGAAGACGTATTTTAAATAGTGTTTGCTCATCTGCAAGACGTCTATAGGACGTTTCCTGCAGATGTCAAATAGACGTTTAGAAGATGTCTCTAAGATGTAATGATTTAGAATGCACGTTAAACTGACATCTTCTAAACGTCTATTTAACATCTGACAGGAAACGTCCTATAGACGTCTAGATGAGCAAACACTCTTTAAAATACGTCTTCCAGATGTAAATAGGACATCAGATACCCTTGTGCTATCTGGGTTGCCGTGTACCATAATTTTAACGTTCACGTCACAGGTACTATTTCCCATAAATGCTGCTCAGCTGAGCCTTGAAAAGTGGAACTCAAAGTTAAAAATAATTAACACCTTCATTACATCTCTTTTAATGAATCAGCTTTTTTGAACGTGTTCGTTGAATGAACGGTTTAATGAATCGCTCAAACTCCGTTGTCATAACAATGTGCGCGCTAAGTGAAAGCCTTTCAATGCGCATAGACGCTGTTTAGTTTCGGTTACAGTGGTTACTGAAAATGTCCTCGTTTTTGTCCACATCGTAAACATATTTATATAGCAACAGATACATATAAATTAAATAAATAAATAAATGGCGGTAATAGGGCATATCGCGCTATTGAGCCACTCAACATTACCGCAAGGGAAATTCCATAACCGCGACAGCCTTCGCAGAAGTGAACGCACCAAGAGAAATGTACTTTTCATACGGATTACATAAGCAGAGAGCAGTCTTTTTTCTTTCGTTTTGAATTGTACTTTTTAAAAGAAGACATTTCAATATATATTTATTTCTCAGGTCTATAAGCTTATAGGGTTAAGATTCATGAGACGAGCTCCAAATACAGGCGCCGGCACCTCAATGTCGTGATCATCTGTAGGCTAGCTATATTATCTTCTTATTTATTAAATCCAGGCAATTGGTTGATGAAACATTTATTAAAATTGAGATACAATTAATAAAAAAAACGAAATTCAATTTAAAGTAAGTCTTTGTGCTTTCTATTTGAATTCTCTGAAAGTTTAAGTGCCGCTTCCAGAGAACTGTCACGACATTGTTTTTTTTTTCTTCGAACACGAAAAATAAAACAAAATAAATATTTTATGTTCTGGGGAGAGCTAACCCTTCATCCGGTGGGCAGCCTAGTATTTCTTTTGGTTTGTACAGTGTAATTTACAGAATTATAAAAAATATAGGCTATATTTTTGCTACCTAAATATTAAAGATGTTTTGTGTCGCGTCCCTGTATGCGTGTGTATTTCCTTCATGTTAAATATAAAATGCAAGTGTAGACTTATATTTTTCTAATGTGTGGACTTAGGGTTGTAACGGTATACCGGTATGACGGTTTATCGCGATATTGACATGTACGATTATCTCTAATCGAATCTCTATCTCCCGCCAAAAAAATAAATAAAATCTGCAGTATGGGAATATTTTGTAACTTATATCCGAAAAACGATCGTGATGTTGTCCTTGAAGATGGATATCCAGTTTGCAAGATATGTGGACGAAGAGTGGCTGCAAAATGAGTAAACACGTCGAACATGTTCTCCCATATTCAGGAACACCATCCCTCCGTGAAGATAAAGGTTATTCATAACTTTTATAACTTAAGGCCATATTATTTCTGTCATGCTGAGGGAATCCCGGTCTGTCAAAAAGACGCACACATGCTTCTTTTTGCGTTACAAAACAGATGCCACGTAAAATGTGCGATTTAAAAAGATAGATGGATAAATAAAGCAAAATATAGCTATGCAGTAGCCTAAATCAAATCGCGATGTGCGTGTCTGTGAATATACAACGCAAAAAGACTGGTGTGCAAGCCCCTTCTATATTCAGCGTGTCTCTGAATGAGCAGCGCCGTTTCGTCTAGTAGATCTAGTACACACTCAAGTACGCATGAACATATCTAGACAGAGAACACTTAATGTGCACTTTATAATTATTTTTTTAAAGAATAATCATCAAATACACTGACTGAAACTCATAGGTGTTCAGTAGGTGTTAACGCGGGGTTAAATGTAACACGGACCGTTTACACAGTTCGTCAGGATCAAGCAGGCTGTCTTTCCGCTATTTTTCTCTTGCTGCCAGAAGACGGTCTCCCGCGAATTTGCGGAAAGTTTTGATTATATTTCGTGAAGATACTGGACAAAGAGTGTTTTGACACCATGAAAGTAATTTTTTTCATCATAGGTTTTTTTCGGTTTCTGAGTTGGGTGTATACGTTTCCAAATCTAACTTTATATTGCCTTAATCACCGTCTTGTCGGCTCAAACATAGCACCGTTTTGAAACTCGTCAGCAATTCCTAGCGACTGTTAGCTAGGTTTAAAATATGTAATACACAGCGGGGTTAATTCTAACAGATGGTACAACTAAGCCTCCAAGTGTACAATGATAATCAAATGAAAACGGAGCCACACAACTTTTCAGGTTTGAGTACACATTTAACTTTGTTAGACGTTCACAAACAATGTTGGGATTTAAAATGTTTAAAATTTAGTGTAATATGAATGATAACTTGTTTATTTATTAAAAATATGGCCTGTTATTAATGCAATAAACCCTTTAAATTTTTATTTTAAGCTAATTTGTATTATCATTACTGTTATTAATAATAATAATAATTGTACATCATGCAGCTGCCACACACAAATCTAATTTAATTGAAATTACAATATTTATAATTTTATTTATTATTATTTATTGCAAAACTATGCAGCCCTTTTCTATGTCTCTATCCATGATATTGATCCATAATAGAAGGATGATTGGATGAGGGATGTATGGATATCTGTCTATACAGATGCACAAACAATATCAAACTATACAAATAAAATAGTACTGAATTATGTGTGTTACACACAAGTGTTACAACTAACCCCTCTCTCTGTTACAATTAACCCCGCATATGGGGTAAGTTGTACCATTTGCACTTCTGTCACTTTCAGTGCAACTGTACAATAATGGTAGGTCCTAGAAAAAAACTTTAAGTGTTCATTTGTAGCAGAGATGTGCATGTTGCTTGTGTAAAAAAAGTATTAATCTAACCTAATTATTTTTTAATTAATTGAGCCAAAAGCAAAAAGCGTTAGGTTGTGCCCCGCTCTCCCCTACAACCTGGAAAAAAAAAGTTTGGTTTAGCCTATGACTAAAACATATTACTGTTGTGTATAGTTTTTTTGTCCATGTTTTAATTTATTAAACTTCTCTTGTGTAGACAAACTAAAGTTGTTACATTTTATCTGATTGCATTCTCAAAAATACATTTTGTATTCAATCACAGAATCCAGACCAGTTATTTCAGACAACCCAGAATTTCTGAGGAAATAAATATACATTTCATAAAGACTCTATTGAAAAAAACTTTGTTACAATAAACCATGTTCAACCAAAAACAATATCTGTTTTTATTCATTTAAGGGCCATTGTAGCTGATGCTGATTATAATAATGATAGTTTAATATCGTATACCGTGAAACCGTGATATTTTCTGAGACGATTATCATACCGTGAAAATCTCATACCGTTGCAACCCTAGTGTGGACGTACTGGATTTTATTAAGGGAGTAGGCTATGGATATAAACAGAAGTGTCAATATATTGGTATTAAATGCATTTTCTGAGAATGTATTATTTTGATGGATTTAAGTTTTGGCTAATTTAACCTCAACTAGGTCTACATATTTTATAATGTTAACTTCAAATAATATAAATAGTCATTTAAAGATAGCATTGGATCTGGACGGGAAAGATAACTGGGAGGTGGAAGGGGTGTGTCGCGATTCTGCCTTCTCACATCTAGGGCTGTCGCGGTTATGGAATTTCCCTTGCGGTAATGTTGAGTAGCTCAATAGCGCAATATGCGGTATTACCGCCATTTATTTATTTATTTAAATAATTATATGTTTTTGTTGCTATATAAATAATGTTTACGATGTGGAAAAAACGAGGACATTTTCAGTAACCAATGTAACCGAAACTAAACAGCGTCTACAGAATGCGCATTGAAAGACTTTCACTCAGCGCGCATATTGTTATTATGACAACGGACTTTGAGTGAGTCATTGAACCGTTCATTCAACGAACACGTTTAAAAAAGCTGATTCAACAAGATGTTATTTATTTTTAACTTTGAGATTCAACTTTTCAAGGCTCAGCTGAGCAGCAATGCGTCGCATAGGCAATGCTGAAGCTGATGCTTCACTTATTAGAGACCCATTGATTCAATGCGTGACTCACTGATTTTATTTCGGCTTCCTTGTGTTGTGGGATGCTGACCAGAGCTGCTGCTGACGCGGATTTATGGGAAAATACCCGTGAAGAGAACGTTAAAATGATGATGCGACAAATTTTTCGCTTCCCTTTGACACGACAAGCTTTTCACGACTTCAAAGACAGACGCAGGTAATCGCACGCGCTCTGCCGATCTCTTTCATTCACTGTCTGTGTGAAGCCTGTAAGCTACACATCACCATGATAAACAGTCTTGTTATCGTTATGAACTTGTTTAACATTCAATACACATGCATTAAGTTCAAAACAAGAAGGGTATAGTCTTATAAAAAAACAAACAAAAAAAAAAAACGTGAATATCGCGGTTGCTGCGGTTACGTGCTATCCTCTGCGGTTGACTTGTCAGAAGCGCGGTACTACATTATTGCGGTTACCGCGACAGCCCTACTCACATCGCGATACAGTATCGTGGACCTGAGTATCGCGATTTCGATTTTATATCGTATATCGTTACAGCCCTAGCAACTCCACCCATTTGCATTAATCTTTCCATTGTTAGAAACCCAGTTATACTATTGAATGGTCGTGCAACATTTTCCCCTGAGACGAGAGAAATCTGCTATTGATCTTTTTCACTTCCTCCTACAAAGACGCAAAATTCGTCATTTTATGTCATAGTAGGAGGAAGTATAAGAGAGGGGGATTTCTGGAAAAACTACAAGCACAAGATCTCACCCTTTCAAACCCACCCATAGGGGGTTGGACCTAATGTGCTAACAGACCTATCACAGATCAGTGCCAGTGTGTCTGATTTCACAGCAGAAATGTTTTGAAAATATGGACGAAGGTACTGAATACGCAGACGGATGCATTATGTAGGATTGGCATTACACATCTTTTTTGGAAGCTAAGCTAGCAGGCTGTTGTCCTGTGGAGAAAGCTGAGTTATAGCTTTAGGTGTTACCTGATGTCCGGGATTCAGCTTTTGCTTTCTGCAGTTACAGCTTTGTGTTTAACAGACAAAGGGAAATGTATAGGTTCAAATTAAGTTTAACAAGGGTTATTTGTTATTTTTGATATGGGGCGAGATATACTGTATGTTCACATGTTTGATTTGTAAGCTGCTCTCTGGATAGTAATGAATAATAATGAAACTGCATTAGGGGTGGAACGGTACAGAAGTCACGCTTGGGTTCATACCTCGGTTCAGACATTCAGACGCTTCGGTACGATTTCGGTACAATGGAGTGAAAAGCAAAACAAAAATGCAGAAGGCATTTTTATTAATCTCTTAAAGGATTAGTTCACTTTTGAAAAAACTTTTGCTGATAATTTACTCACCCCCATGTCATCCAAGATGTCCATGTCTTTCTTTCCTCAGTCGAAAAGAAATTTAGGTTTTTGATGAAAACATTTCAGGATTTTTCTCCATATAATGGACTTCAATGGGAACCGGATGGTTTAAGGTCCAAAAGATAGTGTTAACAGTTTCAGATGCAGCTTCAAATGTCTTTAAACGACACCAGACGATGAATAAGGGTCTTATCATGCGAAACGATCGGTTATTTCAAAGCTTATTCCAAAAATGTAACTTTTCTAAGGACAAATGCTAGCCTTTCTCCATTCTGTGAGGCGCGTTTGCAACGTCACGTAATACGTAATTACGTTCAAAAGGTCACGGGCGACGTAGCCAGAAGTACAGAGTCAGAGTGTTTACAAGTTGAACGCATAGGTTGAACGTGAAAACTAACTCAAACGCCGTTTACAAAAAAGGAATTAAAATTTAAAACAACGATGTCGGACGATTTTGATTCTGTACTTCCGGCTACGTCGCCCGTGACCTTTTGAACGTAATTACGTATTACGTGACGTTGCAAACGAGCCTCACAATATATTACAAGGCTAGCATTTGTCCTTAGAAAAGTTACATTTTTGGAATAAGCTTTGAAATAACCGATCGTTTCGCATGATAAGACCCTTATTCATCGTCTGGTGTCGTTTAAAGACATTTGAAGCTGCAACTGAAACTGTTATTAACACTATCTTTTGGACCTGAACCGTCCGGTTCCCATTGAAGTCCATTATATGGAGAAAAATCCTGGATTGTTTTCATCAAAAACCTAAATTTCTTTTCGACCGAGGAAAGAAAGACATGGACATCTTGGATGACACGGGGGTGAGTAAATTATCAGCAAAAGTTTTTTCAAAAGTGAACTAATCCTTTAAGCCTCGTATTTTTTAAGTTGTTTAAGTTTTATTAATAAAGGCATAAAGCCAGTTTATTTTTAGTGCACTGACAATAGTTTTATATAATTAGTTTATTAATTAAATTAATAAAAAGACAAAATGACCTTGATCTATGTTTGGTAATTGTACTTGAATGAATGTAAAATTAATTTGCTAACTGTATGTTCAAGTGAATGTTAATTTAGGTTAGTGAGCAACAGGGAATGTTATAATGAGCAATTATTAAATGTCATACTGAATGTGAGAACGTGCACAATATAGCAGTTAATGCAGAGACGAGCAGATAACACACCAAATTGAGATGCTCCACTGATGATTGACTGTGTACTGTTAAATCTGTCTTGCAGAATTGCATCCAAAGCCCCTATATAACATGTGTTGCACCAGAAACGACGTCTGCTCCTTTCTAGATGTGTAACATAACAGAAAATTAACTATCCATATCGGCGAATTACAATGTTTGATAAAGATGGGTTTCATTAGTCTTTATGTTCCTGCAATTTTACTGTATCATTTCATTGAGAAATAATATTTTAACATTAGACCACTTTTATTCTTTCAGTATACAGTCTGTAACAATCTGTTTCTAGCAGCAAAATGTCAGTGCATTTTAAAATGTCAGTGCCATTGTTTTGTCTCAAGATGCACATTAGTAATGTTTTTTTTTTTGGAAGGACCACACTTGCGGTCTTTGCACTTGTGTACTTGCACGATGTAGGTATTTCCTGCGTTTAGCCCAAGTGTTCGAGTAGGTGTGATGACTAGAACTTTTGATTACCCAATGGGACACACTTATAGTGACACAAAAATGCAAGTGTTTACAGAGCTTTATTTAAATTTTTAAATCAACAATGTCTGGTTAGTAGTCCCAATGTAACAAAAAGCATAATTAAAAAAATGGTGCTTTTAATTAAGTGATTTAAAAAGCAGCTGCAAATGTACAAAATACACATACCATACTCCTCTTTGCAACATTATAATGACACTTTAACAATGTGTTTTTCTACCAAATTACATGTAAAATGTAGTTCATTTAACTTACAGTGGAATGTTTTCCTCATCATCTTGTGATTTCAGTGCATGTGAATTCCCGCACCTAATGCATGATGGGATACGCTCCAATGCGGTATTCAAGATAGTCTACATTTAGTGTGTGTTCAGGGCATTGCGCGGATAGTAACAATCGGTGTTGAGTGTAGTTCACCCAAAATGAAAATTACTGTATGCAAAAAAATTCAAGTTTATAGAGTTTTAGTGTCGGTGGTACTACATTAAACTACTGTATTATGTTGAGTATAATAAAGCAATGAGGGGATATTTGTCAGTCCTGATAATGCCAAATGTCCTATGTTACCAATAAAATTGCAAGCATATTCATCTAAATATAATTCTGTATTATTTTCAGCTTCAGAATCATGAATTCTTTTTATTCCGGTGTCTGTGGTCCTGTGCATTGGTTTCCCAGCACCAAGTCCAAACCTTTTCATTTCCACTCCCAATGTAATACCAAATTTAGCATTTTAGTCAACAGTAATTTCTTTGTTTACCTTTTACCATGTCTTGCAGTATCGCAATATCATTCGATATTCGGAGTTTACTATTATGATATATATCGAATCCTAACATGAGGGTATCGTTACACCCCTAGCCCAAAAGCTACTTAAATGCCCTAATTGAACAAAGGCCTATTCCTGGCTTAATCCAAGCCCTGTCTGTGAAATCAGACCTTTGAGATTAATTAACTTAAAAGTTACTTAGGTGGGCATAAACATTTAAAATGTGTAAATTAGTATAAAAACAAACTCAGTATGTGTTTTCTTATTGATTTTGTCAGATCTCCTTCTTCAGTGATGCTCCTCCTCCTCCAGTGAAACTCCTCCTTCAGTGAAGCTCCTCCCACTGCAGTTCACCAATAAACGCTGGAATATTCCCCTCAGCTACAAGTGAAGACGAGCATCAAACCATCAGGAAGAGCCAACACAAACACAGAGTTTATTGAAGGACAGTGAGAACATGAGATCCAGAACACTGCAGAATGAAACATACTGAAGAGCAAAGAGGTTGGTGTTCATTCTTGATTCTTTATTAAAGGCACAGTATGTAAGTTTCGCCACTAGAAGTCGCTTATTCTAAACAAAGGCATAGCTTGATGATGCCGTGAATGAGCGTGGAATGGAGGTCTCCAACCGACCACCGCTTCGTCAGGGCGACCGGCCCCCTGCCCACTGACTGGTCCCCGGACACGCCCCCGTCCCACAAACCCACTATTTGTCCAATAACCCACTATATTTTTTAAAGTTTTTCCGCAGTTCATGCAATAAGCTGCAATTGGACGCGATCCCACCGGCAATCTATTGAATGGGGATTTGGGGGAGTATTTTTGATAGACATTTTAATTAAAGTTTCTGTCGTGGGATCTCAAAATCTCAGCTCTGGAAGGGTCTAGAGCCTCCATTTTTGCACTCAGGTCTAAGTCCCATGGCCCTCTATCAGAATCCAGAGTTTCAAGAAGATTGGAGAAACTTATTTTTTGCACCAAAAAAAAAAAAAACGACAGGGGTACCACTGTCGTTTTTTTTGGGGGGGGGGGGGGGGGGGGGGGGTCAAAATTTTGAGTTTCTCTGATCTTCTTTAAACTCTGGATTCTGATAGAGGGCCATGGGACTTAGACCTGAGTGCAAAAATGGAGGCTCTAGCCCCTTCCAGAGCTGAGATTTTGAGATCTCACGTAGCATTTATGCCATTATAAATATCTCAATATCTCAGCTCTGGAAGGGTCTAGAGACTCCATTTTTGTACTCATGTCTAAGTCTCATGGCCCTCTATCAGAATCCAGAGTTTCAAGAAGATCAGAGAAACTCAAAATTTCCACCCGAAAAAAAAACAAAAAAACGACAGTGGTACTGTGGTACCCTGTTGTTGTTTTTTTTCGGGTCGAAATTTTGAGTTTCGATATCTCAGCTCTGGACGGGTCTAGATCCTCCATTTTTGCACTCAGGTCTAAGTCCCATGGCCCTCTATCGGAATCCAGAGTTTCAAGAAGATTGGAGAAACTTATTTTTTGCACCCAAAAAAACTAAAATTTTGAAAAATGTTTAGTTGCTCTGATATAGGCAAGGTCTGCTCTCTCCTACGCACGTTTACCGCTTTACCGTAACCGTTTTATACCTCGACGGTTTATTTTCCAGGAGTTATTTTTCGGCTTAAGCAAAATGTGGGTTTCTATTATACTCCAGCGGCAAAGCACAGCTAAAGCATTTAATATCCATTTATGAAGATATTCATTTCATATTCAGCGAAATTCATGAGGTAGAAAATGTTATTATAGAGCCCATGAAAGCCAAAATGAGCCAATTGAGAAAGAAAGTTTGCATGTGCCTTCTGTGAGCACCGTCTCTCCAACCAAATGCCAAAAGTATTTTTTTCCAAAAGGAAGTCTACTGTTTTCATGACCATTGTCTTTTCACACAAAATGACTTGATTATCAGAAAACCTGATTAGCAAAGCCCAACTCATGCCATAGGTTGCAGTGTAGGGCTGTATTTTCATACCTGTAGGTCATTTTCTTTGTTCTGTTACGGCAAAAATCCTTTCCAACATCATCACTGCGTAAGAGACACTCAGAGTCGAATTAATGAAATAAAAGAAGTACTTTATTCTTGCAAGAAGGTTCAGTCTGACACACAGAAGTAACGCTGTGGTGAGTGACACCCCGTCTGCCCCCTCCACACAGCTTTTATACTCAAACTCAAGGTTTCAAGTTGTACAAGTTAGCGCCTGATAATGACACTGCTGCAGAAAAGGTCAGCACTTGCTGACCGGCCTAGTCAGGATGACATCTGGGGTCAAAGGTCTTCTTTCCACCTGTTTCTATATGTTTCCCCATGCATGTTCCTCACGTAGGACTCGTAAAAAGCACATGCTGTACTCATGCATTTTGCTCAACACAAATCTATTTCTATCAAATCATTCATTGATCAACTTCTAATAATTAACTCTTAATAATTACTATAGAATCAAGCTAACTTAAAATTTTTCCACAACAGTTCTGAAGCACGGATTTAATTTTTTACTCATTCGGTTTGCTTTCACAAGGCAACATTTCAAAGCAGCGTACCATAATGTGTTTATGCAAGCCATGTGTATAAAACGATCGTCTTATTGGTCAGAGTTCAACCAAAGAGTATAGAAGAACAAGAAGCAAAACTCTGATGCTTTTTTGGTAAAAGCCACTAGGTGGCGCTTCAGGAGCGCGGCCGCCATTTTGGGGTGAAAATTCCAACTGGAGTTACTGGACAACAGCATAGATAACAGTTTTTTGAGGTAGTTTTTTCTTCTAATTTTTCCCAAGCGGCAAAATTCTAATCTGAAAAATGAAGCCTACCCGGAAGTGGGAAAAACTGCAATACATCGAAAATCCGCTAGAGGTCGGTCCCAAAAAGGGGTGAATATCCATAGACCTCACATTAAAATGTCCGTTTTCACAGCATCAATTCATATGTTTACAGTTTGACTTTTATTGTATTTTTCGATAGGTTCCGAGTGCCTGACAACTGTGAGGTGAGTGAATTTTTTTCTAACTCGTTAGTTTAGATCGTATTTGGATGTAAAATGTATGAAAAATAAGGGCGGTTAACTTTGATTGACAGCTGATAACGGGCTGCGCCGAGTGGAATTGGACGTCTTGGCCATGATCTGACACGACGCATCTCTGTATCCTTTCTGAAACATTTGTATTTCTGAACATTTGTATTTTGTATTTCTCAAGATTTTCTAATATGGCGCCGCCCATACCCCCCATAAACCTGTTCTTCAGAAAGTCTATGAGTCACGTCACAGACGCTTTGTCCATTTTTTTTACAGTCTATGGTATTTCCATTGTATGCAACTTTACACATTTACTACTTCTATTAGTTACCAACTCCATTAGGCCTGAAATATATTTTGTACGTTTTAATCCCCTGGATCATGCTACAAACATGATGATCATTGATGCGCTGTGTCCGTTATCCTATTACTTTAATTGCCACTTTGAACAGTTTTTTTTACATAGTTTTGTTTTAACGGTCATTAATATAAGATAATACTGCAAAATACTTGTGTTGCAATGGAGCGTTCACTTCTTGTCAATATACGTTCTTTGGTTCAACAGTTTTCATTCCTCAAGATGGACCGAGATAATCGCTCCGCTGGCTTTGTTTATTCGACTGTAGCCTTGATTCCTGCTCTGACTGATAAATTAAATATTAAAAAATATATTACATTTATGAAGCAAGTTAGGCTTCGTCAAGACAGCATTCTTGCAACACGGAATCCTGCACACGTTTCTCTTATGAACTGTCTGAGATTCATTCTTTGATAACACGTTACTTGAAGGGGTATGCATAAGACTAACATGACGTATGTTATGAATATGAAGGAAGGTTTATGCATGTTTGTGACAACTGTCATTAAGTGTCTTTTGCTCAGTTATGAAAGTTTTAATGCAAATATGACATTGTTTGAGATGTCTTTGTTATGACACCTTGACATTTACCAAGCAGGGATGGAAATCAACTCTTTTGTCCACCGGCGGCCACTGTGGATTTCTAAATCGACCAGCCACTCGACGTTTCTACTAGCCACTTTCTTGTTTTTAACCGACAATGTGTAACTGGTAACACTTTACAAAAAGGTTCATTAGTTAATGTATTTACTAACATGCACTAACCATGAGCAATACATTTGTTACTGCATTTGTTCATCTTTGTTAATGTTAGTTCATGAAAACACAGCTGTTCATTGTTTGTTCATGTTAGTTTACGGTGCATTAACTAATGTTAACAAGATTTTAATCAAGTATTAGTAAATGTTGAAAATAACATTAACAAAGATTAACAAATGCTGTATATGTGCTATTCATTATTAGTTCATATTAACTAATGTAGTTAACTAATGTTAACTAACGAACCTTATTGTAAAGTGTTACCGTGTAACTGCATGTGAAAGTTAATGAGTAACTGCATGTGAGAGTTAATGTGTAACTGTATGTGAAAGTTAATGAGTAACTGCATGTGAAAGTTAATGAGTAACTGCATGTGAGAGTTAATGTGTAACTGTATGTGAGAGTTAATGTGTAACTGCATGTGAAAGTTAATGAGTAACTGCATGTGAAAGTTAATGTGTAACTGCATGTGAAAGTTATTTAGTAACTGCTGTGGAAGTTGATGTGTAACTGCAGTGAAAATCTATGTGTAACTACAGGTGAAAGTCGGCGAGTAAAGTGCATGTTACTGTGATGAGTATCTGCAGATGAAGTTTATGAGTAGCTGCAAGTGGAAGTTAATGTGTAACTGCTGGTGAAAGTTATTGAGTAAATGCTTGCGAAAGTCATATGTGTAACTGCGTGTGATAATTAATGTGTAACTGCAGGTGAAAGTACGAGTAACTTGAGGTGAAAGTATGAGTAACTTGCAAGCGAAGTTAACGTGTAACTGCAGTGAAATGGTGAGTAGCTGTACGTGAAGTTAATGAGTAACTTGCAAGCGAAGTTAATGAGTAGCTGCATGCGAAAGGCAACGAGTAACTGCAGTGAAAGTTAATGTGTAACTGCATGCGAAAGCTAATGTGTAACTGCAGTGAAAATCGATATGTAACTGCATCGGAAAATGTCCAGTAGCTGCATGCGAAAGGTAACGAGTAGCTGCATGTGAAAGATATGAGTACTTGCATGTGAAAGACGAGTAGCAAGCATGTGAAAGGTAATGAGTAACTGCAAGCGAAGTTAACCAGTAACTGCATGTGAAAGTCTATGTGTAACTGCAGAGAAAGTTTATGTGGAACTGCATCTGAAAGTTGATGAGTAATTTGTAAGCGAAGTTTATGAGTAGCTGCATGTGAAATGATGAGTAACTGCACTGAAGTTAATGAGTAACTTGCAAGCGAAGTTAATGAGTAACGGGCATGCGAAAGGCGACGAGTAACTGCTTGTGAAAGTTGATGTGTAACTGCATGTGAAAGCTAATGTGTAACTGCAGTGAAAATCGATATGTAACTGCGTGAGAAAGTTGTTGAGTAATTGCAAGCGAAAGTTTACGAGTAGCTTCATGTGAAAGTTTACGAGTACCTGCCTGTGAAAAATGATGAGTACCTGCATGTGAAATGACGAGTAACAGCATGCGAACGATGATGAGTAACTGTATGTGAAAGTTAATGTGTAACTGCATGTGAAAGTTAATGAGTAACTTTATGTGAAAGTTAATGTGTAACTATGTGAAAGTTAATACTGGTAGGTTGGTTAATGTGTAACTGTATGTGAAAGTTAATACTGGTAGGTTGGTTTATGTGTAACTATGTGAAAGTTAATACTGATAGGTAGGTTAATGTGTAACTGCATGTGAAAGTTAATACTTGTAGGTAGGTAGGTTAATGTGTAACTGCATGTGAAAGTTAATACTGGTAGGTTGGTTAATGTGTAACTGTAAGTGAAAGTTAATACTTGTAGGTAGGTAGGTTAATGTGTAACTGCATGTGAAAGTTAATACTTGTAGGTAGGTAGGTTAATGTGTAACTGCATGTGAAAGTTAATACTGGTAGGTTGGTTAATGTGTAACTGTAAGTGAAAGTTAATACTTGTAGGTAGGTAGGTTAATGTGTAACTGCATGTAAAAGTTAATACTTGTAGGTAGGTAGGTTAATGTGTAACTGCATGTGAAAGTTAATACTGATAGGTTGGTTAATGTGTAACTGTAAGTGAAAGTTAATACTTGTAGGTAGGTAGGTTAATGTGTAACTGCATGTGAAAGTTAATACTGGTAGGTTGGTTAATGTGTAACTGTAAGTGAAAGTTAATACTGGTAGGTAGGTTAATGTGTATCTGTATGTGAAAGTTAATACAGTAGGTAGGTAGGTTAATGTGTAACTGTATGTGAAAGTTAATACAGTAGGTAGGTAGGTTAATGTGTAACTGTATGTGAAAGTTAATACTGGTAGGTAGGTAAATGTGTAACTGTATGTGAAAGTTAATATTGGTTGGTAGGTAGGTAGGTTAATGTGTAACTGCATGTGAAAGTTAATACTTGTAGGTAGGTAGGTTAATGTGTAACTGTATGTGAAAGTTAATACTGGTAGGTAGGTAAATGTGTAACTGTATGTGAAAGTTAATATTGGTTGGTAGGTAGGTAGGTTAATGTGTAACTGGATGTGAAAGTTAATACTTGTAGGTAGGTAGGTTAATGTGTAACTGTATGTGAAAGTTAATACTGGTAGGTAGGTAAATGTGTAACTTTATGTGAAAGTTAATACTGGTTGGTAGGTAGGTAGGTTAATGTGTAACTGTATGTGAAAGATAATACTGGTAGGTAGGTTAATGTGTAACTGTATGTGAAAGTTAATACTGGTAGGTAGGTTAATGTGTAACTGGATGTGAAAGTTAATACTTGTAGGTAGGTAGGTAGGTTAATGTGTAACTGGATGTGAAAGTTAATACTTGTAGGTAGGTAGGTTAATGTGTAACTGTATGTGAAAGTTAATACTGGTAGGTAGGTAAATGTGTAACTTTATGTGAAAGTTAATACTGGTTTGTAGGTAGGTAGGTTAATGTGTAACTGTATGTGAAAGTTAATACTGGTAGGTAGGTTAATAAAACTGTATGTGAAAGTTAATACTGGTAGGTAGGTAGGTTAATGTGTAACTGTATGTGAAAGTTAATACTGGTAGGTAGGTTAATAAAACTGTATGTGAAAGTTAATACTGGTAGGTAGGTAGGTTAATGTGTAACTGCATGTGAAAGTTAATACTGGTAGGTAGGTAGGTTAATGTGTAACTGGATGTGAAAGTTAATACTTGTAGGTAGGTAGGTTAATGTGTAACTGGATGTGAAAGTTAATACTTGTAGGTAGGTAGGTTAATGTGTAAATGTATGTGAAAGTTAATACTGGTAGGTAGGTTAATGTGTAACTGCATGTGAAAGTTAATACTTGTAGGTAGGTAGGTTAATGTGTAACTGGATGTGAAAGTTAATACTTGTAGGTAGGTAGGTTAATGTGTAACTGTATGTGAAAGTTAATACTGGTAGGTAGGTAAATGTGTAACTTTATGTGAAAGTTAATACTGGTTGGTAGGTAGGTAGGTTAATGTGTAACTGTATGTGAAAGTTAATACTGGTAGGTAGGTTAATGTGTAACTGTATGTGAAAGTTAATACTTGTAGGTAGGTAGGTTAATGTGTAACTGGATGTGAAAGTTAATACTGGTAGGTAGGTTAATGTGTAACTGTATGTGAAAGTTAATACTTGTAGGTAGGTAGGTTAATGTGTAACTGTATGTGAAAGTTAATACTGGTAGGTAGGTAAATGTGTAACTTAATGTGAAAGTTAATACTGGTTGGTAGGTAGGTAGGTTAATGTGTAACTGCATGTGAAAGTTAATACTGGTAGGTAGGTAGGTTGGTTAATGTGTAACTGTATGTGAAAGTTAATACTTGTAGGTAGGTAGGTTGGTTAATGTGTAACTGTATGTGAAAGTTAATACTGGTAGGTTGGTTAATGTGTAACTGTATGTGAAAGTTAATACTGGTAGGTTGGTTTATGTGTAACTATGTGAAAGTTAATACTGGTTGCTAGGTATGTTTGTTAATGTGTAATGTGGGATCACATTATAAAATAAATGTTTTTCTCCAAAACACGTTGGCCACAATTACTCATACCCTTTTATTAAATACCTTTTTGCAATCTCTTTTTGCCAAGATAACTGCTCTGAGTTTTCTGTTAAAATGCCTGATGTGTTTGCACAACACCTGACCTGAGATCAGAGACCATTCCTCCATACAGACTCTCCAGATCCTTCAGATTCCCAGATCCATGTTTGTAATTCTCTTCAGTTCGGACCACTCATTTTCTATAGGGTTCTGGGACGGTCATGGCAGAAGCTTCATTTTGTGCTCCCTAACAAATTTTTGTGTTGATTTTGATGTTTGTCTTGGATCGTTGTCCAGATGGCAGATCCAACCATGGCCCATAATAAGATTTCTAGCAGAAGGTGTCAGGTTTTGATTTTTTATCTGTTGATGTTTAATAGAATCCACAATGCCATGTATCTGAATAAGAAGTCCAGGACCTCCTGCAGAAAAATAGGTCCCCAAAATTAAAGATCCAATGGTTTATTAAATTGTACACATGGGGTACTTTTTATCCTCATGTCCACCAAACTATCTAGGGTGCTTACTGCCAAAAAGCTCTTTTTTTAGTCTCATCTGACCACAGAACCCTGTGCCGTTTGAAGATCCAGTCGTGTCTGACACCTGAATATGCTGGAGTTTGTTTTTGGAGGAGTGAGGAGGATCTTTCTTGAAACCCTCTCAAACAACATGTGGGGTTGTAGGGGTTGTTTGATAATTTTTTTTATTTAATACTGGTAGGTAGGTAGGTAGGTTAATGTGTAACTGCATGTGAAAGTTAATACTGGTAGGTAGGTAAGGCAAGTTTATTTATATAGCATATTTCATACACAATGGCAATTCAAAGTGCTTTACATAGAAAAAATTAAATAATCAAAAGTAATCAGAATAATTAGAACAGTTTAGAATAAAACATGAAAAATAAAAATAATTATAAAAGTAAAATACAGTAAATAATTAAAACAAGTTAGAATCAAAAATAAAACGTAGTACGCAGTAACAGTCGGACGAACAGTGGCAAAATGCACAGCTAAACAGATGTGTTTTGAGCCTGGATTTAAATGTGACTACTGTAAGAGCTCACCTGATCTCTTCTGGAAGCTGGTTCCAGTGGCGGCTGTTGGCATAATAGCTAAAAGCAGACTCTCCATGCTTAGAGTGAACCCTTGGTGTTTCTAGCTGATGTGAGTGATCTAGGTAGGTAGGTTTGAATAAGCATCAAAAAATGATTTGTGCACTATCAACATTTCCATTAGTTTTTTAAAGTGCCTAGGCTGTTTTTATTTTGCAGCTTTACAGGTTTACATTAACCCAATGTCAAAAGCACTATTTTACTCATGCTGCACATCACTTCATTTCTCAAAGCAGACTGAGCTCATGAAGTAGCGTGTGTATGACACGCCAATTCGTATTTCCATTTTTTGGCGTGCTATCAGTAAGGTTTAATGCCCGACGAGGTGTCCATTTTCAAGTTTTAATGGACGACGGCGAGGCGTGAACCGGCCGACGTGCAGCGGAGGACGAAGTCCATTAAAACATGACAATGGACACCTCGGAGGGCATTAACCCGCTTATACCATGGTCACTTGCCAAATAAAACATTTTTAAAACATTAGTTTATATTTTAATTAGGCTAAATCTAGTTTTTACAAATAATAACTTGCCTGACGGTTTATTTAGCAACCGGAGATATTTATAGTCCGCTCAGCTTGTAGAACCCTTCAAAAATGCTTTTTTTTTTTCATGAAACACAGGTAGGCATAGTTATTTTTTTATTACACATAAAACAATTAATCAAACAAAAATCAGAAAAACACACAAAAAAAACAAACAAACAAACAATTAGTTCTGAGCACCAGCGATTTGCGCTTATATAGGGCAATAAATTAATCAGATCAAAGAGAGGGTCATTTGCCTAGCTACATTCTAGCTTTTTTATTTACAATTAATTTCAACGTTTCCATTTATAGTGCAATTTGAAAAAGTCGGCCAGTCAGAAGGATCCACAAAAGCTGGGTTAACGTTACTGCTGCCCAGGATGGGCACTTGATGCAGACAGTACGTTGCTCCAGCTTCGTCTCTCACGGACAGACGGAGCCGCCCGCAGACTGCTCTCGCATCGATGGCCTGTCACCGTCATTATTTGACGGCTCTCCAGTCCAGCATCGGAGAGTCGACCTACAGCATACCAGTCGTCAAAGTTGCCATATTCTCCATAAATGTTAAAAGAAATAACGAAGTCGCTCATTGTTGTATTAGGCTATAGAATCTAACGTTAGATGTTTGTTTTGATAGAGCGTTTGACTGCCTGTTGCTATGGTTACATACTCACAGCTGTTGTAGGCAGCGCATTTATTTATTCATTTCGAATAGTAAACAGGCAGTTTCACCAGAACTACTTTACTAGGTGTCCTCTATCACCTTTTAATGGACACCCTGCAGCCAATCAGAATCGAGTATTCACCCAGACCATGGTATAAAGACGCATAATCGCCTTTCAGCGTGTTTATAAACGCCGTTGACTTAACGTTATATAAATATATGACTTACCTCAACCCCGTCCCTAAACCTAACTGTTACTGGGGTTAATGGCATTTATGACTGTTCCCTTACCATCCTCCCATGTAAAAAAAAGATATGACTTACCTCAACCCCATCCCTAAACTTAACCGTCACTGGGGTTAATGGCATTTATGACTGGAGATTTGACTGCGTGTACAGACCCGCGGAATGACGCGGACGTTAATGGCGTAGGCGTACACGCAGATACACGCATATAGCTCAAAATGCGTAGAGATGACACGCCACCTGACTCGAAAGTGGCGTGTATGTTTACGCAAAAGTCATGATGTCATGTTGCTCAAAGAATCTGAAAACATTTGGACCCTCCCAAAAGGGATGACAATTATAGTTTGGGGGGTTAGTAAAAATAATAATTAGTAATTGAGTTGGCTACACAGATTTGTGTTCACTTCAGTCGTGAGAAGTGCGTTCATCTGAGTCTCACTGATCTGTCACTGCTCATCAATGTCAGAATATTTGCGATGACCAATCAAAGTAGGCTGCTTTATGTTTTCAAAAGCATGCAAATTGTTGAGTTGCCAGCATGTTTTGTGATGCTTTCTCCGGTGTGTGTAAAGTCTCAGTGTGGCCGTGTACCATGAGTGATCGCTCTTGTATTCGACCTCGAGCGCTCTTGGAAAAATTGGTTGCAATCTGAAATGTCAACAATTGAGCCTGCTAAAAAATTATGTTATGTCTATAGTATTGGAATAAAAGTTTATAAAAAGGGGCCGCGAAGTCGTTCCAAATGGCGGGTTTCGATTCGTGGTGAAGGTTTCAAGCGTGTTCCGTCTCTTCCATGGCAAAGTGAATTTCAATTAAATGTAAACCTTTAATCTTATCAATTAACTCGTTTCATCTGACTCCATAAAATGAAAAGGTTTATCAATGATATTTGTGCATCATCTAATACGTTAAACATTACTTTACTTTACGTAATCAAAATGTTCTATCTGAATGTAAATTAATTTATCTTAATTGTTTTTAGCGATGCTCTTGCTGTTGGTTGTAGTTTTAGCTCTGTCCTAAATGACAATCTTCTCAATCTATGGTTTCACTGAGACAGTTTAAAAACAGTGCAGTGGTTTACAGTATGTGTGTATTTGAGACTTTATTTGCATTTGAGATTTGAGACAGTGCTCAAAATGGGCCGGTCCGCACCGTACCTTTACTTTTATCGCGTTTCGCCACTTCTGACATTTTGTCGGTGATGCCCCGAATTCTGTGACCCTAGGCACTGTATTGAACTAGTCCAACCTGATCCCAATCCTACGGTCACCAATTAGTGTCACAATTTTAAATTAGTGTCAAATTTATGGAAGCTTGTTTTTTCTGTGAAAAAACTATTCTGGCTTTATATCTAAACCTGGAACTGCGATAAAATAAAGACACAGCAAGTTATGAACCCGAAAAATTAAGTTTCCCAAATCTTCTCAAAACTCTGGATTCTGATAGAGGGCCATGAGACTTAGACCTGAGTGCAACAATGGAGGCTCTAGACCCTTCCAGAGCTGAGATATCGAAAATCAAAATTTCGACCAGAAAAAAAAACGACAGTGTTACCCCTTACGTTTTTTTTTTTGGGCGAAAAATTAAGTTTACCAAATCTTAATTTTTCGCCCCAAAAAAAACCCGTAAGGGGTACCACTGTCGTTTTTTTTATTCGGGCAGAATTTTTGAGTTTCGATATCTCAGCTCTGGAAGGGGCTAGAGCCTCCATTTTTGCACTCAGGTCTAAGTCTCATGGCCCTCTATCAGAATTTGGGAAGATTGGAGAAACTTAATTTTTCGCCCAAAAAAAAAACGTAAGGGGTACCACTGTCGTTTTTTTTTTCGGGCCGAATTTTTGAGTTTCGATATCTCAGCTCTGGAAGGGGCTAGAGCCTCCATTTTTGCACTCAGGTCTAAGTCTCATGGCCCTCTATCAGAATCCAGAGTTTTGGGAAGATTGGAGAATCTTAATTTTTCGCCCCAAAAAAAAAACGTAAGGGGTACCACTGTCGTTTTTTTTTTCGGGCCGAATTTTTGAGTTTCGATATCTCAGCTCTGGACGGGGCTAGAGCCTCCATTTTTGCACTCAGGTCTAAGTCTCCTGGCCCTCTATCAGAATTTGGGAAGATTGGAGAAACTTAATTTTTCGCCCAAAAAAAAAAACGTAAGGGGTACCACTGTCGTTTTTTTTTCGGGCCGAATTTTTTAGTTTCGATATCTCAGCTCTGGAAGGGGCTAGAGCCTCCATTTTTGCACTCAGGTCTAAGTCTCATGGCCCTCTATCAGAATCCAGAGTTTTGGGAAGATTGGAGAAACTTAATTTTTCGCCCCCCCAAAAAAAACGTAAGGGGTACCACTGTCGTTTTTTTTTTCGGGCCGAATTTTTGAGTTTCGATATCTCAGCTCTGGAAGGGGCTAGAGCCTCCATTTTTGCACTCAGGTCTAAGTCTCATGGCCCTCTATCAGAATTTGGGAAGATTGGAGAAACTTAATTTTTCGCCCCAAAAAAAAAACGTAAGGGGTACCACTGTCGTTTTTTTTTTCGGGCCGAATTTTTGAGTTTCGATATCTCAGCTCTGGAAGGGGCTAGAGCCTCCATTTTTGCACTCAGGTCTAAGTCTTTCGGCCCTCTATCAGAATCCAGAGTTTTGGGAAGATTGGAGAAACTTTATTTTTCGCCCCCAATAAAAAAAACGTAAGGGGTACCACTGTCGTTTTTTTTTCGGGCCGAATTTTTGAGTTTCGATATCTCAGCTCTGGAAGGGGCTAGAGCCTCCATTTTTGCACTTAGGTCTAAGTCTCATGGCCCTCTATCAGAATCCAGAGTTTTGGGAAGATTGGAGAATCTTAATTTTTCGCCCCAAAAAAAAAACGTAAGGGGTACCACTGTCGTTTTTTTTTTCGGGCCGAATTTTTGAGTTTCGATATCTCAGCTCTGGACGGGGCTAGAGCCTCCATTTTTGCACTCAGGTCTAAGTCTCCTGGCCCTCTATCAGAATTTGGGAAGATTGGAGAAACTTAATTTTTCGCCCCAAAAAAAAAACGTAAGGGGTACCACTGTCGTTTTTTTTTTCGGGCCGAATTTTTGAGTTTCGATATCTCAGCTCTGGAAGGGGCTAGAGCCTCCATTTTTGCACTCAGGTCTAAGTCTTACGGCCCTCTATCAGAATCCAGAGTTTTGGGAAGATTGGAGAAACTTTATTTTTCGCCCCCAATAAAAAAAACGTAAGGGGTACCACTGTCGTTTTTTTTTCGGGCCGAATTTTTGAGTTTCGATATCTCAGCTCTGGAAGGGGCTAGAGCCTCCATTTTTGCACTCAGGTCTAAGTCTCATGGCCCTCTATCAGAATCCAGAGTTTTGGGAAGATTGGAGAATCTTAATTTTTCGCCCCAAAAAAAAAACGTAAGGGGTACCACTGTCGTTTTTTTTTTCGGGCCGAATTTTTGAGTTTCGATATCTCAGCTCTGGACGGGGCTAGAGCCTCCATTTTTGCACTCAGGTCTAAGTCTCCTGGCCCTCTATCAGAATTTGGGAAGATTGGAGAAACTTAATTTTTCGCCCAAAAAAAAAAACGTAAGGGGTACCACTGTCGTTTTTTTTTCGGGCCGAATTTTTTAGTTTCGATATCTCAGCTCTGGAAGGGGCTAGAGCCTCCATTTTTGCACTCAGGTCTAAGTCTCATGGCCCTCTATCAGAATCCAGAGTTTTGGGAAGATTGGAGAAACTTAATTTTTCGCCCCCCCAAAAAAAACGTAAGGGGTACCACTGTCGTTTTTTTTTTCGGGCCGAATTTTTGAGTTTCGATATCTCAGCTCTGGAAGGGGCTAGAGCCTCCATTTTTGCACTCAGGTCTAAGTCTCATGGCCCTCTATCAGAATTTGGGAAGATTGGAGAAACTTAATTTTTCGCCCCAAAAAAAAAACGTAAGGGGTACCACTGTCGTTTTTTTTTTCGGGCCGAATTTTTGAGTTTCGATATCTCAGCTCTGGAAGGGGCTAGAGCCTCCATTTTTGCACTCAGGTCTAAGTCTTACGGCCCTCTATCAGAATCCAGAGTTTTGGGAAGATTGGAGAAACTTTATTTTTCGCCCCCAATAAAAAAAACGTAAGGGGTACCACTGTCGTTTTTTTTTCGGGCCGAATTTTTGAGTTTCGATATCTCAGCTCTGGAAGGGGCTAGAGCCTCAATTTTTGCACTCAGGTCTAAGTCTCATGGCCCTCTATCAGAATTTGGGAAGATTGGAGAAACTTAATTTTTCGCCCAAAAAAAAAACGTAAGGGGTACCACTGTCGTTTTTTTTTTCGGGCCGAATTTTTGAGTTTCGATATCTCAGCTCTGGAAGGGGCTAGAGCCTCCATTTTTGCACTCAGGTCTAAGTCTCACGGCCCTCTATCAGAATCCAGAGTTTTGGGGAGATTGGAGAAACTTAATTTTTCGCCCCCAATAAAAAAAACGTAAGGGGTACCACTGTCGTTTTTTTTTCGGGCCGAATTTTTGAGTTTCGATATCTCAGCTCTGGAAGGGGCTAGAGCCTCCATTTTTGCACTCAGGTCTAAGTCTCATGGCCCTCTATCAGAATTTGGGAAGATTGGAGAAACTTAATTTTTCGCCCAAAAAAAAAAACTTAATGGGTACCACTGTCGTTTATTTTTCGGTGACGAATTTTTGAGTTTTGATATCTCAGCTCTGGAAGGGGCTAGAGCCTCCATTTTTGCACTCAGGTCTAAGTCTCATGGCCCTCTATCAGAATTTGGGAAGATTGGAGAAACTTAATTTTTCGCCCAAAAAAAAAACGTAAGGGGTACCACTGTCGTTTTTTTTTTCGGGCCGAATTTTTGAGTTTCGATATCTCAGCTCTGGAAGGGGCTAGAGCCTCCATTTTTGCACTCAGGTCTAAGTCTCATGGCCCTCTATCAGAATTTGGGAAGATTGGAGAAACTTAATTTTTCGCCCCAAAAAGAACCGTAAGGGGTACCACTGTCGTTTTTTTTTTCGGGCCGAATTTTTGAGTTTCGATATCTCAGCTCTGGAAGGGGCTAGAGCCTCCCTTTTTGCACTCAGGTCTAAGTCTCATGGCCCTCTATCAGAATTTGGGAAGATTGGAGAAACTTAATTTTTCGCCCCCCCAAAAAAAACGTAAGGGGTACCACTGTCGTTTTTTTTTCGGGCCGAATTTTTGAGTTTCGATATCGCCAGGTCTGGAAGGGGCTAGAGCCTCCATTTTTGCACTCAGGTCTAAGTCTCATGGCCCTCTATCAGAATCCAGAGTTTTGGGAAGATTGGAGAAACTTAATTTTTTGCCCAAAAAAAAAAACGTAAGGGGTACCACTGTCGTTTTTTTTCGTGCCGAATTTTTGAGTTTCGATATCTCAGCTCTGGAAGGGGCTAGAGCCTCCATTTTTGCACTCAGGTCTAAGTCTCATGGCCCTCTATCAGAATTTGGGAAGATTGGAGAAACTTAATTTTTCGCCCCCAAAAAAAAACGTAAGGGGTACCACTGTCGTTTTTTTTTCGGGCCGAATTTTTGAGTTTCGATATCTCAGCTCTGGAAGGGGCTAGAGCCTTCATTTTTGCACTCAGGTCTAAGTCTCATGGCCCTCTATCAGAATTTGGGAAGATTGGAGAAACTTAATTTTTCGCCCAAAAAAAAAACGTAAGGGGTACCACTGTCGTTTTTTTTTCGGGCCGAATTTTTGAGTTTTGATATCTCAGCTCTGGAAGGGGCTAGAGCCTCCATTTTTGTACTCAGGTCTAAGTCTCATGGCCCTCTATCAGAATTTGGGAAGATTGGAGAAACTTAATTTTTCGCCCAAAAAAAAAAACGTAAGGGGTACCACTGTCGTTTTTTTTATCGGGCCGAATTTTTGAGTTTCGATATCTCAGCTCTGGAAGGGGCTAGAGCCTCCATTTTTGCACTCAGGTCTAAGTCTCATGGCCCTCTATCAGAATCCAGAGTTTTGGGAAGATTGGAGAAACGTAATTTTTCGCCCGAAAAAAAAAAAACGTAAGGGGTACCACTGTCGTTTTTTTTTTCGGGCAGAATTTTTGAGTTTCGATATCTCAGCTCTGGAACGGGCTAGAGCCTCCATTTTTGCACTCAGGTCTAAGTCTCATGGCCCTCTATCAGAATTTGGGAAGATTGGAGAAACTTAATTTTTCGCCCAAAAAAAAAAAACGTAAGGGGTACCACTGTCGTTTTTTTTTCGGGCTGAATTTTTGAGTTTCGATATCTCAGCTCTGGAAGGGGCTAGAGCCTCCATTTTTGCACTCAGGTCTAAGTCTCATGGCCCTCTATCAGAATCCAGAGTTTTGGGAAGATTGGAGAATCTTAATTTTTCGCCCCAAAAAAAAAACGTAAGGGGTACCACTGTCGTTTTTTTTTCGGGCCGAATTTTTGAGTTTCGATATCTCAGCTCTGGAAGGGGCTAGAGCCTCCATTTTTGCACTCAGGTCTAAGTCTCATGGCCCTCTATCAGAATTTGGGAAGATTGGAGAAACTTAATTTTTCGCCCAAAAAAAAAAACGTAAGGGGTACCACTGTCGTTTTTTTTTTCGGGCCGAATTTTTGAGTTTCGATATCTCAGCTCTGGAAGGGGCTAGAGCCTCCATTTTTGCACTCAGGTCTAAGTCTCATGGCCCTCTATCAGAATTTGGGAAGATTGGAGAAACTTAATTTTTCGCCCAAAAAAAAAAACGTAAGGGGTACCACTGTCGTTTTTTTTTTCGGGCCGAATTTTTGAGTTTCGATATCTCAGCTCTGGAAGGGGCTAGAGCCTCCATTTTTGCACTCAGGTCTAAGTCTCATGGCCCTCTATCAGAATTTGGGAAGATTGGAGAAACTTAATTTTTCGCCCCAAAAAAAAACGTAAGGGGTACCACTGTCGTTTTTTTTTTCGGGCCGAATTTTTGAGTTTCGATATCTCAGCTCTGGAAGGGGCTAGAGCCTCCATTTTTGCACTCAGGTCTAAGTCTCATGGCCCTCTATCAGATTTTGGGAAGATTGGAGAAACTTAATTTTTCGCCCCAAAAAAAAAAACGTAAGGGGTACCACTGTCGTTTTTTTTTTCGGGCCGAATTTTTGAGTTTCGATATCTCAGCTCTGGAAGGGGCTAGAGCCTCCATTTTTGCACTCAGGTCTAAGTCTCATGGCCCTCTATCAGAATTTGGGAAGATTGGAGAAACTTAATTTTTCGCCCCCCCCAAAAAAGCGTAAGGGGTACCACTGTCGTTTTTTTTTTCGGGCCGAATTTTTGAGTTTCGATATCTCAGCTCTGGAAGGGGCTAGAGCCTCCATTTTTGCACTCAGGTCTAAGTCTCATGGCCCTCTATCAGAATCCAGAGTTTTGGGAAGATTGGAGAAACTTAATTTTTCGCCCCCCCCAAAAAAACGTAAGGGGTACCACTGTCGTTTTTTTTTCGTGCCGAATTTTTGAGTTTCGATATCTCAGCTCTGGAAGGGGCTAGAGCCTCCATTTTTGCACTCAGGTCTAAGTCTCATGGCCCTCTATCAGAATTTGGGAAGATTGGAGAAACTTAATTTTTCGCCCCAAAAAAAAAACGTAAGGGGTACCACTGTCGTTTTTTTTTCGGGCCGAATTTTTGAGTTTCGATATCTCAGCTCTGGAAGGGGCTAGAGCCTCCATTTTTGCACTCAGGTCTAAGTCTCATGGCCCTCTATCAGAATCCAGAGTTTTGGGAAGATTGGAGAAACTTAATTTTTCGCCCCCCCCAAAAAAACGTAAGGGGTACCACTGTCGTTTTTTTTTCGTGCCGAATTTTTGAGTTTAGATATCTCAGCTCTGGAAGGGGCTAGAGCCTCCATTTTTGCACTCAGGTCTAAGTCTCATGGCCCTCTATCAGAATTTGGGAAGATTGGAGAAACTTAATTTTTCGCCCCAAAAAAAAAACGTAAGGGGTACCACTGTCGTTTTTTTTTCGGGCCGAATTTTTGAGTTTCGACATCTCAGCTCTGGAAGGGGCTAGAGCCTCCATTTTTGCACTCAGGTCTAAGTCTCATGGCCCTCTATCAGAATTTGGGAAGATTGGAGAAACTTAATTTTTTGCCCCCCCTCCAAAAAAAAGTAAGGGGTACCACTGTCGTTTTTTTTTTCGGGCCGAATTTTTGAGTTTCGATATCTCAGCTCTGGCAGGGACTAGAGCCTCCATTTTTGCACTCAGGTCTAAGTCTCATGGCCCTCTATCAGAATCCAGAGTTTTGGGAAGATTGGAGAAACTTAATTTTTCGCCCAAAAAAAAAAAAACGTAAGGGGTACCACTGTCGTTTTTTTTTCGGGCCGAATTTTTGAGTTTCGATATCTCAGCTCTGGAAGGGGCTAGAGCCTCCATTTTTGCACTCAGGTCTAAGTCTCATGGCCCTCTATCAGAATCCAGAGTTTTGGGAAGATTGGAGAATCTTAATTTTTTGCCCCCAAAAAAAACGTAAGGGGTACCACTGTCGTTTTTTTTCGTGCCGAATTTTTGAGTTTCGATATCTCAGCTCTGGAAGGGGCTAGAGCCTCCATTTTTGAACGCAGGTCTAAGTCTCATGGCCCTCTATCAGAATTTGGGAAGATTGGAGAAACTTAATTTTTCGCCCCAAAAAAAAAACGTAAGGGGTACCACTGTCGTTTTTTTTTCGGGCCGAATTTTTGAGTTTCGATATCTCAGCTCTGGAAGGGGCTAGAGCCTTCATTTTTGCACTCAGGTCTAAGTCTCATGGCCCTCTATCAGAATTTGGGAAGATTGGAGAAACTTAATTTTTCGCCCAAAAAAAAAAACGTAAGGGGTACCACTGTCGTTTTTTTTTCGGGCCGAATTTTTGAGTTTTGATATCTCAGCTCTGGAAGGGGCTAGAGCCTCCATTTTTGTACTCAGGTCTAAGTCTCATGGCCCTCTATCAGAATTTGGGAAGATTGGAGAAACTTAATTTTTCGCCCAAAAAAAAAACGTAAGGGGTACCACTGTCGTTTTTTTTTCGTGCCGAATTTTTGAGTTTCGATATCTCAGCTCTGGAAGGGGCTAGAGCCTCCATTTTTGCACTCAGGTCTAAGTCTCATGGCCCTCTATCAGAATTTGGGAAGATTGGAGAAACTTAATTTTTCGCCCCCCCCCAAAAAAACGTAAGGGGTACCACTGTCGTTTTTTTTTCGGGCCGAATTTATGAGTTTCGATATCTCAGCTCTGGAAGGGGCTAGAGCCTCCATTTTTGCACTCAGGGCTAAGTCTCATGGCCCTCTATCAGAATCCAGAGTTTTGAGAAGATTGGAGAAACTTAATTTTTCGCCCCCCCAAAAAAAACGTAAGGGGTACCACTGTCGTTTTTTTTTCGTGCCGAATTTTTGAGTTTCGATATCTCAGCTCTGGAAGGGGCTAGAGCCTCCATTTTTACACTCAGGTCTAAGTCTCATGGCCCTTTATCAGAATTTGGGAAGATTGGAGAAACTTAATTTTTCGCCCCCAAAAAAAACGTAAGGGGTACCACTGTCGTTTTTTTTTCGGGCCGAATTTTTGAGTTTCGATATCTCAGCTCTGGAAGGGGCTAGAGCCTCCATTTTTGCACTCAGGTCTAAGTCTCATGGCCCTCTATCAGAATTTGGGAAGATTGGAGAAACTTAATTTTTCGCCCAAAAAAAAAAACGTAAGGGGTACCACTGTCGTTTTTTTTTCGGGCCGAATTTTTGAGTTTTGATATCTCAGCTCTGGAAGGGGCTAGAGCCTCCATTTTTGTACTCAGGTCTAAGTCTCATAGCCCTCTATCAGAATCCAGAGTTTTGGGAAGATTGGAGAAACGTAATTTTTCGCCCGAAAAAAAAAACGTAAGGGGTACCACTGTCGTTTTTTTTTTCGGGCCGAATTTTTGAGTTTCGATATCTCAGCTCTGGAAGGGGCTAGAGCCTCCATTTTTGCACTCAGGTCTAAGTCTCATGGCCCTCTATCAGAATTTGGGAAGATTGGAGAAACTTAATTTTTCGCCCAAAAAAAAAAAACGTAAGGGGTACCACTGTCGTTTTTTTTTCGGGCTGAATTTTTGAGTTTCGATATCTCAGCTCTGGAAGGGGCTAGAGCCTCCATTTTTGCACTAAGGTCTAAGTCTCATGGCCCTCTATCAGAATCCAGAGTTTTGGGAAGATTGGAGAATCTTAATTTTTCGCCCCAAAAAAAAAACGTAAGGGGTACCACTGTCGTTTTTTTTTCGGGCCGAATTTTTGAGTTTCGATATCTCAGCTCTGGAAGGGGCTATAGCCTCCATTTTTGCACTCAGGTCTAAGTCTCATGGCCCTCTATCAGAATCCAGAGTTTTGGGAAGATTGGAGAAACTTAATTTTTCGCCCCCCCCCAAAAAAACTTAAGGGGTACCACTGTCGTTTTTTTTTCGGGCCGAATTTTTGAGTTTCGATATCTCAGCTCTAGAAGGGGCTAGAGCCTCCATTTTTGCACTCAGGTCTAAGTCTCATGGCCCTCTATCAGAATCCAGAGTTTTGGGAAGATTGGAGAAACTTAATTTTTCGCCCCAAAAAAAAAAACGTAAGGGCTACCACTGTCGTTTTTTTTCGTGCCGAATTTTTGAGTTTCGATATCTCAGCTCTGGAAGGGGCTAGAGCCTCCATTTTTGCACTCAGGTCTAAGTCTCATGGCCCTCTATCAGAATTTGGGAAGATTGGAGAAACTTAATTTTTCGCCCCAAAAAAAAAACGTAAGGGGTACCACTGTCGTTTTTTTTTCGGGCCGAATTTTTGAGTTTCGATATCTCAGCTCTGGAAGGGGCTAGAGCCTTCATTTTTGCACTCAGGTCTAAGTCTCATGGCCCTCTATCAGAATTTGGAAAGATTGGAGAAACTTAATTTTTAGCCCAAAAAAAAAACGTAAGGGGTACCACTGTCGTTTTTTTTCGGGCCGAATTTTTGAGTTTTGATATCTCAGCTCTGGAAGGGGCTAGAGCCTCCATTTTTGTACTCAGGTCTAAGTCTCATGGCCCTCTATCAGAATTTGGGAAGATTGGAGAAACTTAATTTTTCGCCCCAAAAAAAAAACGTAAGGGGTACCACTGTCGTTTTTTTTATCGGGCCGAATTTTTGAGTTTCGATATCTCAGCTCTGGAAGGGGCTAGAGCCTCCATTTTTGCACTCAGGTTTAAGTCTCATGGCCCTCTATCAGAATCCAGAGTTTTGGGAAGATTGGAGAAACGTAATTTTTCGCCCGAAAAAAAAAACGTAAGGGGTACCACTGTCGTTTTTTTTTCGGGCCGAATTTTTGAGTTTCGATATCTCAGCTCTGGAAGGGGCTAGAGCCTCCATTTTTGCACTCAGGTCTAAGTCTCATGGCCCTCTATCAGAATTTGGGAAGATTGGAGAAACTTAATTTTTCGCCCAAAAAAAAAAAAACGTAAGGGGTACCAGTGTCGTTTTTTTTTCGGGCTGAATTTTTGAGTTTCGATATCTCAGCTCTGGAAGGGGCTAGAGCCTCCATTTTTGCACTCAGGTCTAAGTCTCATGGCCCTCTATCAGAATCCAGAGTTTTGGGAAGATTGGAGAATCTTAATTTTTCGCCCCAAAAAAAAAACGTAAGGGGTACCACTGTCGTTTTTTTTTTCGGGCCGAATTTTTGAGTTTCGATATCTCAGCTCTGGAAGGGGCTAGAGCCTCCATTTTTGCACTCAGGTCTAAGTCTCATGGCCCTCTATCAGAATTTGGGAAGATTGGAGAAACTTAATTTTTCGCCCAAAAAAAAAACGTAAGGGGTACCACTGTCGTTTTTTTTTTCGGGCCGAATTTTTGAGTTTCGATATCTCAGCTCTGGAAGGGGCTAGAGCCTCCATTTTTGCACTCAGGTCTAAGTCTCATGGCCCTCTATCAGAATTTGGGAAGATTGGAGAAACTTAATTTTTCGCCCAAAAAAAAAAAAACGTAAGGGGTACCACTGTCGTTTTTTTTTCGGGCTGAATTTTTGAGTTTCGATATCTCAGCTCTGGAAGGGGCTAGAGCCTCCATTTTTGCACTCAGGTCTAAGTCTCATGGCCCTCTATCAGAATCCAGAGTTTTGGGAAGATTGGAGAATCTTAATTTTTCGCCCCAAAAAAAAAAACGTAAGGGGTACCACTGTCGTTTTTTTTTTCGGGCCGAATTTTTGAGTTTCGATATCTCAGCTCTGGAAGGGGCTAGAGCCTCCATTTTTGCACTCAGGTCTAAGTCTCATGGCCCTCTATCAGAATTTGGGAAGATTGGAGAAACTTAATTTTTCGCCCAAAAAAAAAAAAACCTAAGGGGTACCACTGTCGTTTTTTTTTTCGGGCCGAATTTTTGAGTTTCGATATCTCAGCTCTGGAAGGGGCTAGAGCCTCCATTTTTGCACTCAGGTCTAAGTCTCATGGCCCTCTATCAGAATTTGGGAAGATTGGAGAAACTTAATTTTTCGCCCAAAAAAAAAACGTAAGGGGTACCACTGTCGTTTTTTTTTCGGGCCGAATTTTTGAGTTTCGATATCTCAGCTCTGGAAGGGGCTAGAGCCTCCATTTTTGCACTCAGGTCTAAGTCTCATGGCCCTCTATCAGAATCCAGAGTTTTGGGAAGATTGGAGAATCTTAATTTTTCGCCCCAAAAAAAAAACGTAAGGGGTACCACTGTCGTTTTTTTTTTCGGGCCGAATTTTTGAGTTTCGATATCTCAGCTCTGGACGGGGCTAGAGCCTCCATTTTTGCACTCAGGTCTAAGTCTCCTGGCCCTCTATCAGAATTTGGGAAGATTGGAGAAACTTAATTTTTCGCCCAAAAAAAAAAACGTAAGGGGTACCACTGTCGTTTTTTTTTCGGGCCAAATTTTTTAGTTTCGATATCTCAGCTCTGGAAGGGGCTAGAGCCTCCATTTTTGCACTCAGGTCTAAGTCTCATGGCCCTCTATCAGAATCCAGAGTTTTGGGAAGATTGGAGAAACTTAATTTTTCGCCCCCCCAAAAAAAACGTAAGGGGTACCACTGTCGTTTTTTTTTCGGGCCGAATTTTTGAGTTTCGATATCTCAGCTCTGGAAGGGGCTAGAGCCTCCATTTTTGCACTCAGGTCTAAGTCTCATGGCCCTCTATCAGAATTTGGGAAGATTGGAGAAACTTAATTTTTCGCCCCAAAAAAAAAACGTAAGGGGTACCACTGTCGTTTTTTTTTTCGGGCCGAATTTTTGAGTTTCGATATCTCAGCTCTGGAAGGGGCTAGAGCCTCCATTTTTGCACTCAGGTCTAAGTCTTACGGCCCTCTATCAGAATCCAGAGTTTTGGGAAGATTGGAGAAACTTTATTTTTCGCCCCCAATAAAAAAAACGTAAGGGGTACCACTGTCGTTTTTTTTTCGGGCCGAATTTTTGAGTTTCGATATCTCAGCTCTGGAAGGGGCTAGAGCCTCCATTTTTGCACTCAGGTCTAAGTCTCATGGCCCTCTATCAGAATCCAGAGTTTTGGGAAGATTGGAGAATCTTAATTTTTCGCCCCAAAAAAAAAACGTAAGGGGTACCACTGTCGTTTTTTTTTTCGGGCCGAATTTTTGAGTTTCGATATCTCAGCTCTGGACGGGGCTAGAGCCTCCATTTTTGCACTCAGGTCTAAGTCTCCTGGCCCTCTATCAGAATTTGGGAAGATTGGAGAAACTTAATTTTTCGCCCCAAAAAAAAAACGTAAGGGGTACCACTGTCGTTTTTTTTTTCGGGCCGAATTTTTGAGTTTCGATATCTCAGCTCTGGAAGGGGCTAGAGCCTCCATTTTTGCACTCAGGTCTAAGTCTTACGGCCCTCTATCAGAATCCAGAGTTTTGGGAAGATTGGAGAAACTTTATTTTTCGCCCCCAATAAAAAAAACGTAAGGGGTACCACTGTCGTTTTTTTTTCGGACCGAATTTTTGAGTTTCGATATCTCAGCTCTGGAAGGGGCTAGAGCCTCCATTTTTGCACTCAGGTCTAAGTCTCATGGCCCTCTATCAGAATCCAGAGTTTTGGGAAGATTGGAGAATCTTAATTTTTCGCCCCAAAAAAAAAACGTAAGGGGTACCACTGTCGTTTTTTTTTTCGGGCCGAATTTTTGAGTTTCGATATCTCAGCTCTGGACGGGGCTAGAGCCTCCATTTTTGCACTCAGGTCTAAGTCTCCTGGCCCTCTATCAGAATTTGGGAAGATTGGAGAAACTTAATTTTTCGCCCAAAAAAAAAAACGTAAGGGGTACCACTGTCGTTTTTTTTTCGGGCCGAATTTTTTAGTTTCGATATCTCAGCTCTGGAAGGGGCTAGAGCCTCCATTTTTGCACTCAGGTCTAAGTCTCATGGCCCTCTATCAGAATCCAGAGTTTTGGGAAGATTGGAGAAACTTAATTTTTCGCCCCCCCAAAAAAAACGTAAGGGGTACCACTGTCGTTTTTTTTTTCGGGCCGAATTTTTGAGTTTCGATATCTCAGCTCTGGAAGGGGCTAGAGCCTCCATTTTTGCACTCAGGTCTAAGTCTCATGGCCCTCTATCAGAATTTGGGAAGATTGGAGAAACTTAATTTTTCGCCCCAAAAAAAAAACGTAAGGGGTACCACTGTCGTTTTTTTTTTCGGGCCGAATTTTTGAGTTTCGATATCTCAGCTCTGGAAGGGGCTAGAGCCTCCATTTTTGCACTCAGGTCTAAGTCTTACGGCCCTCTATCAGAATCCAGAGTTTTGGGAAGATTGGAGAAACTTTATTTTTCGCCCCCAATAAAAAAAACGTAAGGGGTACCACTGTCGTTTTTTTTTCGGGCCGAATTTTTGAGTTTCGATATCTCAGCTCTGGAAGGGGCTAGAGCCTCAATTTTTGCACTCAGGTCTAAGTCTCATGGCCCTCTATCAGAATTTGGGAAGATTGGAGAAACTTAATTTTTCGCCCAAAAAAAAAAACGTAATGGGTACCACTGTCGTTTTTTTTTTCGGGACGAATTTTTGAGTTTTGATATCTCAGCTCTGGAAGGGGCTAGAGCCTCCATTTTTGCACTCAGGTCTAAGTCTCATGGCCCTCTATCAGAATTTGGGAAGATTGGAGAAACTTAATTTTTCGCCCAAAAAAAAAACGTAAGGGGTACCACTGTCGTTTTTTTTTTCGGGCCGAATTTTTGAGTTTCGATATCTCAGCTCTGGAAGGGGCTAGAGCCTCCATTTTTGCACTCAGGTCTAAGTCTCACGGCCCTCTATCAGAATCCAGAGTTTTGGGGAGATTGGAGAAACTTAATTTTTCGCCCCCAATAAAAAAAACGTAAGGGGTACCACTGTCGTTTTTTTTTCGGGCCGAATTTTTGAGTTTCGATATCTCAGCTCTGGAAGGGGCTAGAGCCTCCATTTTTGCACTCAGGTCTAAGTCTCATGGCCCTCTATCAGAATTTGGGAAGATTGGAGAAACTTAATTTTTCGCCCAAAAAAAAAAACTTAATGGGTACCACTGTCGTTTATTTTTCGGTGACGAATTTTTGAGTTTTGATATCTCAGCTCTGGAAGGGGCTAGAGCCTCCATTTTTGCACTCAGGTCTAAGTCTCATGGCCCTCTATCAGAATTTGGGAAGATTGGAGAAACTTAATTTTTCGCCCAAAAAAAAAACGTAAGGGGTACCACTGTCGTTTTTTTTTTCGGGCCGAATTTTTGAGTTTCGATATCTCAGCTCTGGAAGGGGCTAGAGCCTCCATTTTTACACTCAGGTCTAAGTCTCATGGCCCTTTATCAGAATTTGGGAAGATTGGAGAAACTTAATTTTTCGCCCCCAAAAAAAACGTAAGGGGTACCACTGTCGTTTTTTTTTCGGGCCGAATTTTTGAGTTTCGATATCTCAGCTCTGGAAGGGGCTAGAGCCTCCATTTTTGCACTCAGGTCTAAGTCTCATGGCCCTCTATCAGAATTTGGGAAGATTGGAGAAACTTAATTTTTCGCCCAAAAAAAAAAACGTAAGGGGTACCACTGTCGTTTTTTTTTCGGGCCGAATTTTTGAGTTTTGATATCTCAGCTCTGGAAGGGGCTAGAGCCTCCATTTTTGTACTCAGGTCTAAGTCTCATAGCCCTCTATCAGAATCCAGAGTTTTGGGAAGATTGGAGAAACGTAATTTTTCGCCCGAAAAAAAAAACGTAAGGGGTACCACTGTCGTTTTTTTTTTTCGGGCCGAATTTTTGAGTTTCGATATCTCAGCTCTGGAAGGGGCTAGAGCCTCCATTTTTGCACTCAGGTCTAAGTCTCATGGCCCTCTATCAGAATTTGGGAAGATTGGAGAAACTTAATTTTTCGCCCAAAAAAAAAAAACGTAAGGGGTACCACTGTCGTTTTTTTTTCGGGCTGAATTTTTGAGTTTCGATATCTCAGCTCTGGAAGGGGCTAGAGCCTCCATTTTTGCACTAAGGTCTAAGTCTCATGGCCCTCTATCAGAATCCAGAGTTTTGGGAAGATTGGAGAATCTTAATTTTTCGCCCCAAAAAAAAAACGTAAGGGGTACCACTGTCGTTTTTTTTTTCGGGCCGAATTTTTGAGTTTCGATATCTCAGCTCTGGAAGGGGCTATAGCCTCCATTTTTGCACTCAGGTCTAAGTCTCATGGCCCTCTATCAGAATCCAGAGTTTTGGGAAGATTGGAGAAACTTAATTTTTCGCCCCCCCCCAAAAAAACTTAAGGGGTACCACTGTCGTTTTTTTTTCGGGCCGAATTTTTGAGTTTCGATATCTCAGCTCTAGAAGGGGCTAGAGCCTCCATTTTTGCACTCAGGTCTAAGTCTCATGGCCCTCTATCAGAATCCAGAGTTTTGGGAAGATTGGAGAAACTTAATTTTTCGCCCCAAAAAAAAAAACGTAAGGGCTACCACTGTCGTTTTTTTTCGTGCCGAATTTTTGAGTTTCGATATCTCAGCTCTGGAAGGGGTTAGAGCCTCCATTTTTGCACTCAGGTCTAAGTCTCATGGCCCTCTATCAGAATTTGGGAAGATTGGAGAAACTTAATTTTTCGCCCCAAAAAAAAAACGTAAGGGGTACCACTGTCGTTTTTTTTTCGGGCCGAATTTTTGAGTTTCGATATCTCAGCTCTGGAAGGGGCTAGAGCCTTCATTTTTGCACTCAGGTCTAAGTCTCATGGCCCTCTATCAGAATTTGGAAAGATTGGAGAAACTTAATTTTTAGCCCAAAAAAAAAACGTAAGGGGTACCACTGTCGTTTTTTTTCGGGCCGAATTTTTGAGTTTTGATATCTCAGCTCTGGAAGGGGCTAGAGCCTCCATTTTTGTACTCAGGTCTAAGTCTCATGGCCCTCTATCAGAATTTGGGAAGATTGGAGAAACTTAATTTTTCGCCCCAAAAAAAAAACGTAAGGGGTACCACTGTCGTTTTTTTTATCGGGCCGAATTTTTGAGTTTCGATATCTCAGCTCTGGAAGGGGCTAGAGCCTCCATTTTTGCACTCAGGTTTAAGTCTCATGGCCCTCTATCAGAATCCAGAGTTTTGGGAAGATTGGAGAAACGTAATTTTTCGCCCGAAAAAAAAAAACGTAAGGGGTACCACTGTCGTTTTTTTTTCGGGCCGAATTTTTGAGTTTCGATATCTCAGCTCTGGAAGGGGCTAGAGCCTCCATTTTTGCACTCAGGTCTAAGTCTCATGGCCCTCTATCAGAATTTGGGAAGATTGGAGAAACTTAATTTTTCGCCCAAAAAAAAAAAAACGTAAGGGGTACCAGTGTCGTTTTTTTTTCGGGCTGAATTTTTGAGTTTCGATATCTCAGCTCTGGAAGGGGCTAGAGCCTCCATTTTTGCACTCAGGTCTAAGTCTCATGGCCCTCTATCAGAATCCAGAGTTTTGGGAAGATTGGAGAATCTTAATTTTTCGCCCCAAAAAAAAAACGTAAGGGGTACCACTGTCGTTTTTTTTTTCGGGCCGAATTTTTGAGTTTCGATATCTCAGCTCTGGAAGGGGCTAGAGCCTCCATTTTTGCACTCAGGTCTAAGTCTCATGGCCCTCTATCAGAATTTGGGAAGATTGGAGAAACTTAATTTTTCGCCCAAAAAAAAAACGTAAGGGGTACCACTGTCGTTTTTTTTTTCGGGCCGAATTTTTGAGTTTCGATATCTCAGCTCTGGAAGGGGCTAGAGCCTCCATTTTTGCACTCAGGTCTAAGTCTCATGGCCCTCTATCAGAATTTGGGAAGATTGGAGAAACTTAATTTTTCGCCCAAAAAAAAAAAAACGTAAGGGGTACCACTGTCGTTTTTTTTTCGGGCTGAATTTTTGAGTTTCGATATCTCAGCTCTGGAAGGGGCTAGAGCCTCCATTTTTGCACTCAGGTCTAAGTCTCATGGCCCTCTATCAGAATCCAGAGTTTTGGGAAGATTGGAGAATCTTAATTTTTCGCCCCAAAAAAAAAAACGTAAGGGGTACCACTGTCGTTTTTTTTTTCGGGCCGAATTTTTGAGTTTCGATATCTCAGCTCTGGAAGGGGCTAGAGCCTCCATTTTTGCACTCAGGTCTAAGTCTCATGGCCCTCTATCAGAATTTGGGAAGATTGGAGAAACTTAATTTTTCGCCCAAAAAAAAAAAACCTAAGGGGTACCACTGTCGTTTTTTTTTTCGGGCCGAATTTTTGAGTTTCGATATCTCAGCTCTGGAAGGGGCTAGAGCCTCCATTTTTGCACTCAGGTCTAAGTCTCATGGCCCTCTATCAGAATTTGGGAAGATTGGAGAAACTTAATTTTTCGCCCAAAAAAAAAACGTAAGGGGTACCACTGTCGTTTTTTTTTCGGGCCGAATTTTTGAGTTTCGATATCTCAGCTCTGGAAGGGGCTAGAGCCTCCATTTTTGCACTCAGGTCTAAGTCTCATGGCCCTCTATCAGAATCCAGAGTTTTGGGAAGATTGGAGAATCTTAATTTTTCGCCCCAAAAAAAAAACGTAAGGGGTACCACTGTCGTTTTTTTTTTCGGGCCGAATTTTTGAGTTTCGATATCTCAGCTCTGGACGGGGCTAGAGCCTCCATTTTTGCACTCAGGTCTAAGTCTCCTGGCCCTCTATCAGAATTTGGGAAGATTGGAGAAACTTAATTTTTCGCCCAAAAAAAAAAACGTAAGGGGTACCACTGTCGTTTTTTTTTCGGGCCGAATTTTTTAGTTTCGATATCTCAGCTCTGGAAGGGGCTAGAGCCTCCATTTTTGCACTCAGGTCTAAGTCTCATGGCCCTCTATCAGAATCCAGAGTTTTGGGAAGATTGGAGAAACTTAATTTTTCGCCCCCCCAAAAAAAACGTAAGGGGTACCACTGTCGTTTTTTTTTTCGGGCCGAATTTTTGAGTTTCGATATCTCAGCTCTGGAAGGGGCTAGAGCCTCCATTTTTGCACTCAGGTCTAAGTCTCATGGCCCTCTATCAGAATTTGGGAAGATTGGAGAAACTTAATTTTTCGCCCCAAAAAAAAAACGTAAGGGGTACCACTGTCGTTTTTTTTTTCGGGCCGAATTTTTGAGTTTCGATATCTCAGCTCTGGAAGGGGCTAGAGCCTCCATTTTTGCACTCAGGTCTAAGTCTTACGGCCCTCTATCAGAATCCAGAGTTTTGGGAAGATTGGAGAAACTTTATTTTTCGCCCCCAATAAAAAAAACGTAAGGGGTACCACTGTCGTTTTTTTTTCGGGCCGAATTTTTGAGTTTCGATATCTCAGCTCTGGAAGGGGCTAGAGCCTCCATTTTTGCACTCAGGTCTAAGTCTCATGGCCCTCTATCAGAATCCAGAGTTTTGGGAAGATTGGAGAATCTTAATTTTTCGCCCCAAAAAAAAAACGTAAGGGGTACCACTGTCGTTTTTTTTTTCGGGCCGAATTTTTGAGTTTCGATATCTCAGCTCTGGACGGGGCTAGAGCCTCCATTTTTGCACTCAGGTCTAAGTCTCCTGGCCCTCTATCAGAATTTGGGAAGATTGGAGAAACTTAATTTTTCGCCCCAAAAAAAAAACGTAAGGGGTACCACTGTCGTTTTTTTTTTCGGGCCGAATTTTTGAGTTTCGATATCTCAGCTCTGGAAGGGGCTAGAGCCTCCATTTTTGCACTCAGGTCTAAGTCTTACGGCCCTCTATCAGAATCCAGAGTTTTGGGAAGATTGGAGAAACTTTATTTTTCGCCCCCAATAAAAAAAACGTAAGGGGTACCACTGTCGTTTTTTTTTCGGGCCGAATTTTTGAGTTTCGATATCTCAGCTCTGGAAGGGGCTAGAGCCTCCATTTTTGCACTCAGGTCTAAGTCTCATGGCCCTCTATCAGAATCCAGAGTTTTGGGAAGATTGGAGAATCTTAATTTTTCGCCCCAAAAAAAAAACGTAAGGGGTACCACTGTCGTTTTTTTTTTCGGGCCGAATTTTTGAGTTTCGATATCTCAGCTCTGGACGGGGCTAGAGCCTCCATTTTTGCACTCAGGTCTAAGTCTCCTGGCCCTCTATCAGAATTTGGGAAGATTGGAGAAACTTAATTTTTCGCCCAAAAAAAAAAACGTAAGGGGTACCACTGTCGTTTTTTTTTCGGGCCGAATTTTTTAGTTTCGATATCTCAGCTCTGGAAGGGGCTAGAGCCTCCATTTTTGCACTCAGGTCTAAGTCTCATGGCCCTCTATCAGAATCCAGAGTTTTGGGAAGATTGGAGAAACTTAATTTTTCGCCCCCCCAAAAAAAACGTAAGGGGTACCACTGTCGTTTTTTTTTTCGGGCCGAATTTTTGAGTTTCGATATCTCAGCTCTGGAAGGGGCTAGAGCCTCCATTTTTGCACTCAGGTCTAAGTCTCATGGCCCT
Organism: Pimephales promelas; assembly: GCF_988280905.1. Classification (NCBI taxonomy): domain Eukaryota; kingdom Metazoa; phylum Chordata; class Actinopteri; order Cypriniformes; family Leuciscidae; genus Pimephales; species Pimephales promelas. The sequence goes on from NC_142781.1 coordinate 3,410,253, forward strand.
CTATCAGAATTTGGGAAGATTGGAGAAACTTAATTTTTCGCCCCAAAAAAAAAACGTAAGGGGTACCACTGTCGTTTTTTTTTTCGGGCCGAATTTTTGAGTTTCGATATCTCAGCTCTGGAAGGGGCTAGAGCCTCCATTTTTGCACTCAGGTCTAAGTCTTACGGCCCTCTATCAGAATCCAGAGTTTTGGGAAGATTGGAGAAACTTTATTTTTCGCCCCCAATAAAAAAAACGTAAGGGGTACCACTGTCGTTTTTTTTTCGGGCCGAATTTTTGAGTTTCGATATCTCAGCTCTGGAAGGGGCTAGAGCCTCAATTTTTGCACTCAGGTCTAAGTCTCATGGCCCTCTATCAGAATTTGGGAAGATTGGAGAAACTTAAATTTTCGCCCAAAAAAAAAAACGTAATGGGTACCACTGTCGTTTTTTTTTTCGGGACGAATTTTTGAGTTTTGATATCTCAGCTCTGGAAGGGGCTAGAGCCTCCATTTTTGCACTCAGGTCTAAGTCTCATGGCCCTCTATCAGAATTTGGGAAGATTGGAGAAACTTAATTTTTCGCCCAAAAAAAAACGTAAGGGGTACCACTGTCGTTTTTTTTTTCGGGCCGAATTTTTGAGTTTCGATATCTCAGCTCTGGAAGGGGCTAGAGCCTCCATTTTTGCACTCAGGTCTAAGTCTCACGGCCCTCTATCAGAATCCAGAGTTTTGGGGAGATTGGAGAAACTTAATTTTTCGCCCCCAATAAAAAAAACGTAAGGGGTACCACTGTCGTTTTTTTTTCGGGCCGAATTTTTGAGTTTCGATATCTCAGCTCTGGAAGGGGCTAGAGCCTCCATTTTTGCACTCAGGTCTAAGTCTCATGGCCCTCTATCAGAATTTGGGAAGATTGGAGAAACTTAATTTTTCGCCCAAAAAAAAAAACTTAATGGGTACCACTGTCGTTTATTTTTCGGTGACGAATTTTTGAGTTTTGATATCTCAGCTCTGGAAGGGGCTAGAGCCTCCATTTTTGCACTCAGGTCTAAGTCTCATGGCCCTCTATCAGAATTTGGGAAGATTGGAGAAACTTAATTTTTCGCCCAAAAAAAAAACGTAAGGGGTACCACTGTCGTTTTTTTTTTCGGGCCGAATTTTTGAGTTTCGATATCTCAGCTCTGGAAGGGGCTAGAGCCTCCATTTTTGCACTCAGGTCTAAGTCTCATGGCCCTCTATCAGAATTTGGGAAGATTGGAGAAACTTAATTTTTCGCCCCAAAAAGAACCGTAAGGGGTACCACTGTCGTTTTTTTTTTCGGGCCGAATTTTTGAGTTTCGATATCTCAGCTCTGGAAGGGGCTAGAGCCTCCCTTTTTGCACTCAGGTCTAAGTCTCATGGCCCTCTATCAGAATTTGGGAAGATTGGAGAAACTTAATTTTTCGCCCCCCCAAAAAAAACGTAAGGGGTACCACTGTCGTTTTTTTTTCGGGCCGAATTTTTGAGTTTCGATATCGCCAGGTCTGGAAGGGGCTAGAGCCTCCATTTTTGCACTCAGGTCTAAGTCTCATGGCCCTCTATCAGAATCCAGAGTTTTGGGAAGATTGGAGAAACTTAATTTTTTGCCCAAAAAAAAAAACGTAAGGGGTACCACTGTCGTTTTTTTTCGTGCCGAATTTTTGAGTTTCGATATCTCAGCTCTGGAAGGGGCTAGAGCCTCCATTTTTGCACTCAGGTCTAAGTCTCATGGCCCTCTATCAGAATTTGGGAAGATTGGAGAAACTTAATTTTTCGCCCCAAAAAAAAAAACGTAAGGGGTACCACTGTCGTTTTTTTTTCGGGCCGAATTTTTGAGTTTCGATATCTCAGCTCTGGAAGGGGCTAGAGCCTTCATTTTTGCACTCAGGTCTAAGTCTCATGGCCCTCTATCAGAATTTGGGAAGATTGGAGAAACTTAATTTTTCGCCCAAAAAAAAAACGTAAGGGGTACCACTGTCGTTTTTTTTTCGGGCCGAATTTTTGAGTTTTGATATCTCAGCTCTGGAAGGGGCTAGAGCCTCCATTTTTGTACTCAGGTCTAAGTCTCATGGCCCTCTATCAGAATTTGGGAAGATTGGAGAAACTTAATTTTTCGCCCAAAAAAAAAAACGTAAGGGGTACCACTGTCGTTTTTTTTATCGGGCCGAATTTTTGAGTTTCGATATCTCAGCTCTGGAAGGGGCTAGAGCCTCCATTTTTGCACTCAGGTCTAAGTCTCATGGCCCTCTATCAGAATCCAGAGTTTTGGGAAGATTGGAGAAACGTAATTTTTCGCCCGAAAAAAAAAAACGTAAGGGGTACCACTGTCGTTTTTTTTTTCGGGCAGAATTTTTGAGTTTCGATATCTCAGCTCTGGAACGGGCTAGAGCCTCCATTTTTGCACTCAGGTCTAAGTCTCATGGCCCTCTATCAGAATTTGGGAAGATTGGAGAATCTTAATTTTTCGCCCCAAAAAAAAAACGTAAGGGGTACCACTGTCGTTTTTTTTTCGGGCCGAATTTTTGAGTTTCGATATCTCAGCTCTGGAAGGGGCTAGAGCCTCCATTTTTGCACTCAGGTCTAAGTCTCATGGCCCTCTATCAGAATTTGGGAAGATTGGAGAAACTTAATTTTTCGCCCAAAAAAAAAAACGTAAGGGGTACCACTGTCGTTTTTTTTTTCGGGCCGAATTTTTGAGTTTCGATATCTCAGCTCTGGAAGGGGCTAGAGCCTCCATTTTTGCACTCAGGTCTAAGTCTCATGGCCCTCTATCAGAATTTGGGAAGATTGGAGAAACTTAATTTTTCGCCCAAAAAAAAAAACGTAAGGGGTACCACTGTCGTTTTTTTTTTCGGGCCGAATTTTTGAGTTTCGATATCTCAGCTCTGGAAGGGGCTAGAGCCTCCATTTTTGCACTCAGGTCTAAGTCTCATGGCCCTCTATCAGAATTTGGGAAGATTGGAGAAACTTAATTTTTCGCCCCAAAAAAAAACGTAAGGGGTACCACTGTCGTTTTTTTTTTCGGGCCGAATTTTTGAGTTTCGATATCTCAGCTCTGGAAGGGGCTAGAGCCTCCATTTTTGCACTCAGGTCTAAGTCTCATGGCCCTCTATCAGATTTTGGGAAGATTGGAGAAACTTAATTTTTCGCCCCAAAAAAAAAAACGTAAGGGGTACCACTGTCGTTTTTTTTTTCGGGCCGAATTTTTGAGTTTCGATATCTCAGCTCTGGAAGGGGCTAGAGCCTCCATTTTTGCACTCAGGTCTAAGTCTCATGGCCCTCTATCAGAATTTGGGAAGATTGGAGAAACTTAATTTTTCGCCCCCCCCAAAAAAGCGTAAGGGGTACCACTGTCGTTTTTTTTTTCGGGCCGAATTTTTGAGTTTCGATATCTCAGCTCTGGAAGGGGCTAGAGCCTCCATTTTTGCACTCAGGTCTAAGTCTCATGGCCCTCTATCAGAATCCAGAGTTTTGGGAAGATTGGAGAAACTTAATTTTTCGCCCCCCCCAAAAAAACGTAAGGGGTACCACTGTCGTTTTTTTTTCGTGCCGAATTTTTGAGTTTCGATATCTCAGCTCTGGAAGGGGCTAGAGCCTCCATTTTTGCACTCAGGTCTAAGTCTCATGGCCCTCTATCAGAATTTGGGAAGATTGGAGAAACTTAATTTTTCGCCCCAAAAAAAAAACGTAAGGGGTACCACTGTCGTTTTTTTTTCGGGCCGAATTTTTGAGTTTCGATATCTCAGCTCTGGAAGGGGCTAGAGCCTCCATTTTTGCACTCAGGTCTAAGTCTCATGGCCCTCTATCAGAATCCAGAGTTTTGGGAAGATTGGAGAAACTTAATTTTTCGCCCCCCCCAAAAAAACGTAAGGGGTACCACTGTCGTTTTTTTTTTCGTGCCGAATTTTTGAGTTTAGATATCTCAGCTCTGGAAGGGGCTAGAGCCTCCATTTTTGCACTCAGGTCTAAGTCTCATGGCCCTCTATCAGAATTTGGGAAGATTGGAGAAACTTAATTTTTCGCCCCAAAAAAAAAACGTAAGGGGTACCACTGTCGTTTTTTTTTCGGGCCGAATTTTTGAGTTTCGACATCTCAGCTCTGGAAGGGGCTAGAGCCTCCATTTTTGCACTCAGGTCTAAGTCTCATGGCCCTCTATCAGAATTTGGGAAGATTGGAGAAACTTAATTTTTCGCCCCCCCAAAAAAAAAGTAAGGGGTACCACTGTCGTTTTTTTTTTCGGGCCGAATTTTTGAGTTTCGATATCTCAGCTCTGGCAGGGACTAGAGCCTCCATTTTTGCACTCAGGTCTAAGTCTCATGGCCCTCTATCAGAATCCAGAGTTTTGGGAAGATTGGAGAAACTTAATTTTTCGCCCAAAAAAAAAAAAACGTAAGGGGTACCACTGTCGTTTTTTTTTCGGGCCGAATTTTTGAGTTTCGATATCTCAGCTCTGGAAGGGGCTAGAGCCTCCATTTTTGCACTCAGGTCTAAGTCTCATGGCCCTCTATCAGAATCCAGAGTTTTGGGAAGATTGGAGAATCTTAATTTTTTGCCCCCAAAAAAAACGTAAGGGGTACCACTGTCGTTTTTTTTCGTGCCGAATTTTTGAGTTTCGATATCTCAGCTCTGGAAGGGGCTAGAGCCTCCATTTTTGAACGCAGGTCTAAGTCTCATGGCCCTCTATCAGAATTTGGGAAGATTGGAGAAACTTAATTTTTCGCCCCAAAAAAAAAACGTAAGGGGTACCACTGTCGTTTTTTTTTCGGGCCGAATTTTTGAGTTTCGATATCTCAGCTCTGGAAGGGGCTAGAGCCTTCATTTTTGCACTCAGGTCTAAGTCTCATGGCCCTCTATCAGAATTTGGGAAGATTGGAGAAACTTAATTTTTCGCCCAAAAAAAAAAACGTAAGGGGTACCACTGTCGTTTTTTTTTCGGGCCGAATTTTTGAGTTTTGATATCTCAGCTCTGGAAGGGGCTAGAGCCTCCATTTTTGTACTCAGGTCTAAGTCTCATGGCCCTCTATCAGAATTTGGGAAGATTGGAGAAACTTAATTTTTCGCCCAAAAAAAAAACGTAAGGGGTACCACTGTCGTTTTTTTTTCGTGCCGAATTTTTGAGTTTCGATATCTCAGCTCTGGAAGGGGCTAGAGCCTCCATTTTTGCACTCAGGTCTAAGTCTCATGGCCCTCTATCAGAATTTGGGAAGATTGGAGAAACTTAATTTTTCGCCCCCCCCAAAAAAACGTAAGGGGTACCACTGTCGTTTTTTTTTCGGGCCGAATTTATGAGTTTCGATATCTCAGCTCTGGAAGGGGCTAGAGCCTCCATTTTTGCACTCAGGGCTAAGTCTCATGGCCCTCTATCAGAATCCAGAGTTTTGAGAAGATTGGAGAAACTTAATTTTTCGCCCCCCCAAAAAAAACGTAAGGGGTACCACTGTCGTTTTTTTTTCGTGCCGAATTTTTGAGTTTCGATATCTCAGCTCTGGAAGGGGCTAGAGCCTTCATTTTTGCACTCAGGTCTAAGTCTCATGGCCCTCTATCAGAATTTGGAAAGATTGGAGAAACTTAATTTTTAGCCCAAAAAAAAAACGTAAGGGGTACCACTGTCGTTTTTTTTCGGGCCGAATTTTTGAGTTTTGATATCTCAGCTCTGGAAGGGGCTAGAGCCTCCATTTTTGTACTCAGGTCTAAGTCTCATGGCCCTCTATCAGAATTTGGGAAGATTGGAGAAACTTAATTTTTCGCCCCAAAAAAAAAACGTAAGGGGTACCACTGTCGTTTTTTTTATCGGGCCGAATTTTTGAGTTTCGATATCTCAGCTCTGGAAGGGGCTAGAGCCTCCATTTTTGCACTCAGGTTTAAGTCTCATGGCCCTCTATCAGAATCCAGAGTTTTGGGAAGATTGGAGAAACGTAATTTTTCGCCCGAAAAAAAAAACGTAAGGGGTACCACTGTCGTTTTTTTTTCGGGCCGAATTTTTGAGTTTCGATATCTCAGCTCTGGAAGGGGCTAGAGCCTCCATTTTTGCACTCAGGTCTAAGTCTCATGGCCCTCTATCAGAATTTGGGAAGATTGGAGAAACTTAATTTTTCGCCCAAAAAAAAAAAAACGTAAGGGGTACCAGTGTCGTTTTTTTTTCGGGCTGAATTTTTGAGTTTCGATATCTCAGCTCTGGAAGGGGCTAGAGCCTCCATTTTTGCACTCAGGTCTAAGTCTCATGGCCCTCTATCAGAATCCAGAGTTTTGGGAAGATTGGAGAATCTTAATTTTTCGCCCCAAAAAAAAAACGTAAGGGGTACCACTGTCGTTTTTTTTTTCGGGCCGAATTTTTGAGTTTCGATATCTCAGCTCTGGAAGGGGCTAGAGCCTCCATTTTTGCACTCAGGTCTAAGTCTCATGGCCCTCTATCAGAATTTGGGAAGATTGGAGAAACTTAATTTTTCGCCCAAAAAAAAAACGTAAGGGGTACCACTGTCGTTTTTTTTTTCGGGCCGAATTTTTGAGTTTCGATATCTCAGCTCTGGAAGGGGCTAGAGCCTCCATTTTTGCACTCAGGTCTAAGTCTCATGGCCCTCTATCAGAATTTGGGAAGATTGGAGAAACTTAATTTTTCGCCCAAAAAAAAAAAAACGTAAGGGGTACCACTGTCGTTTTTTTTTCGGGCTGAATTTTTGAGTTTCGATATCTCAGCTCTGGAAGGGGCTAGAGCCTCCATTTTTGCACTCAGGTCTAAGTCTCATGGCCCTCTATCAGAATCCAGAGTTTTGGGAAGATTGGAGAATCTTAATTTTTCGCCCCAAAAAAAAAAACGTAAGGGGTACCACTGTCGTTTTTTTTTTCGGGACGAATTTTTGAGTTTCGATATCTCAGCTCTGGAAGGGGCTAGAGCCTCCATTTTTGCACTCAGGTCTAAGTCTCATGGCCCTCTATCAGAATTTGGGAAGATTGGAGAAACTTAATTTTTCGCCCAAAAAAAAAAAAACCTAAGGGGTACCACTGTCGTTTTTTTTTTCGGGCCGAATTTTTGAGTTTCGATATCTCAGCTCTGGAAGGGGCTAGAGCCTCCATTTTTGCACTCAGGTCTAAGTCTCATGGCCCTCTATCAGAATCCAGAGTTTTGGGAAGATTGGAGAAACTTAATTTTTCGCCCCCCAAAAAAAAAACTTAAGGGGTACCACTGTCGTTTTTTTTTCGGGCCGAATTTTTGAGTTTCGATATCTCAGCTCTAGAAGGGGCTAGAGCCTCCATTTTTGCACTCAGGTCTAAGTCTCATGGCCCTCTATCAGAATTTGGGAAGATTGGAGAAACGTAATTTTTCGCCCCCCCCAAAAAAACTGTAAGGGGTACCACTGTCGTTTTTTTTTCGGGCCGAATTTTTGAGTTTCGATATCTCAGCTCTGGAAGGGGCTAGAGCCTCCATTTTTGCACTCAGGTCTAAGTCTCATGGCCCTCTATCAGAATTTGGGAAGATTGGAGAAACTTAATTTTTCGCCCAAAAAAAAAAACGTAAGGGGTACCACTGTCGTTTTTTTTTTCGGGCCGAATTTTTGAGTTTCGATATCTCAGCTCTGGAAGGGGCTAGAGCCTCCATTTTTGCACTCAGGTCTAAGTCTCATGGCCCTCTATCAGAATTTGGGAAGATTGGAGAAACTTAATTTTTCGCCCCAAAAAAAACCGTAAGGGGTACCACTGTCGTTTTTTTTTTGGGGCCGAATTTTTGAGTTTTGATATCTCAGCTCTGGAAGGGGCTAGAGCCTCCATTTTTGCACTCAGGTCTAAGTCTCATGGCCCTCTATCAGAATCCAGAGTTTTGGGAAGATTGGAGAAACTTAATTTTTCGCCCGAAAAAAAAAAACGTAAGGGGTACCACTGTCGTTTTTTTTTCGGGCAGAATTTTTGAGTTTCGATATCTCAGCTCTGGAACGGGCTAGAGCCTCCATTTTTGCACTCAGGTCTAAGTCTCATGGCCCTCTATCAGAATTTGGGAAGATTGGAGAAACTTAATTTTTCGCCCAAAAAAAAAAAAACGTAAGGGGTACCACTGTCGTTTTTTTTTCGGGCTGAATTTTTGAGTTTCGATATCTCAGCTCTGGAAGGGGCTAGAGCCTCCATTTTTGCACTCAGGTCTAAGTCTCATGGCCCTCTATCAGAATCCAGAGTTTTGGGAAGATTGGAGAAGCTTAATTTTTCGCCCCAAAAAAAAAACGTAAGGGGTACCACTGTCGTTTTTTTTTCGGGCCGAATTTTTGAGTTTCGATATCTCAGCTCTGGAAGGGGCTAGAGCCTCCATTTTTGCACTCAGGTCTAAGTCTCATGGCCCTCTATCAGAATTTGGGAAGATTGGAGAAACTTAATTTTTCGCCCAAAAAAAAAAACGTAAGGGGTACCACTGTCGTTTTTTTTTCGGGCCGAATTTTTGAGTTTCGATATCTCAGCTCTGGAAGGGGCTAGAGCCTCCATTTTTGCACTCAGGTCTAAGTCTCATGGCCCTCTATCAGAATTTGGGAAGATTGGAGAAACTTAATTTTTCGCCCAAAAAAAAAACGTAAGGGGTACCACTGTCGTTTTTTTTTTCGGGCCGAATTTTTGAGTTTCGATATCTCAGCTCTGGAAGGGGCTAGAGCCTCCATTTTTGCACTCAGGTCTAAGTCTCATGGCCCTCTATCAGAATTTGGGAAGATTGGAGAAACTTAATTTTTCGCCCCCAAAAAAAACGTAAGGGGTACCACTGTCGTTTTTTTTTTCGGGCCGAATTTTTGAGTTTCGATATCTCAGCTCTGGAAGGGGCTAGAGCCTCCATTTTTGCACTCAGGTCTAAGTCTCATGGCCCTCTATCAGATTTTGGGAAGATTGGAGAAACTTAATTTTTCGCCCCCAAAAAAAAAAACGTAAGGGGTACCACTGTCGTTTTTTTTTTCGGGCCGAATTTTTGAGTTTCGATATCTCAGCTCTGGAAGGGGCTAGAGCCTCCATTTTTGCACTCAGGTCTAAGTCTCATGGCCCTCTATCAGAATTTGGGAAGATTGGAGAAACTTAATTTTTCGCCCCCCCCCAAAAAAACGTAAGGGGTACCACTGTCGTTTTTTTTTCGGGCCGAATTTTTGAGTTTCGATATCTCAGCTCTGGAAGGGGCTAGAGCCTCCATTTTTGCACTCAGGTCTAAGTCTCATGGCCCTCTATCAGAATCCAGAGTTTTGGGAAGATTGGAGAAACTTAATTTTTCGCCCCCCCCAAAAAAACGTAAGGGGTACCACTGTCTTTTTTTTTTCGTGCCGAATTTTTGAGTTTCGATATCTCAGCTCTGGAAGGGGCTAGAGCCTCCATTTTTGCACTCAGGTCTAAGTCTCATGGCCCTCTATCAGAATCCAGAGTTTTGGGAAGATTGGAGAATCTTAATTTTTTGCCCCCAAAAAAAACGTAAGGGGTACCACTGTCGTTTTTTTTCGTGCCGAATTTTTGAGTTTCGATATCTCAGCTCTGGAAGGGGCTAGAGCCTCCATTTTTGAACTCAGGTCTAAGTCTCATGGCCCTCTATCAGAATTTGGGAAGATTGGAGAAACTTAATTTTTCGCCCCAAAAAAAAAACGTAAGGGGTACCACTGTCGTTTTTTTTTCGGGCCGAATTTTTGAGTTTCGATATCTCAGCTCTGGAAGGGGCTAGAGCCTTCATTTTTGCACTCAGGTCTAAGTCTCATGGCCCTCTATCAGAATTTGGGAAGATTGGAGAAACTTAATTTTTCGCCCAAAAAAAAAAACGTAAGGGGTACCACTGTCGTTTTTTTTTCGGGCCGAATTTTTGAGTTTTGATATCTCAGCTCTGGAAGGGGCTAGAGCCTCCATTTTTGTACTCAGGTCTAAGTCTCATGGCCCTCTATCAGAATTTGGGAAGATTGGAGAAACTTAATTTTTCGCCCAAAAAAAAAACGTAAGGGGTACCACTGTCGTTTTTTTTATCGGGCCGAATTTTTGAGTTTCGATATCTCAGCTCTGGAAGGGGCTAGAGCCTCCATTTTTGCACTCAGGTCTAAGTCTCATGGCCCTCTATCAGATTTTGGGAAGATTGGAGAAACTTAATTTTTCGCCCCAAAAAAAAAACGTAAGGGGTACCACTGTCGTTTTTTTTTCGGGCCGAATTTTTGAGTTTCGATATCTCAGCTCTGGAAGGGGCTAGAGCCTCCATTTTTGCACTCAGGGCTAAGTCTCATGGCCCTCTATCAGAATCCAGAGTTTTGAGAAGATTGGAGAAACTTAATTTTTCGCCCCCCCAAAAAAAACGTAAGGGGTACCACTGTCGTTTTTTTTTCGTGCCGAATTTTTGAGTTTCGATATCTCAGCTCTGGAAGGGGCTAGAGCCTCCATTTTTACACTCAGGTCTAAGTCTCATGGCCCTCTATCAGAATTTGGGAAGATTGGAGAAACTTAATTTTTCGCCCCAAAAAAAAACGTAAGGGGTACCACTGTCGTTTTTTTTTTTCGGGCCGAATTTTTGAGTTTCGATATCTCAGCTCTGGAAGGGGCTAGAGCCTCCATTTTTGCACTCAGGTCTAAGTCTCATGGCCCTCTATCAGAATTTGGGAAGATTGGAGAAACTTAATTTTTCGCCCAAAAAAAAAAACGTATGGGGTACCACTGTCGTTTTTTTTTTCGGGCCGAATTTTTGAGTTTCGATATCTCAGCTCTGGAAGGGGCTAGAGCCTCCATTTTTGCACTCAGGTCTAAGTCTCATGGCCCTCTATCAGAATTTGGGAAGATTGGAGAAACTTAATTTTTCGCCCCCCCAAAAAAAACGTAAGGGGTACCACTGTCGTTTTTTTTTCGGGCCGAATTTTTGAGTTTCGATATCTCAGCTCTGGAAGGGGCTAGAGCCTCCATTTTTGCACTCAGGGCTAAGTCTCATGGCCCTCTATCAGAATCCAGAGTTTTGAGAAGATTGGAGAAACTTAATTTTTCGCCCCCCCAAAAAAAACGTAAGGGGTACGACTGTCGTTTTTTTTTCGTGCCGAATTTTTGAGTTTCGATATCTCAGCTCTGGAAGGGGCTAGAGCCTCCATTTTTACACTCAGGTCTAAGTCTCATGGCCCTCTATCAGAATTTGGGAAGATTGGAGAAACTTAATTTTTCGCCCCAAAAAAAAACGTAAGGGGTACCACTGTCGTTTTTTTTTTCGGGCCGAATTTTTGAGTTTCGATATCTCAGCTCTGGAAGGGGCTAGAGCCTCCATTTTTGCACTCAGGTCTAAGTCTCATGGCCCTCTATCAGAATTTGGGAAGATTGGAGAAACTTAATTTTTCGCCCAAAAAAAAAAACGTAAGGGGTACCACTGTCGTTTTTTTTTCGGGCCGAATTTTTGAGTTTTGATATCTCAGCTCTGGAAGGGGCTAGAGCCTCCATTTTTGTACTCAGGTCTAAGTCTCATAGCCCTCTATCAGAATCCAGAGTTTTGGGAAGATTGGAGAAACGTAATTTTTCGCCCGAAAAAAAAAACGTAAGGGGTACCACTGTCGTTTTTTTTTCGGGCCGAATTTTTGAGTTTCGATATCTCAGCTCTGGAAGGGGCTAGAGCCTCCATTTTTGCACTCAGGTCTAAGTCTCATGGCCCTCTATCAGAATTTGGGAAGATTGGAGAAACTTAATTTTTCGCCCAAAAAAAAAAAACGTAAGGGGTACCACTGTCGTTTTTTTTTCGGGCTGAATTTTTGAGTTTCGATATCTCAGCTCTGGAAGGGGCTAGAGCCTCCATTTTTGCACTAAGGTCTAAGTCTCATGGCCCTCTATCAGAATCCAGAGTTTTGGGAAGATTGGAGAATCTTAATTTTTCGCCCCAAAAAAAAAACGTAAGGGGTACCACTGTCGTTTTTTTTTTCGGGCCGAATTTTTGAGTTTCGATATCTCAGCTCTGGAAGGGGCTAGAGCCTCCATTTTTGCACTCAGGTCTAAGTCTCATGGCCCTCTATCAGAATCCAGAGTTTTGGGAAGATTGGAGAAACTTAATTTTTCGCCCCCCCCCCCCAAAAAAACTTAAGGGGTACCACTGTCGTTTTTTTTTCGGGCCGAATTTTTGAGTTTCGATATCTCAGCTCTAGAAGGGGCTAGAGCCTCCATTTTTGCACTCAGGTCTAAGTCTCATGGCCCTCTATCAGAATCCAGAGTTTTGGGAAGATTGGAGAAACTTAATTTTTCGCCCAAAAAAAAAAAACGTAAGGGCTACCACTGTCGTTTTTTTTCGTGCCGAATTTTTGAGTTTCGATATCTCAGCTCTGGAAGGGGCTAGAGCCTCCATTTTTGCACTCAGGTCTAAGTCTCATGGCCCTCTATCAGAATTTGGGAAGATTGGAGAAACTTAATTTTTCGCCCCAAAAAAAAAACGTAAGGGGTACCACTGTCGTTTTTTTTTCGGGCCGAATTTTTGAGTTTCGATATCTCAGCTCTGGAAGGGGCTAGAGCCTTCATTTTTGCACTCAGGTCTAAGTCTCATGGCCCTCTATCAGAATTTGGAAAGATTGGAGAAACTTAATTTTTAGCCCAAAAAAAAAACGTAAGGGGTACCACTGTCGTTTTTTTTCGGGCCGAATTTTTGAGTTTTGATATCTCAGCTCTGGAAGGGGCTAGAGCCTCCATTTTTGTACTCAGGTCTAAGTCTCATGGCCCTCTATCAGAATTTGGGAAGATTGGAGAAACTTAATTTTTCGCCCCAAAAAAAAAACGTAAGGGGTACCACTGTCGTTTTTTTTATCGGGCCGAATTTTTGAGTTTCGATATCTCAGCTCTGGAAGGGGCTAGAGCCTCCATTTTTGCACTCAGGTTTAAGTCTCATGGCCCTCTATCAGAATCCAGAGTTTTGGGAAGATTGGAGAAACGTAATTTTTCGCCCGAAAAAAAAAAACGTAAGGGGTACCACTGTCGTTTTTTTTTCGGGCCGAATTTTTGAGTTTCGATATCTCAGCTCTGGAAGGGGCTAGAGCCTCCATTTTTGCACTCAGGTCTAAGTCTCATGGCCCTCTATCAGAATTTGGGAAGATTGGAGAAACTTAATTTTTCGCCCAAAAAAAAAAAACGTAAGGGGTACCAGTGTCGTTTTTTTTTCGGGCTGAATTTTTGAGTTTCGATATCTCAGCTCTGGAAGGGGCTAGAGCCTCCATTTTTGCACTCAGGTCTAAGTCTCATGGCCCTCTATCAGAATCCAGAGTTTTGGGAAGATTGGAGAATCTTAATTTTTCGCCCCAAAAAAAAAACGTAAGGGGTACCACTGTCGTTTTTTTTTTCGGGCCGAATTTTTGAGTTTCGATATCTCAGCTCTGGAAGGGGCTAGAGCCTCCATTTTTGCACTCAGGTCTAAGTCTCATGGCCCTCTATCAGAATTTGGGAAGATTGGAGAAACTTAATTTTTCGCCCAAAAAAAAAACGTAAGGGGTACCACTGTCGTTTTTTTTTTCGGGCCGAATTTTTGAGTTTCGATATCTCAGCTCTGGAAGGGGCTAGAGCCTCCATTTTTGCACTCAGGTCTAAGTCTCATGGCCCTCTATCAGAATTTGGGAAGATTGGAGAAACTTAATTTTTCGCCCCAAAAAAAACCGTAAGGGGTACCACTGTCGTTTTTTTTTTGGGGCCGAATTTTTGAGTTTTGATATCTCAGCTCTGGAAGGGGCTAGAGCCTCCATTTTTGCACTCAGGTCTAAGTCTCATGGCCCTCTATCAGAATCCAGAGTTTTGGGAAGATTGGAGAAACTTAATTTTTCGCCCGAAAAAAAAAAACGTAAGGGGTACCACTGTCGTTTTTTTTTCGGGCAGAATTTTTGAGTTTCGATATCTCAGCTCTGGAACGGGCTAGAGCCTCCATTTTTGCACTCAGGTCTAAGTCTCATGGCCCTCTATCAGAATTTGGGAAGATTGGAGAAACTTAATTTTTCGCCCAAAAAAAAAAAAACGTAAGGGGTACCACTGTCGTTTTTTTTTCGGGCTGAATTTTTGAGTTTCGATATCTCAGCTCTGGAAGGGGCTAGAGCCTCCATTTTTGCACTCAGGTCTAAGTCTCATGGCCCTCTATCAGAATCCAGAGTTTTGGGAAGATTGGAGAAGCTTAATTTTTCGCCCCAAAAAAAAAACGTAAGGGGTACCACTGTCGTTTTTTTTTCGGGCCGAATTTTTGAGTTTCGATATCTCAGCTCTGGAAGGGGCTAGAGCCTCCATTTTTGCACTCAGGTCTAAGTCTCATGGCCCTCTATCAGAATTTGGGAAGATTGGAGAAACTTAATTTTTCGCCCAAAAAAAAAAACGTAAGGGGTACCACTGTCGTTTTTTTTTCGGGCCGAATTTTTGAGTTTCGATATCTCAGCTCTGGAAGGGGCTAGAGCCTCCATTTTTGCACTCAGGTCTAAGTCTCATGGCCCTCTATCAGAATTTGGGAAGATTGGAGAAACTTAATTTTTCGCCCAAAAAAAAAACGTAAGGGGTACCACTGTCGTTTTTTTTTTCGGGCCGAATTTTTGAGTTTCGATATCTCAGCTCTGGAAGGGGCTAGAGCCTCCATTTTTGCACTCAGGTCTAAGTCTCATGGCCCTCTATCAGAATTTGGGAAGATTGGAGAAACTTAATTTTTCGCCCCCAAAAAAAACGTAAGGGGTACCACTGTCGTTTTTTTTTTCGGGCCGAATTTTTGAGTTTCGATATCTCAGCTCTGGAAGGGGCTAGAGCCTCCATTTTTGCACTCAGGTCTAAGTCTCATGGCCCTCTATCAGATTTTGGGAAGATTGGAGAAACTTAATTTTTCGCCCCCAAAAAAAAAAACGTAAGGGGTACCACTGTCGTTTTTTTTTTCGGGCCGAATTTTTGAGTTTCGATATCTCAGCTCTGGAAGGGGCTAGAGCCTCCATTTTTGCACTCAGGTCTAAGTCTCATGGCCCTCTATCAGAATTTGGGAAGATTGGAGAAACTTAATTTTTCGCCCCCCCCAAAAAAAACGTAAGGGGTACCACTGTCGTTTTTTTTTCGGGCCGAATTTTTGAGTTTCGATATCTCAGCTCTGGAAGGGGCTAGAGCCTCCATTTTTGCACTCAGGTCTAAGTCTCATGGCCCTCTATCAGAATCCAGAGTTTTGGGAAGATTGGAGAAACTTAATTTTTCGCCCCCCCCAAAAAAACGTAAGGGGTACCACTGTCTTTTTTTTTTCGTGCCGAATTTTTGAGTTTCGATATCTCAGCTCTGGAAGGGGCTAGAGCCTCCATTTTTGCACTCAGGTCTAAGTCTCATGGCCCTCTATCAGAATCCAGAGTTTTGGGAAGATTGGAGAATCTTAATTTTTTGCCCCCAAAAAAAACTTAAGGGGTACCACTGTCGTTTTTTTTCGTGCCGAATTTTTGAGTTTCGATATCTCAGCTCTGGAAGGGGCTAGAGCCTCCATTTTTGAACTCAGGTCTAAGTCTCATGGCCCTCTATCAGAATTTGGGAAGATTGGAGAAACTTAATTTTTCGCCCCAAAAAAAAAACGTAAGGGGTACCACTGTCGTTTTTTTTTCGGGCCGAATTTTTGAGTTTCGATATCTCAGCTCTGGAAGGGGCTAGAGCCTTCATTTTTGCACTCAGGTCTAAGTCTCATGGCCCTCTATCAGAATTTGGGAAGATTGGAGAAACTTAATTTTTCGCCCAAAAAAAAAAACGTAAGGGGTACCACTGTCGTTTTTTTTTCGGGCCGAATTTTTGAGTTTTGATATCTCAGCTCTGGAAGGGGCTAGAGCCTCCATTTTTGTACTCAGGTCTAAGTCTCATGGCCCTCTATCAGAATTTGGGAAGATTGGAGAAACTTAATTTTTCGCCCAAAAAAAAAACGTAAGGGGTACCACTGTCGTTTTTTTTATCGGGCCGAATTTTTGAGTTTCGATATCTCAGCTCTGGAAGGGGCTAGAGCCTCCATTTTTGCACTCAGGTCTAAGTCTCATGGCCCTCTATCAGATTTTGGGAAGATTGGAGAAACTTAATTTTTCGCCCCAAAAAAAAAACGTAAGGGGTACCACTGTCGTTTTTTTTTCGGGCCGAATTTTTGAGTTTCGATATCTCAGCTCTGGAAGGGGCTAGAGCCTCCATTTTTGCACTCAGGGCTAAGTCTCATGGCCCTCTATCAGAATCCAGAGTTTTGAGAAGATTGGAGAAACTTAATTTTTCGCCCCCCCAAAAAAAACGTAAGGGGTACCACTGTCGTTTTTTTTTCGTGCCGAATTTTTGAGTTTCGATATCTCAGCTCTGGAAGGGGCTAGAGCCTCCATTTTTACACTCAGGTCTAAGTCTCATGGCCCTCTATCAGAATTTGGGAAGATTGGAGAAACTTAATTTTTCGCCCCAAAAAAAAAACGTAAGGGGTACCACTGTCGTTTTTTTTTTTCGGGCCGAATTTTTGAGTTTCGATATCTCAGCTCTGGAAGGGGCTAGAGCCTCCATTTTTGCACTCAGGTCTAAGTCTCATGGCCCTCTATCAGAATTTGGGAAGATTGGAGAAACTTAATTTTTCGCCCAAAAAAAAAAACGTATGGGGTACCACTGTCGTTTTTTTTTTCGGGCCGAATTTTTGAGTTTCGATATCTCAGCTCTGGAAGGGGCTAGAGCCTCCATTTTTGCACTCAGGTCTAAGTCTCATGGCCCTCTATCAGAATTTGGGAAGATTGGAGAAACTTAATTTTTCGCCCCCCCAAAAAAAACGTAAGGGGTACCACTGTCGTTTTTTTTTCGGGCCGAATTTTTGAGTTTCGATATCTCAGCTCTGGAAGGGGCTAGAGCCTCCATTTTTGCACTCAGGGCTAAGTCTCATGGCCCTCTATCAGAATCCAGAGTTTTGAGAAGATTGGAGAAACTTAATTTTTCGCCCCCCCAAAAAAAACGTAAGGGGTACGACTGTCGTTTTTTTTTCGTGCCGAATTTTTGAGTTTCGATATCTCAGCTCTGGAAGGGGCTAGAGCCTCCATTTTTACACTCAGGTCTAAGTCTCATGGCCCTCTATCAGAATTTGGGAAGATTGGAGAAACTTAATTTTTCGCCCCAAAAAAAAACGTAAGGGGTACCACTGTCGTTTTTTTTTTCGGGCCGAATTTTTGAGTTTCGATATCTCAGCTCTGGAAGGGGCTAGAGCCTCCATTTTTGCACTCAGGTCTAAGTCTCATGGCCCTCTATCAGAATTTGGGAAGATTGGAGAAACTTAATTTTTCGCCCAAAAAAAAAAACGTAAGGGGTACCACTGTCGTTTTTTTTTCGGGCCGAATTTTTGAGTTTTGATATCTCAGCTCTGGAAGGGGCTAGAGCCTCCATTTTTGTACTCAGGTCTAAGTCTCATAGCCCTCTATCAGAATCCAGAGTTTTGGGAAGATTGGAGAAACGTAATTTTTCGCCCGAAAAAAAAAACGTAAGGGGTACCACTGTCGTTTTTTTTTCGGGCCGAATTTTTGAGTTTCGATATCTCAGCTCTGGAAGGGGCTAGAGCCTCCATTTTTGCACTCAGGTCTAAGTCTCATGGCCCTCTATCAGAATTTGGGAAGATTGGAGAAACTTAATTTTTCGCCCAAAAAAAAAAAACGTAAGGGGTACCACTGTCGTTTTTTTTTCGGGCTGAATTTTTGAGTTTCGATATCTCAGCTCTGGAAGGGGCTAGAGCCTCCATTTTTGCACTAAGGTCTAAGTCTCATGGCCCTCTATCAGAATCCAGAGTTTTGGGAAGATTGGAGAATCTTAATTTTTCGCCCCAAAAAAAAAACGTAAGGGGTACCACTGTCGTTTTTTTTTTCGGGCCGAATTTTTGAGTTTCGATATCTCAGCTCTGGAAGGGGCTAGAGCCTCCATTTTTGCACTCAGGTCTAAGTCTCATGGCCCTCTATCAGAATCCAGAGTTTTGGGAAGATTGGAGAAACTTAATTTTTCGCCCCCCCCCCCCAAAAAAACTTAAGGGGTACCACTGTCGTTTTTTTTTCGGGCCGAATTTTTGAGTTTCGATATCTCAGCTCTAGAAGGGGCTAGAGCCTCCATTTTTGCACTCAGGTCTAAGTCTCATGGCCCTCTATCAGAATCCAGAGTTTTGGGAAGATTGGAGAAACTTAATTTTTCGCCCAAAAAAAAAAAACGTAAGGGCTACCACTGTCGTTTTTTTTCGTGCCGAATTTTTGAGTTTCGATATCTCAGCTCTGGAAGGGGCTAGAGCCTCCATTTTTGCACTCAGGTCTAAGTCTCATGGCCCTCTATCAGAATTTGGGAAGATTGGAGAAACTTAATTTTTCGCCCCAAAAAAAAAACGTAAGGGGTACCACTGTCGTTTTTTTTTCGGGCCGAATTTTTGAGTTTCGATATCTCAGCTCTGGAAGGGGCTAGAGCCTTCATTTTTGCACTCAGGTCTAAGTCTCATGGCCCTCTATCAGAATTTGGAAAGATTGGAGAAACTTAATTTTTAGCCCAAAAAAAAAACGTAAGGGGTACCACTGTCGTTTTTTTTCGGGCCGAATTTTTGAGTTTTGATATCTCAGCTCTGGAAGGGGCTAGAGCCTCCATTTTTGTACTCAGGTCTAAGTCTCATGGCCCTCTATCAGAATTTGGGAAGATTGGAGAAACTTAATTTTTCGCCCCAAAAAAAAAACGTAAGGGGTACCACTGTCGTTTTTTTTATCGGGCCGAATTTTTGAGTTTCGATATCTCAGCTCTGGAAGGGGCTAGAGCCTCCATTTTTGCACTCAGGTTTAAGTCTCATGGCCCTCTATCAGAATCCAGAGTTTTGGGAAGATTGGAGAAACGTAATTTTTCGCCCGAAAAAAAAAAAACGTAAGGGGTACCACTGTCGTTTTTTTTTCGGGCCGAATTTTTGAGTTTTGATATCTCAGCTCTGGAAGGGGCTAGAGCCTCCATTTTTGCACTCAGGTCTAAGTCTCATGGCCCTCTATCAGAATTTGGGAAGATTGGAGAAACTTAATTTTTCGCCCAAAAAAAAAAAACGTAAGGGGTACCAGTGTCGTTTTTTTTTCGGGCTGAATTTTTGAGTTTCGATATCTCAGCTCTGGAAGGGGCTAGAGCCTCCATTTTTGCACTCAGGTCTAAGTCTCATGGCCCTCTATCAGAATCCAGAGTTTTGGGAAGATTGGAGAATCTTAATTTTTCGCCCCAAAAAAAAAACGTAAGGGGTACCACTGTCGTTTTTTTTTTCGGGCCGAATTTTTGAGTTTCGATATCTCAGCTCTGGAAGGGGCTAGAGCCTCCATTTTTGCACTCAGGTCTAAGTCTCATGGCCCTCTATCAGAATTTGGGAAGATTGGAGAAACTTAATTTTTCGCCCAAAAAAAAAACGTAAGGGGTACCACTGTCGTTTTTTTTTTCGGGCCGAATTTTTGAGTTTCGATATCTCAGCTCTGGAAGGGGCTAGAGCCTCCATTTTTGCACTCAGGTCTAAGTCTCATGGCCCTCTATCAGAATTTGGGAAGATTGGAGAAACTTAATTTTTCGCCCAAAAAAAAAAAAACGTAAGGGGTACCACTGTCGTTTTTTTTTTCGGGCTGAATTTTTGAGTTTCGATATCTCAGCTCTGGAAGGGGCTAGAGCCTCCATTTTTGCACTCAGGTCTAAGTCTCATGGCCCTCTATCAGAATCCAGAGTTTTGGGAAGATTGGAGAATCTTAATTTTTCGCCCCAAAAAAAAAAACGTAAGGGGTACCACTGTCGTTTTTTTTTTCGGGCCGAATTTTTGAGTTTCGATATCTCAGCTCTGGAAGGGGCTAGAGCCTCCATTTTTGCACTCAGGTCTAAGTCTCATGGCCCTCTATCAGAATTTGGGAAGATTGGAGAAACTTAGTTTTTCGCCCAAAAAAAAAAAAACCTAAGGGGTACCACTGTCGTTTTTTTTTTCGGGCCGAATTTTTGAGTTTCGATATCTCAGCTCTGGAAGGGGCTAGAGCCTCCATTTTTGCACTCAGGTCTAAGTCTCATGGCCCTCTATCAGAATCCAGAGTTTTGGGAAGATTGGAGAAACTTAATTTTTCGCCCCCCAAAAAAAAAACTTAAGGGGTACCACTGTCGTTTTTTTTTCGGGCCGAATTTTTGAGTTTCGATATCTCAGCTCTAGAAGGGGCTAGAGCCTCCATTTTTGCACTCAGGTCTAAGTCTCATGGCCCTCTATCAGAATTTGGGAAGATCGGAGAAACGTAATTTTTCGCCCCCCCAAAAAAAACCGTAAGGGGTACCACTGTCGTTTTTTTTTCGGGCCGAATTTTTGAGTTTCGATATCTCAGCTCTGGAAGGGGCTAGAGCCTCCATTTTTGCACTCAGGTCTAAGTCTCATGGCCCTCTATCAGAATTTGAGAAGATTGGAGAAACTTAATTTTTCGCCCAAAAAAAAAAACGTAAGGGGTACCACTGTCGTTTTTTTTTTCGGGCCGAATTTTTGAGTTTCGATATCTCAGCTCTGGAAGGGGCTAGAGCCTCCATTTTTGCACTCAGGTCTAAGTCTCATGGCCCTCTATCAGAATCCAGAGTTTTGGGAAGATTGGAGAAACTTAATTTTTCGCCCCCCCCAAAAAAAAACGTAAGGGGTACCACTGTCGTTTTTTTTAGGGCCGAATTTTTGAGTTTCGATATCTCAGCTCTAGAAGGGGCTAGAGCCTCCATTTTTTCACTCAGGTCTAAGTCTCATGGCCCTCTATCAGAATTTGGGAAGATTGGAGAAACTTAATTTTTCGCCCCCCAAAAAAAACGTAAGGGGTACCACTGTCGTTTTTTTTTTTGGGCCGAATTTTTGAGTTTCGATATCTCAGCTCTGGAAGGGGCTAGAGCCTCCATTTTTGCACTCAGGTCTAAGTCTCATGGCCCTCTATCAGAATTTGGGAAGATTGGAGAAACTTAATTTTTCGCCCCAAAAAAAAACGTAAGGGGTACCACTGTCGTTTTTTTTTTGGGGCCGAATTTTTGAGTTTTGATATCTCAGCTCTGGAAGGGGCTAGAGCCTCCATTTTTGCACTCAGGTCTAAGTCTCATGGCCCTCTATCAGAATCCAGAGTTTTGGGAAGATTGGAGAAACTTAATTTTTCGCCCGAAAAAAAAAAACGTAAGGGGTACCACTGTCGTTTTTTTTTCGGGCAGAATTTTTGAGTTTCGATATCTCAGCTCTGGAACGGGCTAGAGCCTCCATTTTTGCACTCAGGTCTAAGTCTCATGGCCCTCTATCAGAATTTGGGAAGATTGGAGAAACTTAATTTTTCGCCCAAAAAAAAAAAAAACGTAAGGGGTACCACTGTCGTTTTTTTTTCGGGCTGAATTTTTGAGTTTCGATATCTCAGCTCTGGAAGGGGCTAGAGCCTCCATTTTTGCACTCAGGTCTAAGTCTCATGGCCCTCTATCAGAATCCAGAGTTTTGGGAAGATTGGAGAAGCTTAATTTTTCGCCCCAAAAAAAAAACGTAAGGGGTACCACTGTCGTTTTTTTTTCGGGCCGAATTTTTGAGTTTCGATATCTCAGCTCTGGAAGGGGCTAGAGCCTCCATTTTTGCACTCAGGTCTAAGTCTCATGGCCCTCTATCAGAATTTGGGAAGATTGGAGAAACTTAATTTTTCGCCCAAAAAAAAAACGTAAGGGGTACCACTGTCGTTTTTTTTTTCGGGCCGAATTTTTGAGTTTCGATATCTCAGCTCTGGAAGGGGCTAGAGCCTCCATTTTTGCACTCAGGTCTAAGTCTCATGGCCCTCTATCAGAATTTGGGAAGATTGGAGAAACTTAATTTTTCGCCCCAAAAAAAACCGTAAGGGGTACCACTGTCGTTTTTTTTTTCGGGCCGAATTTTTGAGTTTCGATATCTCAGCTCTGGAAGGGGCTAGAGCCTCCATTTTTGCACTCAGGTCTAAGTCTCATGGCCCTCTATCAGATTTTGGGAAGATTGGAGAAACTTAATTTTTCGCCCCCAAAAAAAAAAACGTAAGGGGTACCACTGTCGTTTTTTTTTTCGGGCCGAATTTTTGAGTTTCGATATCTCAGCTCCGGAAGGGGCTAGAGCCTCCATTTTTGCACTCAGGTCTAAGTCTCATGGCCCTCTATCAGAATTTGGGAAGATTGGAGAAACTTAATTTTTCGCCCCCCCCCAAAAAAACGTAAGGGGTACCACTGTCGTTTTTTTTTTCGGGCCGAATTTTTGAGTTTCGATATCTCAGCTCTGGAAGGGGCTAGAGCCTCCATTTTTGCACTCAGGTCTAAGTCTCATGGCCCTCTATCAGAATTTGGGAAGATTGGAGAAACTTAATTTTTCGCCCCAAAAAAAAAAGTAAGGGGTAGCACTGTCGTTTTTTTGTTCGGGCCGATTTTTTGAGTTTCGATATCTCAGCTCTGGAAGGGGCTAGAGCCTCCATTTTTGCACTCAGGTCTAAGTCTCATGGCCCTCTATCAGAATTTGGGAAGATTGGAGAAACTTAATTTTTCGCCCAAAAAAAAAAAACGTAAGGGGTACCACTGTCGTTTTTTTTTCGGGCCGAATTTTTGAGTTTCGATATCTCAGCTCTGGAAGGGGCTAGAGCCTCCATTTTTGCACTCAGGTCTAAGTCTCATGGCCCTCTATCAGAATCCAGAGTTTTGGGAAGATTGGAGAATCTTAATTTTTTGCCCCCAAAAAAAACGTAAGGGGTACCACTGTCGTTTTTTTTCGTGCCGAATTTTTGAGTTTCGATATCTCAGCTCTGGAAGGGGCTAGAGCCTCCATTTTTGCACTCAGGTCTAAGTCTCATGGCCCTCTATCAGAATTTGGGAAGATTGGAGAAACTTAATTTTTCGCCCCAAAAAAAAAACGTAAGGGGTACCACTGTCGTTTTTTTTTCGGGCCGAATTTTTGAGTTTCGATATCTCAGCTCTGGAAGGGGCTAGAGCCTTCATTTTTGCACTCAGGTCTAAGTCTCATGGCCCTCTATCAGAATTTGGGAAGATTGGAGAAACTTAATTTTTCGCCCAAAAAAAAAAACGTAAGGGGTACCACTGTCGTTTTTTTTTTCGGGCCGAATTTTTGAGATTTGATATCTCAGCTCTGGAAGGTGCTAGAGCCTCCATTTTTGTACTCAGGTCTAAGTCTCATGGCCCTCTATCAGAATTTGGGAAGATTGGAGAAACTTAATTTTTCGCCCAAAAAAAAAAACGTAAGGGGTACCACTGTCGTTTTTTTTATCGGGCCGAATTTTTGAGTTTCGATATCTCAGCTCTGGAAGGGGCTAGAGCCTCCATTTTTGCACTCAGGTCTAAGTCTCATGGCCCTCTATCAGAATTTGGGAAGATTGGAGAAACTTAATTTTTCGCCCAAAAAAAAAACGTAAGGGGTACCACTGTCGTTTTTTTTTCGGGCCGAATTTTTGAGTTTCGATATCTCAGGTCTGGAAGGGGCTAGAGCCTCCATTTTTGCACTCAGGTCTAAGTCTCATGGCCCTCTATCAGAATTTGGGAAGATTGGAGAAACTTAATTTTTCGCCCCAAAAAAAAACGTAAGGGGTACCACTGTCGTTTTTTTTTTCGGGCCGAATTTTTGAGTTTCGATATCTCAGCTCTGGAAGGGGCTAGAGCCTCCATTTTTGCACTCAGGTCTAAGTCTCATGGCCCTCTATCAGATTTTGGGAAGATTGGAGAAACTTAATTTTTCGCCCCAAAAAAAAAACGTAAGGGGTACCACTGTCGTTTTTTTTTCGGGCCGAATTTTTGAGTTTCGATATCTCAGCTCTGGAAGGGGCTAGAGCCTCCATTTTTGCACTCAGGTCTAAGTCTCATGGCCCTCTATCAGAATTTGGGAAGATTGGAGAAACTTAATTTTTCGCCCCCCAAAAAAAAACGTAAGGGGTACCACTGTCGGTTTTTTTTCGGGCCGAATTTTTGAGTTTCGATATCTCAGCTCTGGAAGGGGCTAGAGCCTCCATTTTTGCACTCAGGGCTAAGTCTCATGGCCCTCTATCAGAATCCAGAGTTTTGGGAAGATTGGAGAAACTTAATTTTTCGCCCCCCAAAAAAAACGTAAGGGGTACCACTGTCGTTTTTTTTTTCGTGCCGAATTTTTGAGTTTCGATATCTCAGCTCTGGAAGGGGCTAGAGCCTCCATTTTTACACTCAGGTCTAAGTCTCATGGCCCTCTATCAGAATTTGGGAAGATTGGAGAAACTTAATTTTTCGCCCCAAAAAAAAAACGTAAGGGGTACCACTGTCGTTTTTTTTTCGGGCCGAATTTTTGAGTTTCGATATCTCAGCTCTGGAAGGGGCTAGAGCCTTCATTTTTGCACTCAGGTCTAAGTCTCATGGCCCTCTATCAGAATTTGGGAAGATTGGAGAAACTTAATTTTTCGCCCAAAAAAAAAAACGTAAGGGGTACCACTGTCGTTTTTTTTTTCGGGCCGAATTTTTGAGTTTTGATATCTCAGCTCTGGAAGGGGCTAGAGCCTCCATTTTTGTACTCAGGTCTAAGTCTCATGGCCCTCTATCAGAATTTGGGAAGATTGGAGAAACTTAATTTTTCGCCCCAAAAAAAAAAACGTAAGGGGTACCACTGTCGTTTTTTTTATCGGGCCGAATTTTTGAGTTTCGATATCTCAGCTCTGGAAGGGGCTAGAGCCTCCATTTTTGCACTCAGGTCTAAGTATCATGGCCCTCTATCAGAATCCAGAGTTTTGGGAAGATTGGAGAAACGTAATTTTTCGCCCGAAAAAAAAAAACGTAAGGGGTACCACTGTCGTTTTTTTTTCGGGCTGAATTTTTGAGTTTCGATATCTCAGCTCTGGAAGGGGCTAGAGCCTCCATTTTTGCACTCAGGTCTAAGTCTCATGGCCCTCTATCAGAATTTGGGAAGATTGGAGAAACTTAATTTTTCGCCCAAAAAAAAAAAACCGTAGGGGGTACCACTGTCGTTTTTTTTTTCGGGCTGAATTTTTGAGTTTCGATATCTCAGCTCTGGAAGGGGCTAGAGCCTCCATTTTTGCACTAAGGTCTAAGTCTCATGGCCCTCTATCAGAATCCAGAGTTTTGGGAAGATTGGAGAATCTTAATTTTTCGCCCCAAAAAAAAAACGTAAGGGGTACCACTGTCGTTTTTTTTTTCGGGCCGAATTTTTGAGTTGCGATATCTCAGCTCTGGAAGGGGCTAGAGCCTCCATTTTTGCACTCAGGTCTAAGTCTCATGGCCCTCTATCAGAATTTGGGAAGATTGGAGAAACTTAATTTTTCGCCCAAAAAAAAAAACGTAAGGGGTACCACTGTCGGTTTTTTTTTCGGGCCGAATTTTTGAGTTTCGATATCTCAGCTCTGGAAGGGGCTAGAGCCTCCATTTTTGCACTCAGGTCTAAGTCTCATGGCCCTCTATCAGAATTTGGAAAGATTGGAGAAACTTAATTTTTCGCCCAAAAAAAAAAACGTAAGGGGTACCACTGTCGTTTTTTTTTTTCGGGCCGAATTTTTGAGTTTCGATATCTCAGCTCTGGAAGGGGCTAGAGCCTCCATTTTTGCACTCAGGTCTAAGTCTCATGGCCCTCTATCAGAATTTGGGAAGATTGGAGAAACTTAATTTTTCGCCCCAAAAAAAAAACGTAAGGGGTACCACTGTCGTTTTTTTTTTCGGGCCGAATTTTTGAGTTTCGATATCTCAGCTCTGGAAGGGGCTAGAGCCTCCATTTTTGCACTCAGGTCTAAGTCTCATGGCCCTCTATCAGATTTTGGGAAGATTGGAGAAACTTAATTTTTCGCCCCAAAAAAAAAAAACGTAAGGGGTACCACTGTCGTTTTTTTTTTCGGGCCGAATTTTTGAGTTTCGATATCTCAGCTCTGGAAGGGGCTAGAGCCTCCATTTTTGCACTCAGGTCTAAGTCTCATGGCCCTCTATCAGAATCCAGAGTTTTGGGAAGATTGGAGAAACTTAATTTTTCGCCCCCCCCAAAAAAACGTAAGGGGTACCACTGTCGTTTTTTTTTCGGGCCGAATTTTTGAGTTTCGATATCTCAGCTCTGGAAGGGGCTAGAGCCTCCATTTTTGCACTCAGGTCTAAGTCTCATGGCCCTCTATCAGAATCCAGAGTTTTGGGAAGATTGGAGAAACTTAATTTTTCGCCCCCCCCAAAAAAACGTAAGGGGTACCACTGTCGTTTTTTTTTCGGGCCGAATTTTTGAGTTTCGATATCTCAGCTCTGGAAGGGGCTAGAGCCTCCATTTTTGCACTCAGGTCTAAGTCTCATGGCCCTCTATCAGAATCCAGAGTTTTGGGAAGATTGGAGAAACTTAATTTTTCGCCCCCCCCAAAAAAACGTAAGGGGTACCACTGTCGTTTTTTTTTCGGGCCGAATTTTTGAGTTTCGATATCTCAGCTCTGGAAGGGGCTAGAGCCTCCATTTTTGCACTCAGGTCTAAGTCTCATGGCCCTCTATCAGAATCCAGAGTTTTGGGAAGATTGGAGAAACTTAATTTTTCGCCCCCCCCCCAAAAAAACGTAAGGGGTACCACTGTCTTTTTTTTTTCGTGCCGAATTTTTGAGTTTCGATATCTCAGCTCTGGAAGGGGCTAGAGCCTCCATTTTTGCACTCAGGTCTAAGTCTCATGGCCCTCTATCAGAATTTGGGAAGATTGGAGAAACTTAATTTTTCGCCCCAAAAAAAAAACGTAAGGGGTACCACTGTCGTTTTTTTTTCGGGCCGAATTTTTGAGTTTCGATATCTCAGCTCTGGAAGGGGCTAGAGCCTCCATTTTTGCACTCAGGTCTAAGTCTCATGGCCCTCTATCAGAATTTGGGAAGATTGGAGAAACTTAATTTTTCGCCCCAAAAAAAAAAGTAAGGGGTAGCACTGTCGTTTTTTTTTCGGGCCGATTTTTTGAGTTTCGATATCTCAGCTCTGGAAGGGGCTAGAGCCTCCATTTTTGCACTCAGGTCTAAGTCTCATGGCCCTCTATCAGAATTTGGGAAGATTGGAGAAACTTATTTTTTCGCCCAAAAAAAAAAAACGTAAGGGGTACCACTGTCGTTTTTTTTTCGGGCCGAATTTTTGAGTTTCGATATCTCAGCTCTGGAAGGGGCTAGAGCCTCCATTTTTGCACTCAGGTCTAAGTCTCATGGCCCTCTATCAGAATCCAGAGTTTTGGGAAGATTGGAGAATCTTAATTTTTTGCCCCCCCAAAAAAAAACTTAAGGGGTACCACTGTCGTTTTTTTTTCGGGCCGAATTTTTGAGTTTCGATATCTCAGCTCTAGAAGGGGCTAGAGCCTCCATTTTTGCACTCAGGTCTAAGTCTCATGGCCCTCTATCAGAATTTGGGAAGATTGGAGAAACGTAATTTTTCGCCCCCCCCAAAAAAAAACGTAAGGGGTACCACTGTCGTTTTTTTTTCGGGCCGAATTTTTGAGTTTCGATATCTCAGCTCTGGAAGGGGCTAGAGCCTCCATTTTTGCACTCAGGTCTAAGTCTCATGGCCCTCTATCAGAATTTGGGAAGATTGGAGAAACTTAATTTTTCGCCCAAAAAAAAAAACGTAAGGGGTAC
Organism: Pimephales promelas; assembly: GCF_988280905.1. NCBI lineage: Eukaryota > Metazoa > Chordata > Actinopteri > Cypriniformes > Leuciscidae > Pimephales > Pimephales promelas. The sequence goes on from NC_142781.1 coordinate 3,437,721, forward strand.
CACTGTCGTTTTTTTTTTCGGGCCGAATTTTTGAGTTTCGATATCTCAGCTCTGGAAGGGGCTAGAGCCTCCATTTTTGCACTCAGGTCTAAGTCTCATGGCCCTCTATCAGAATCCAGAGTTTTGGGAAGATTGGAGAAACTTAATTTTTCGCCCCCCCCAAAAAAAAACGTAAGGGGTACCACTGTCGTTTTTTTTAGGGCCGAATTTTTGAGTTTCGATATCTCAGCTCTAGAAGGGGCTAGAGCCTCCATTTTTGCACTCAGGTCTAAGTCTCATGGCCCTCTATCAGAATTTGGGAAGATTGGAGAAACTTAATTTTTCGCCCCCAAAAAAAAACGTAAGGGGTACCACTGTCGTTTTTTTTTTCGGGCCGAATTTTTGAGTTTCGATATCTCAGCTCTGGAAGGGGCTAGAGCCTCCATTTTTGCACTCAGGTCTAAGTCTCATGGCCCTCTATCAGAATTTGGGAAGATTGGAGAAACTTAATTTTTCGCCCCAAAAAAAAACGTAAGGGGTACCACTGTCGTTTTTTTTTTGGGGCCGAATTTTTGAGTTTTGATATCTCAGCTCTGGAAGGGGCTAGAGCCTCCATTTTTGCACTCAGGTCTAAGTCTCATGGCCCTCTATCAGAATCCAGAGTTTTGGGAAGATTGGAGAAACTTAATTTTTCGCCCGAAAAAAAAAAACGTAAGGGGTACCACTGTCGTTTTTTTTTCGGGCAGAATTTTTGAGTTTCGATATCTCAGCTCTGGAACGGGCTAGAGCCTCCATTTTTGCACTCAGGTCTAAGTCTCATGGCCCTCTATCAGAATTTGGGAAGATTGGAGAAACTTAATTTTTCGCCCAAAAAAAAAAAAACGTAAGGGGTACCACTGTCGTTTTTTTTTCGGGCTGAATTTTTGAGTTTCGATATCTCAGCTCTGGAAGGGGCTAGAGCCTCCATTTTTGCACTCAGGTCTAAGTCTCATGGCCCTCTATCAGAATCCAGAGTTTTGGGAAGATTGGAGAAGCTTAATTTTTCGCCCCAAAAAAAAACGTAAGGGGTACCACTGTCGTTTTTTTTTCGGGCCGAATTTTTGAGTTTCGATATCTCAGCTCTGGAAGGGGCTAGAGCCTCCATTTTTGCACTCAGGTCTAAGTCTCATGGCCCTCTATCAGATTTTGGGAAGATTGGAGAAACTTAATTTTTCGCCCCCAAAAAAAAAAACGTAAGGGGTACCACTGTCGTTTTTTTTTTCGGGCCGAATTTTTGAGTTTCGATATCTCAGCTCTGGAAGGGGCTAGAGCCTCCATTTTTGCACTCAGGTCTAAGTCTCATGGCCCTCTATCAGAATTTGGGAAGATTGGAGAAACTTAATTTTTCGCCCCCCCCAAAAAAACGTAAGGGGTACCACTGTCGTTTTTTTTTCGGGCCGAATTTTTGAGTTTCGATATCTCAGCTCTGGAAGGGGCTAGAGCCTCCATTTTTGCACTCAGGTCTAAGTCTCATGGCCCTCTATCAGAATCCAGAGTTTTGGGAAGATTGGAGAAACTTAATTTTTCGCCCCCCCCAAAAAAACGTAAGGGGTACCACTGTCTTTTTTTTTTCGTGCCGAATTTTTGAGTTTCGATATCTCAGCTCTGGAAGGGGCTAGAGCCTCCATTTTTGCACTCAGGTCTAAGTCTCATGGCCCTCTATCAGAATTTGGGAAGATTGGAGAAACTTAATTTTTCGCCCCAAAAAAAAAACGTAAGGGGTACCACTGTCGTTTTTTTTTCGGGCCGAATTTTTGAGTTTCGATATCTCAGCTCTGGAAGGGGCTAGAGCCTCCATTTTTGCACTCAGGTCTAAGTCTCATGGCCCTCTATCAGAATTTGGGAAGATTGGAGAAACTTAATTTTTCGCCCCAAAAAAAAAAGTAAGGGGTAGCACTGTCGTTTTTTTTTCGGGCCGAATTTTTTGAGTTTCGATATCTCAGCTCTGGAAGGGGCTAGAGCCTCCATTTTTGCACTCAGGTCTAAGTCTCATGGCCCTCTATCAGAATCCAGAATTTTGGGAAGATTGGAGAAACTTATTTTTTCGCCCCCCCCAAAAAAAACTTAAGGGGTACCACTGTCGTTTTTTTTTCGGGCCGAATTTTTGAGTTTCGATATCTCAGCTCTAGAAGGGGCTAGAGCCTCCATTTTTGCACTCAGGTCTAAGTCTCATGGCCCTCTATCAGAATCCAGAGTTTTGGGAAGATTGGAGAAACTTAATTTTTCGCCCAAAAAAAAAAAACGTAAGGGCTACCACTGTCGTTTTTTTTCGTGCCGAATTTTTGAGTTTCGATATCTCAGGTCTGGAAGGGGCTAGAGCCTCCATTTTTGCACTCAGGTCTAAGTCTCATGGCCCTCTATCAGAATTTGGGAAGATTGGAGAAACTTAATTTTTCGCCCCAAAAAAAAAACGTAAGGGGTACCACTGTCGTTTTTTTTTCGGGCCGAATTTTTGAGTTTCGATATCTCAGCTCTGGAAGGGGCTAGAGCCTTCATTTTTGCACTCAGGTCTAAGTCTCATGGCCCTCTATCAGAATTTGGGAAGATTGGAGAAACTTAATTTTTCGCCCAAAAAAAAAACGTAAGGGGTACCACTGTCGTTTTTTTTTTTCGGGCCGAATTTTTGAGTTTTGATATCTCAGCTCTGGAAGGGGCTAGAGCCTCCATTTTTGTACTCAGGTCTAAGTCTCATGGCCCTCTATCAGAATTTGGGAAGATTGGAGAAACTTAATTTTTCGCCCCAAAAATAAAAACGTAAGGGGTACCACTGTCGTTTTTTTTATCGGGCCGAATTTTTGAGTTTCGATATCTCAGCTCTGGAAGGGGCTAGAGCCTCCATTTTTGCACTCAGGTTTAAGTCTCATGGCCCTCTATCAGAATCCAGAGTTTTGGGAAGATTGGAGAAACGTAATTTTTCGCCCGAAAAAAAAAAACGTAAGGGGTACCACTGTCGTTTTTTTTTCGGGCCGAATTTTTGAGTTTCGATATCTCAGCTCTGGAAGGGGCTAGAGCCTCCATTTTTGCACTCAGGTCTAAGTCTCATGGCCCTCTATCAGAATTTGGGAAGATTGGAGAAACTTAATTTGTCGCCCAAAAAAAAAAAACGTAAGGGGTACCAGTGTCGTTTTTTTTTCGGGCTGAATTTTTGAGTTTCGATATCTCAGCTCTGGAAGGGGCTAGAGCCTCCATTTTTGCACTCAGGTCTAAGTCTCATGGCCCTCTATCAGAATCCAGAGTTTTGGGAAGATTGGAGAATCTTAATTTTTCGCCCCCAAAAAAAAACGTAAGGGGTACCACTATCGTTTTTTTTTTCGGGCCGAATTTTTGAGTTTCGATATCTCAGCTCTGGAAGGGGCTAGAGCCTCCATTTTTGCACTCAGTTCTAAGTCTCATGGCCCTCTATCAGAATTTGGGAAGATTGGAGAAACTTAATTTTTCGCCCCAAAAAAAAAACGTAAGGGGTACCACTGTCGTTTTTTTTTTCGGGCCGAATTTTTGAGTTTCGATATCTCAGCTCTGGAAGGGGCTAGAGCCTCCATTTTTGCACTCAGGTCTAAGTCTCATGGCCCTCTATCAGAATTTGGGAAGATTGGAGAAACTTAATTTTTCGCCCAAAAAAAAAAAAACGTAAGGGGTACCACTGTCGTTTTTTTTTCGGGCTGAATTTTTGAGTTTCGATATCTCAGCTCTGGAAGGGGCTAGAGCCTCCATTTTTGCACTCAGGTCTAAGTCTCATGGCCCTCTATCAGAATCCAGAGTTTTGGGAAGATTGGAGAATCTTAATTTTTCGCCCCAAAAAAAAAAACGTAAGGGGTACCACTGTCGTTTTTTTTTTCGGGCCGAATTTTTGAGTTTCGATATCTCAGCTCTGGAAGGGGCTAGAGCCTCCATTTTTGCACTCAGGTCTAAGTCTCATGGCCCTCTATCAGAATTTGGGAAGATTGGAGAAACTTAATTTTTCGCCCAAAAAAAAAACGTAAGGGGTACCACTGTCGTTTTTTTTTTTCGGGCCGAATTTTTGAGTTTCGATATCTCAGCTCTGGAAGGGGCTAGAGCCTCCATTTTTGCACTCAGGTCTAAGTCTCATGGCCCTCTATCAGAATTTGGGAAGATTGGAGAAACTTAATTTTTCGCCCAAAAAAAAAAAAACGTAAGGGGTACCACTGTCGTTTTTTTTTTCGGGCTGAATTTTTGAGTTTCGATATCTCAGCTCTGGAAGGGGCTAGAGCCTCCATTTTTGCACTCAGGTCTAAGTCTCATGGCCCTCTATCAGAATCCAGAGTTTTGGGAAGATTGGAGAATCTTAATTTTTCGCCCCAAAAAAAAAAACGTAAGGGGTACCACTGTCGTTTTTTTTTCGGGCCGAATTTTTGAGTTTCGATATCTCAGCTCTGGAAGGGGCTAGAGCCTCCATTTTTGCACTCAGGTCTAAGTCTCATGGCCCTCTATCAGAATTTGGGAAGATTGGAGAAACTTAATTTTTCGCCCAAAAAAAAAAAACCTAAGGGGTACCACTGTCGTTTTTTTTTTCGGGCCGAATTTTTGAGTTTCGATATCTCAGCTCTGGAAGGGGCTAGAGCCTCCATTTTTGCACTCAGGTCTAAGTCTCATGGCCCTCTATCAGAATCCAGAGTTTTGGGAAGATTGGAGAAACTTAATTTTTCGCCCCCCCAAAAAAAAACTTAAGGGGTACCACTGTCGTTTTTTTTTCGGGCCGAATTTTTGAGTTTCGATATCTCAGCTCTAGAAGGGGCTAGAGCCTCCATTTTTGCACTCAGGTCTAAGTCTCATGGCCCTCTATCAGAATTTGGGAAGATTGGAGAAACGTAATTTTTCGCCCCCCCAAAAAAAACCGTAAGGGGTACCACTGTCGTTTTTTTTTTTCGGGCCGAATTTTTGAGTTTCGATATCTCAGCTCTGGAAGGGGCTAGAGCCTCCATTTTTGCACTCAGGTCTAAGTCTCATGGCCCTCTATCAGAATTTGGGAAGATTGGAGAAACTTAATTTTTCGCCCAAAAAAAAAAAACGTAAGGGGTACCACTGTCGTTTTTTTTTCGGGCCGAATTTTTGAGTTTCGATATCTCAGCTCTGGAAGGGGCTAGAGCCTCCATTTTTGCACTCAGGTCTAAGTCTCATGGCCCTCTATCAGAATCCAGAGTTTTGGGAAGATTGGAGAAACTTAATTTTTCGCCCCCCCCCAAAAAAAACGTAAGGGGTACCACTGTCGTTTTTTTTAGGGCCGAATTTTTGAGTTTCGATATCTCAGCTCTAGAAGGGGCTAGAGCCTCCATTTTTGCACTCAGGTCTAAGTCTCATGGCCCTCTATCAGAATTTGGGAAGATTGGAGAAACTTAATTTTTCGCCCCCCAAAAAAAAACGTAAGGGGTACCACTGTTGTTTTTTTTTTCGGGCCGAATTTTTGAGTTTCGATATCTCAGCTCTGGAAGGGGCTAGAGCCTCCATTTTTGCACTCAGGTCTAAGTCTCATGGCCCTCTATCAGAATTTGGGAAGATTGGAGAAACTTAATTTTTCGCCCCAAAAAAAAAACGTAAGGGGTACCACTGTCGTTTTTTTTCGGGCCGAATTTTTGAGTTTCGATATCTCAGCTCTGGAAGGGGCTAGAGCCTCCATTTTTGCACTCAGGTCTAAGTCTCATGGCCCTCTATCAGAATCCAGAGTTTTGGGAAGATTGGAGAAACTTAATTTTTCGCCCAAAAAAAAAACGTAAGGGGTACCACTGTCGTTTTTTTTTTTCGGGCCGAATTTTTGAGTTTCGATATCTCAGCTCTGGAAGGGGCTAGACCCTCCATTTTTGCACTCAGGTCTAAGTCTCATGGTCCTCTATCAGAATTTGGGAAGATTGGAGAAACTTAATTTTTCGCCCCAAAAAAAACGTAAGGGGTACCACTGTCGTTTTTTTTTCGGGCCGAATTTTTGAGTTTCGATATCTCAGCTCTGGAAGGGGCTAGAGCCTCCATTTTTGCACTCAGGTCTAAGTCTCATGGCCCTCTATCAGAATCCAGAGTTTTGGGAAGATTGGAGAAACTTAATTGTTTGCCCCCAAAAAAAAACGTAAGGGGTACCACTGTCGTTTTTTTTTTTCGGGCCGAATTTTTGAGTTTCGATATCTCAGCTCTGGAAGGGGCTAGAGCCTCCGTTTTTGCACTCAGGTCTAAGTCTCATGGCCCTCTATCAGAATTTGGGAAGATTGGAGAAACTTAATTTTTCGCCCAAAAAAAAAACGACAGTGGTACCCCTTACGTTTTTTTTTTGGGGGGCGAAAAATTAAGTTTCTCCAATCTTCCCAAAACTCTGGATTCTGTTCGAGGGCCATGAGACTTAGACCTGAGTGCAAAAATGGAGGCTCTAGCCCCTTCCAGAGCTGAGATATCGAAACTCAAAAATTCGGCCCGAAAAAAAAACGACAGTGGTACCCCTTGCGTTTTTTTTTGGGGCGAAAAATTAAGTTTCTCCAATCTTCCCAAATTCTGATAGAGGGCCATGAGACTTAGACCTGAGTGCAAAAATGGAGGCTCTAGCCCCTTCCAGAGCTGAGATATCGAAACTCAAAAATTCGGCCCGAAAAAAAAAACGACAGTGGTACCCCTTACGTTTTTTTTTTGGGCGAAAAATTAAGTTTCTCCAATCTTCCCAAAACTCTGGATTCTGATAGAGGGCCATGAGCCTTAGACCTGAGTGCAAAAATGGAGGCTCTAGCCCTTTCCAGAGCTGAGATATCGAAACTCAAAAATTCGGCCCGAAAAAAAAACGACAGTGGTACCTCTTACGTTTTTTTTTGGGGGGCGAAAAATTAAGTTTCTCCAATCTTCCCAAATTCTGATAGAGGGCCATGAGACTTAGACCTGAGTGCAAAAATGGAGGCTCTAGCCCCTTCCAGAGCTGAGATATCGAAACTCAAAAATTCGGTCCGAAAAAAAAAAACGACAGTGGTACCCCTTACGTTTTTTTTTGGGCGAAAAATTAAGTTTCTCCAATCTTCCCAAATTCTGATAGAGGGCCATGAGACTTAGACCTGAGTGCAAAAATGGAGGCTCTAGCCCCTTCCAGAGCTGAGATATCGAAACTCAAAAATTCGGCCCGAAAAAAAAACGACAGTGGTACCCCTTACGTTTTTTTTTTTTGGGCGAAAAATTAAGTTTCTCCAATCTTCCCAAATTCTGATAGAGGGCCATGAGACTTAGACCTGAGTGCAAAAATGGAGGCTCTAGCCACTTCCAGAGCTGAGATATCGAAACTCAAAAATTCGGCCCGAAAAAAAAACGACAGTGGTACCCCTTACGTTTTTTTTTTTGGGCGAAAAATTAAGTTTCTCCAATCTTCCCAAATTCTGATAGAGGGCCATGAGACTTAGACCTGAGTGCAAAAATGGAGGCTCTAGCCCCTTCCAGAGCTGAGATATCGAAACTCAAAATTCGGCCCGAAAAAAAAAAACGACAGTGGTACCCCTTACGTTTTTTTTTTTCGGGCGAAAAATTAAGTTTCTCCAATCTTCCCAAAACTCTGTATTCTGATAGAGGGCCATGAGACTTAGAGCTAAGTGCAAAAATGGAGGCTCTAGCCCCTTCCAGAGCTGAGATATCGAAACTCAAAAATTCGGCCCGAAAAAAAAAGTGACAGTGGTACCCCTTACGTTTTTTTTTTTTCAGGCGAAAAATTAAGTTTCTCCAATCTTCCCAAAACTCTGGATTCTGATAGAGGGCCATGAGACTTAGACCTGAGTGGAAAAATGGAGGCTCTAGCCCCTTCCAGAGCTGAGATATCGAAACTCAAAAATTCGGCCCGAAAAAAAAACGACAGTGGTACCCCTTACGTTTTTTTTTTTCGGGCGAAAAATTAAGTTTCTCCAATCTTCCCAAAACTCTGGATTCTGATATAGGGCCATGAGACTTAGACCTGAGTGCAAAAATGGAGGCTCTAGCCCCTTCCAGAGCTGAGATATCGAAACTCAAAAATTCGGCCCGAAAAAAAAAAACGACAGTGGTACCCCTTACGTTTTTTTTTCTGGCGAAAATTTAGTTTGTCCAATCTTCCCAAATCTCTGGATTCTGATAGAGGGCCATGAGACTTAGACCTGAGTGCAAAAATGGAGGCTCTAGCCCCTTCCAGAGCTGAGATGTCGAAACTCAAAAATTCGGCCCGAAAAAAAAACGACAGTGGTACCCCTTACGTTTTTTTTTTGGGCGAAAAATTAAGTTTCTCCAATCTTCCCAAATTCTGATAGAGGGCCATGAGACTTAGACCTGAGTGCAAAAATGGAGGCTCTAGCCCCTTCCAGAGCTGAGATATCGAAACTCAAAATTCGGCCCGAAAAAAAAACGACAGTGGTACCCCTTACGGTTTTTTTTTTTCGGGCCAAAAATTAAGTTTCTCCAATCTTCCCAAAACTCTGGATTCTGATAGAGGGCCATGAGACTTAGACCTGAGTGCAAAAAATGGAGGCTCTAGCCCCTTCCAGAGCTGAGATATCGAAACTCAAAAATTCGGCCCGAAAAAAAAAACCACAGTGGTACTCCTTACGTTTTTTTTTTTTCGGGCGAAAAATTAAGTTTCTCCAATCTTCCCAAAACTCTGTATTCTGATAGAGGGCCATGAGACTTAGAGCTGAGTGCAAAAATGGAGGCTCTAGCCCCTTCCAGAGCTGAGATATCGAAACTCAAAAATTCGGCCCGAAAAAAAAAGTGACAGTGGTACCCCTTACGTTTTTTTTTTTCAGGCGAAAAATTAAGTTTCTCCAATCTTCCCAAAACTCTGGATTCTGATAGAGGGCCATGAGTCTTAGACCTGAGTGGAAAAATGGAGGCTCTAGCCCCTTCCAGAGCTGAGATATCGAAACTCAAAAATTCGGCCCGAAAAAAAAAACGACAGTGGTACCCCTAACGTTTTTTTTTCTGGCGAAAAATTAAGTTTGTCCAATCTTCCCAAAACTCTGGATTCTGATAGAGGGCCATGAGACTTAGACCTGAGTGCAAAAATGGAGGCTCTAGCCCCTTCCAGAGCTGAGATATCGAAACTCAAAAATTCGGCCCGAAAAAAAAAACGACAGTGGTACCCCTAACGTTTTTTTTTCTGGCGAAAAATTAAGTTTGTCCAATCTTCCCAAAACTCTGGATTCTGATAGAGGGCCATGAGACTTAGACCTGAGTGCAAAAATGGAGGCTCTAGCCCCTTCCAGAGCTGAGATATCGAAACTCAAAAATTCGGCCCGAAAAAAAAACGACAGTGGTACCCCTTACGTTTTTTTTTTTGGGCGAAAAATTAAGTTTCTCCAATCTTCCCAAAACTATGGATTCTGATAGAGGGCCATGAGACTTAGACCTGAGTGCAAAAATGAAGGCTCTAGTCCCTTCCAGAGCTGAGATATCGAAACTTAAAAATTCGGCCCGAGAAAAAAACCCACAGTGGTACCCCTTACGTTTTTTTTTTTGGGCGAAAAATTAAGTTTCTCCAATCTTCCCAAAACTATGGATTCTGATAGAGGGCCATGAGACTTAGACCTGAGTGCAAAAATGGAGGCTCTAGCCCCTTCCAGAGCTGAGATATCGAAACTCAAAAATTCGGCCTGAAAAAAAAACGACAGTGGTACCCCTTACGGTTTTTTTTTTCGGGCGAAAAATTAAGTTTCTCCAATCTTCCCAAAACTCTGGATTCTGATAGAGGGCCATGAGACTTAGACCTGAATACAACAATGGAGGCTCTAGCCCCTTCCAGAGCTGAAATATCGAAACTCAAAAATTCGACCCGAAAAAAAAACGACAGTGGTACCCCTTACGTTTTTTTTTTCGGGCGAAAAATTAAGTTTCTCCAATCTTCCCAAAACTCTGGATTCTGATAGAGGGCCATGAGACTTAGACCTGAGTGCAAAAATGGAGGCTCTAGCCCCTTCCAGAGCTGAGATATCGAAACTCAAAAATTCGGCCCGAAAAAAAAAACGACTGTGGTACCCCTTACGTTTTTTTTTTTCGGGCGAAAAATTAAGTTTCTTCAGTCTTCCCAAAATTTTGGATTCTGATAGAGGGCCATGAGACTTAGACCTGAGTGCAAAAATGGAGGCTCTAGCCCCTTCCAGAGCTGAGATATCGAAACTCAAAAATTCTGCCCGAAAAAAAAAACGACAGTGGTACCCCTTACATTTTTTTTTTTTGGGTGAAAAATTAAGTTTCTCCAATCTTCCCAAAACTCTGGATTCTGATAGAGGGCCATGAGACTTAGACCTGAGTGCAAAAATGGAGGCTCTAGCCCCTTCCAGAGCTGAGATGTCGAAACTCAAAAATTCGGCCCGAAAAAAAAAACGACAGTGGTACCCCTTACGTTTTTTTTTTCTGGCGAAAAATTAAGTTTCTCCAATCCACCCAAAACTCTGGATTCTGATCGAGGGCCATGAGACTTAGACCTGAGTGCAAAAATGGAGGCTCTAGCCACTTCCAGAGCTGAGATATCGAAACTCAAAAATTCTGCCCGAAAAAAAAAAACGACAGTGGTACCCCTTACGTTTTTTTTTTCGGGCGAAAAATTAAGTTTCTCCAATCTTCCCAAAACTCTGGATTCTGATAGAGGGCCATGAGACTTAGACCTGAGTGCAAAAATGGAGGCTCTAGCCCCTTCCAGAGCTGAGATATCGAAACTCAAAAATTCGGCCCGAAAAAAAACGACAGTGGTACCCCTTACGTTTTTTTTTTTTGGGCGAAAAATTAAGTTTCTCCAATCTTCCCAAAACTCTGGATTCTGATATAGGGCCATGAGACTTAGACCTGAGTGCAAAAATGGAGGCTCTAGCCCCTTCCAAAGCTGAGATATCGAAACTCAAAAATTCGGCCCGAAAAAAAAAACGACAGTGGTACCCCTTACGTTTTTTTTTTTCGGGCGAAAAATTACGTTTCTCCAATCTTCCCAAAACTCGGGATTCTGATAGAGGGCCATGAGACTTAGACCTGAGTGCAAAAATGGAGGCTCTAACCCCTTCCAGAGCTGAGATATCAAAACTCAAAAATTCGGCCCGAAAAAAAAACGACAGTTTTTTCGGGCGAAAAATTAAGTTTCTCCAATCTTCCCAAAACTCTGGATTCTGATAGAGGGCCATGAGACTTAGACCTGAGTGCAAAAATGGAGGCTCTAGCCCCTTCCAGAGCTGAGATATCGAAACTCAAAAATTCGGCCCGAAAAAAAAAACGACAGTGGTACCCCTCACGTTTTTTTTTCGGATGAAAAATTAAGTTTCTCCAATTTTCCCAAAACTCTGGATTCTGATAGAGAGCCATGAGACTTAGACCTGAGTGCAAAAATGGAGGCTCTAGCCCCTTCCAGAGCTGAGATATCGAAACTCAAAAATTCGGCCCGACAAAAAAACGACAGTGGTACCCCTTACGTTTTTTTTTTCGGGCGAAAAATTAAGTTTCTCCAATCTTCCCAAAACTCTAGATTCTGATAGAGGGCCATGAGACTTAGACCTGAGTGCAAAAATGGAGGCTCTAGCCCCTTCCAGAGCTGAGATATCGAAACTCAAAAATTCGGCCCGAAAAAAAAAACGACAGTGGTAACCCTTACGTTTTTTTTTTTCGGGCGAAAAATTAAGTTTCTCCAATCTTCCCAAAACTCTGGATTCTGATAGAGAGCCATGAGACTTAGACCTCAGTGCAAAAATGGAGGCTCTAGCCCCTTCCAGAGCTGAGATATCGAAACTCAAAAATTCTGCCCGAAAAAAAAAGTGACAGTGGTACCCCTTATGTTTTTTTTTTTCGGGCGAAAAATTAAGTTTCTCCAATCTTCCCAAAACTCTGGATTCTGATAGAGGGCCATGAGACTTAGACCTGAGTGCAAAAATGGAGGCTCTAGCCCCTTCCAGAGCTGAGATATCGAAACTCAAAAATTCGGCCCGAAAAAAAAACCGACAGTGGTAACCCTTACGTTTTTTTTTTTCGGGCGAAAAATTAAGTTTCTCCAATCTTCCCAAAACTCTGGATTCTGATAGAGGGCCATGAGACTTAGAGCTAAGTGCAAAAATGGAGGCTCTAGCCCCTTCCAGAGCTGAGATATCGAAACTCAAAAATTCGGCCCGAAAAAAAAAGTGACAGTGGTACCCCTTACGTTTTTTTTTTTGGGTGAAAAATTAAGTTTCTCCAATCTTCCCAAAACTCTGGATTCTGATAGAGGGCCATGAGACTTAGACCTGAGTGCAAAAATGGAGGCTCTAGCCCCTTCCAGAGCTTAGATATCGAAACTCAAAAATTCGGCCCGAAAAAAAAAAACGACAGTGGTACCCCTTACGTTTTTTTTTTTCTGGCGAAAAATTAAGTTTCTCCAATCTTCCCAAAACTCTGGATTCTGATAGAGGGCCATGAGACTTAGACCTGAGTTCAAAAATGGAGGCTCTAGCCCCTTCCAGAGCTGAGATATCGAAACTCAAAAATTCGGCCCGAAAAAAAAAACGACAATGGTACCCCTTACGTTTTTTTTTTCTGGCAAAAAATTAAGTTTCTCCAATCTTCCCAAAACTCTGGATTCTGATAGAGGGCCATGAGACTTAGACCTGAGTGCAAAAATGAAGGCTCTAGTCCCTTCTAGAGCTGAGATATCGAAACTTAAAAATTCGGCCCGAAAAAAAAAACGACAGTGGTACCCCTTACGTTTTTTTTTTCGGGCGAAAAATTAAGTTTCTCCAATCTTCCCAAAACTCTGGATTCTGATAGAGGGCCATGAGACTTAGACCTGAGTGCAACAATGGAGGCTCTAGCCCCTTCCAGAGCTGAAATATCGAAACTCAAAAATTCGACCCGAAAAAAAAAACGACAGTGTTACCCCTTACGTTTTTTCTACCCCTTACCCCTTACTCTGGATTCTGATAGAGAGCCATGAGACTTAGACCTGAGTGCAAAAATGGAGGCTCTAGCCCCTTCCAGAGCTGAGATATCGAAACTCAAAAATTCTGACCGAAAAAAAAAGTGACAGTGGTACCCCTTACGTTTTTTTTTTTCGGGCGAAAAATTAAGTTTCTCCAATCTTCCCAAAACTCTGGATTCTGATAGAGGGCCATGAGACTTAGACCTGAGTGCAAAAATGGAGGCTCTAGCCCCTTCCAGAGCTGAGATATCGAAACTCAAAAATTCGGCCCGAAAAAAAAAACGACAGTGGTACCCCTCACGTTTTTTTTTTTCGGGCGAAAAATTAAGTTTCTCCAATTTTCCCAAAACTCTGGATTCTGATAGAGGGCCATGAGACTTAGACCTGAGTGCAAAAATTGAGGCTCTAGCCCCTTCCAGAGCTGAGATATCGAAACTCAAAAATTCGGCCGAAAAAAAAACGACAGTGGTACCCCTTACGTTTTTTTTTTTCGGGCGAAAAATTAAGTTTCTCCAATCTTCCCAAAACTCTGGATTCTGATAGAGGGCCATGAGACTTAGACCTGAGTGCAAAAATGGAGGCTCTAGCCCCTTCCAGAGCTGAGATATCGAAACTCAACAATTCGGCCCGAAAAAAAAAACGACAGTGGTAACCCTTACGTTTTTTTTTTTCGGGCGAAAAATTAAGTTTCTCCAATCTTCCCAAAACTCTGGATTCTGATAGAGAGCAATGAGACTTAGACCTGAGTGCAAAAATGGAGGCTCTAGCCCCTTCCAGAGCTGAGATATCGAAACTCAAAAATTCTGCCCGAAAAAAAAAGTGACAGTGGTACCCCTTACGTTTTTTTTTTTCGGGCGAAAAATTAAGTTTCTCCAATCTTCCCAAAACTCTGGATTCTGATAGAGGGCCATGAGACTTAGACCTGAGTGCAAAAATGGAGGCTCTAGCCCCTTCCAGAGCTGAGATATCGAAACTCAAAAATTCGGCCCGAAAAAAAAAACGACAGTGGTAACCCTTACGTTTTTTTTTTTCGGGCGAAAAATTAAGTTTCTCCAATCTTCCCAAAACTCTGGATTCTGATAGAGGGCCATGAGACTTAGAGCTGAGTGCAAAAATGGAGGCTCTAGCCCCTTCCAGAGCTGAGATATCGAAACTCAAAAATTCGGCCCGAAAAAAAAAACGACAGTGGTACCCCTAACGTTTTTTTTTCTGGCGAAAAATTAAGTTTGTCCAATCTTCCCAAAACTCTGGATTCTGATAGAGGGCCATGAGACTTAGACCTGAGTGCAAAAATGGAGGCTCTAGCCCCTTCCAGAGCTGAGATATCGAAACTCAAAAATTCGGCCCGAAAAAAAAAACGACAGTGGTACCCCTAACGTTTTTTTTTCTGGCGAAAAATTAAGTTTGTCCAATCTTCCCAAAACTCTGGATTCTGATAGAGGGCCATGAGACTTAGACCTGAGTGCAAAAATGGAGGCTCTAGCCCCTTCCAGAGCTGAGATATCGAAACTCAAAAATTCGGCCCGAAAAAAAAACGACAGTGGTACCCCTTACGTTTTTTTTTTTGGGCGAAAAATTAAGTTTCTCCAATCTTCCCAAAACTATGGATTCTGATAGAGGGCCATGAGACTTAGACCTGAGTGCAAAAATGAAGGCTCTAGTCCCTTCCAGAGCTGAGATATCGAAACTTAAAAATTCGGCCCGAGAAAAAAAACCACAGTGGTACCCCTTACGTTTTTTTTTTGGGCGAAAAATTAAGTTTCTCCAATCTTCCCAAAACTATGGATTCTGATAGAGGGCCATGAGACTTAGACCTGAGTGCAAAAATGGAGGCTCTAGCCCCTTCCAGAGCTGAGATATCGAAACTCAAAAATTCGGCCTGAAAAAAAAACGACAGTGGTACCCCTTACGGTTTTTTTTTTCGGGCGAAAAATTAAGTTTCTCCAATCTTCCCAAAACTCTGGATTCTGATAGAGGGCCATGAGACTTAGACCTGAATACAACAATGGAGGCTCTAGCCCCTTCCAGAGCTGAAATATCGAAACTCAAAAATTCGACCCGAAAAAAAAACGACAGTGGTACCCCTTACGTTTTTTTTTTCAGGCGAAAAATTAAGTTTCTCCAATCTTCCCAAAACTCTGGATTCTGATAGAGGGCCATGAGACTTAGACCTGAGTGCAAAAATGGAGGCTCTAGCCCCTTCCAGAGCTGAGATATCGAAACTCAAAAATTCGGCCCGAAAAAAAAAACGACTGTGGTACCCCTTACGTTTTTTTTTTTCGGGCGAAAAATTAAGTTTCTTCAGTCTTCCCAAAATTTTGGATTCTGATAGAGGGCCATGAGACTTAGACCTGAGTGCAAAAATGGAGGCTCTAGCCCCTTCCAGAGCTGAGATATCGAAACTCAAAAATTCTGCCCGAAAAAAAAAACGACAGTGGTACCCCTTACATTTTTTTTTTTGGGTGAAAAATTAAGTTTCTCCAATCTTCCCAAAACTCTGGATTCTGATAGAGGGCCATGAGACTTAGACCTGAGTGCAAAAATGGAGGCTCTAGCCCCTTCCAGAGCTGAGATGTCGAAACTCAAAAATTCGGCCCGAAAAAAAAACCGACAGTGGTACCCCTTACGTTTTTTTTTTCTGGCGAAAAATTAAGTTTCTCCAATCCACCCAAAACTCTGGATTCTGATCGAGGGCCATGAGACTTAGACCTGAGTGCAAAAATGGAGGCTCTAGCCACTTCCAGAGCTGAGATATCGAAACTCAAAAATTCTGCCCGAAAAAAAAAAACGACAGTGGTACCCCTTACGTTTTTTTTTTCGGGCGAAAAATTAAGTTTCTCCAATCTTCCCAAAACTCTGGATTCTGATAGAGGGCCATGAGACTTAGACCTGAGTGCAAAAATGGAGGCTCTAGCCCCTTCCAGAGCTGAGATATCGAAACTCAAAAATTCGGCCCGAAAAAAAACGACAGTGGTACCCCTTACGTTTTTTTTTTTTGGGCGAAAAATTAAGTTTCTCCAATCTTCCCAAAACTCTGGATTCTGATATAGGGCCATGAGACTTAGACCTGAGTGCAAAAATGGAGGCTCTAGCCCCTTCCAAAGCTGAGATATCGAAACTCAAAAATTCGGCCCGAAAAAAAAAACGACAGTGGTACCCCTTACGTTTTTTTTTTTCGGGCGAAAAATTACGTTTCTCCAATCTTCCCAAAACTCGGGATTCTGATAGAGGGCCATGAGACTTAGACCTGAGTGCAAAAATGGAGGCTCTAACCCCTTCCAGAGCTGAGATATCAAAACTCAAAAATTCGGCCCGAAAAAAAAACGACAGTTTTTTCGGGCGAAAAATTAAGTTTCTCCAATCTTCCCAAAACTCTGGATTCTGATAGAGGGCCATGAGACTTAGACCTGAGTGCAAAAATGGAGGCTCTAGCCCCTTCCAGAGCTGAGATATCGAAACTCAAAAATTCGGCCCGAAAAAAAAAACGACAGTGGTACCCCTCACGTTTTTTTTTCGGATGAAAAATTAAGTTTCTCCAATTTTCCCAAAACTCTGGATTCTGATAGAGAGCCATGAGACTTAGACCTGAGTGCAAAAATGGAGGCTCTAGCCCCTTCCAGAGCTGAGATATCGAAACTCAAAAATTCGGCCCGACAAAAAAACGACAGTGGTACCCCTTACGTTTTTTTTTTCGGGCGAAAAATTAAGTTTCTCCAATCTTCCCAAAACTCTAGATTCTGATAGAGGGCCATGAGACTTAGACCTGAGTGCAAAAATGGAGGCTCTAGCCCCTTCCAGAGCTGAGATATCGAAACTCAAAAATTCGGCCCGAAAAAAAAACGACAGTGGTAACCCTTACGTTTTTTTTTTTCGGGCGAAAAATTAAGTTTCTCCAATCTTCCCAAAACTCTGGATTCTGATAGAGAGCCATGAGACTTAGACCTCAGTGCAAAAATGGAGGCTCTAGCCCCTTCCAGAGCTGAGATATCGAAACTCAAAAATTCTGCCCGAAAAAAAAAGTGACAGTGGTACCCCTTATGTTTTTTTTTTCGGGCGAAAAATTAAGTTTCTCCAATCTTCCCAAAACTCTGGATTCTGATAGAGGGCCATGAGACTTAGACCTGAGTGCAAAAATGGAGGCTCTAGCCCCTTCCAGAGCTGAGATATCGAAACTCAAAAATTCGGCCCGAAAAAAAAACCGACAGTGGTAACCCTTACGTTTTTTTTTTTCGGGCGAAAAATTAAGTTTCTCCAATCTTCCCAAAACTCTGGATTCTGATAGAGGGCCATGAGACTTAGACCTGAGTGCAAAAATGGAGGCTCTAGCCCCTTCCAGAGCTGAGATATCGAAACTCAAAAATTCGGCCCGAAAAAAAAACGACAATGGTACCCCTTACGTTTTTTTTTTCTGGCGAAAAATTAAGTTTCTCCAATCTTCCCAAAACTCTGGATTCTGATAGAGGGCCATGAGACTTAGACCTGAGTGCAAAAATGAAGGCTCTAGTCCCTTCTAGAGCTGAGATATCGAAACTTAAAAATTCGGCCCGAAAAAAAAAACGACAGTGGTACCCCTTACGTTTTTTTTTTCGGGCGAAAAATTAAGTTTCTCCAATCTTCCCAAAACTCTGGATTCTGATAGAGGGCCATGAGACTTAGACCTGAGTGCAACAATGGAGGCTCTAGCCCCTTCCAGAGCTGAAATATCGAAACTCAAAAATTCGACCCGAAAAAAAAAACGACAGTGTTACCCCTTACGTTTTTTCTACCCCTTACCCCTTACTCTGGATTCTGATAGAGAGCCATGAGACTTAGACCTGAGTGCAAAAATGGAGGCTCTAGCCCCTTCCAGAGCTGAGATATCGAAACTCAAAAATTCTGCCCGAAAAAAAAAGTGACAGTGGTACCCCTTACGTTTTTTTTTTTCGGGCGAAAAATTAAGTTTCTCCAATCTTCCCAAAACTCTGGATTCTGATAGAGGGCCATGAGACTTAGACCTGAGTGCAAAAATGGAGGCTCTAGCCCCTTCCAGAGCTGAGATATCGAAACTCAAAAATTCGGCCCGAAAAAAAAAACGACAGTGGTACCCCTCACGTTTTTTTTTTCGGGCGAAAAATTAAGTTTCTCCAATTTTCCCAAAACTCTGGATTCTGATAGAGGGCCATGAGACTTAGACCTGAGTGCAAAAATGGAGGCTCTAGCCCCTTCCAGAGCTGAGATATCGAAACTCAAAAATTCGGCCGAAAAAAAAACGACAGTGGTACCCCTTACGTTTTTTTTTTCGGGCGAAAAATTAAGTTTCTCCAATCTTCCCAAAACTCTGGATTCTGATAGAGGGCCATGAGACTTAGACCTGAGTGCAAAAATGGAGGCTCTAGCCCCTTCCAGAGCTGAGATATCGAAACTCAAAAATTCGGCCCGAAAAAAAAAACGACAGTGGTAACCCTTACGTTTTTTTTTTTTCGGGCGAAAAATTAAGTTTCTCCAATCTTCCCAAAACTCTGGATTCTGATAGAGAGCAATGAGACTTAGACCTGAGTGCAAAAATGGAGGCTCTAGCCCCTTCCAGAGCTGAGATATCGAAACTCAAAAATTCTGCCCGAAAAAAAAAGTGACAGTGGTACCCCTTACGTTTTTTTTTTTCGGGCGAAAAATTAAGTTTCTCCAATCTTCCCAAAACTCTGGATTCTGATAGAGGGCCATGAGACTTAGACCTGAGTGCAAAAATGGAGGCTCTAGCCCCTTCCAGAGCTGAGATATCGAAACTCAAAAATTCGGCCCGAAAAAAAAAACGACAGTGGTAACCCTTACGTGTTTTTTTTTTCGGGCGAAAAATTAAGTTTCTCCAATCTTCCCAAAACTCTGGATTCTGATAGAGGGCCATGAGACTTAGAGCTGAGTGCAAAAATGGAGGCTCTAGCCCCTTCCAGAGCTGAGATATCGAAACTCAAAAATTCGGCCCGAAAAAAAAAAACGACAGTAATACCCCTTACGTTTTTTTTTTCGGGCGAAAAATTAAGTTTCTCCAATCTTCCCAAAACTCTGGATTCTGATAGAGGGCCATGAGACTTAGACCTGAGTGCAAAAATGGAGGCTCTAGCCCCTTCCAGAGCTGAGATATCGAAACTCAAAAATTCGGCCCGAAAAAAAAAAACGACAGTGGTACCCCTCACGTTTTTTTTTTTCGGGCGAAAAATTAAGTTTCTCCAATCTTCCCAAAACTCTGGATTCTGATAGAGGGCCATGAGACTTAGACCTGAGTGCAAAAATGGAGGCTCTAGCCCCTTCCAGAGCTGAGATATCGAAACTCAAAAATTCGGCCCGAAAAAAAAAAACGACAGTGGTAACCCTTACGTTTTTTTTTTTTCGGGCGAAAAATTAAGTTTCTCCAATCTTCCCAAAACTCTGGATTCTGATAGAGGGCCATGAGACTTAGAGCTGAGTGCAAAAATGGAGGCTCTAGCCCCTTCCAGAGCTGAGATATCGAAACTCAAAAATTCGGCCCGAAAAAAAAAACGACAGTGGTACCCCTTACGTTTTTTTTTTTTCGGGCGAAAAATTAAGTTTCTCCAATCTTCCCAAAACTCTGGATTCTGATAGAGGGCCATGAGACTTAGACCTGAGTGCAAAAATGGAGGCTCTAACCCCTTCCAGAGCTGAGATATCGAAACTCAAAAATTCGGCCCGAAAAAAAAAACGACAGTGGTACCCCTTACGTTTTTTTTTTCGGGCGAAAAATTAAGTTTCTTCAATCTTCCAAAAATTTTGGATTCTGATAGAGGGCCATGAGACTTAGACCTGAGTGCAAAAATGGAGGCTCTAGCCCCTTCCAGAGCTGAGATATCGAAACTCAAAAATTCTGCCCAAAAAAAAAACGACAGTGGTACCCCTTACGTTTTTTTTTTTTGGGTGAAAAATTAAGTTTCTCCAATCTTCCCAAAACTCTGGATTCTGATAGAGGGCCATGAGACTTAGACCTGAGTGCAAAAATGGAGGCTCTAGCCCCTTCCAGAGCTGAGATATCGAAACTCAAAAATTCGGCCCGAAAAAAAAAACGACAGTGGTACCCCTTACGTTTTTTTTTTTCTGGCGAAAAATTAAGTTTCTCCAATCTTCCCAAAACTCTGGATTCTGATAGAGGGCCATGAGACTTAGACCTGAGTGCAAAAATGGAGGCTCTAGCCCCTTCCAGAGCTGAGATATCGAAACTCAAAAATTCGGCCTGAAAAAAAAAAACGACAGTGGTACCCCTTACGTTTTTTTTTTTCGGGCGAAAAATTAAGTTTCTCCAATCTTCCCAAAACTCTGGATTCTGATAGAGGGCCATGAGACTTAGACCTGAGTGCAAAAATGGAGGCTCTAGCCCCTTCCAGAGCTGAGATATCGAAACTCAAAAATTCGGCCCGAAAAAAAAAAACGACAGTGGTACCCCTCACGTTTTTTTTTTTCGGGCGAAAAATTAAGTTTCTCCAATCTTCCCAAAACTCTGGATTCTGATAGAGGGCCATGAGACTTAGACCTGAGTGCAAAAATGGAGGCTCTAGCCCCTTCCAGAGCTGAGATATCGAAACTCAAAAATTCGCCCGAAAAAAAAAAAACGACAGTGGTACCCCTTACGTTTTTTTTTTTCTGGCGAAAAATTAAGTTTCTCCAATCTTCCCAAAACTCTGGATTCTGATAGAGGGCCATGAGACTTAGACCTGAGTGCAAAAATGGAGGCTCTAGCCCCTTCCAGAGCTGAGATATCGAAACTCAAAAATTCGGCCCGAAAAAAAAAACGACAGTGGTACCCCTTACGTTTTTTTTTTCGGGCGAAAAATTTAATTTCTCCAATCTTCCCAAAACTCTGGATTCTGATAGAGGTCCATGAGACTTAGACCTGAGTGCAAAAATGGAGGCTCTAGCCCCTTCCAGAGCTGAGATATCGAAACTCAAAAATTCTGCCCGAAAAAAAACGACAGTGGTACCCCTTACGTTTTTTTTTTTTTGGGCGAAAAATTAAGTTTCTCCAATCTTCCCAAAACTCTGGATTCTGATAGAGGGCCATGAGACTTAGACCTGAGTGCAAAATGGAGGCTCTAGCCCCTTCCAGAGCTGAGATATCGAAACTCAAAAATTCGGCCCGAAAAAAAAAAAACGACAGTGGTACCGCTTACGTTTTTTTTTTTCGGGCGAAAATTAAGTTTCTCCAATCTTCCCAAAACTCTGGATTCTGATAGAGGGCCATGAGACTTAGACCTGAGTGCAAAATGGAGGCTCTAGCCCCTTCCAGAGCTGAGATATCGAAACTCAAAAATTCGGCCCGAAAAAAAAAAAACGACAGTGGTACCGCTTACGTTTTTTTTTTTCGGGCGAAAATTAAGTTTCTCCAATCTTCCCAAAACTCTGGATTCTGATAGAGGGCCATGAGACTTAGACCTGAGTGCAAAAATGGAGGCTCTAGCCCCTTCCAGAGCTGAGATATCGAAACTCAAAAATTCGGCCCGAAAAAAAAACGACAGTGGTACCCCTTACGTTTTTTTTTTTCGGGCGAAAAATTACGTTTCTCAAATCTTCCCAAAACTCTGGATTCTGATAGAGGGCCATGAGACTTAGACCTGAGTGCAAAAATGGAGGCTCTAGCCCCTTCCAGAGCTGAGATATCAAAACTCAAAAATTCGGCCCGAAAAAAAAAACGACATTTTTTTCGGGCGAAAAATTAAGTTTCTCCAATCTTCCCAAAACTCTGGATTCTGATACAGGGCCATGAGACTTAGACCTGAGTGCAAAAATGGAGGCTCTAGCCCCTTCCAGAGCTGAGATATCGAAACTCAAAAATTCTGCCCGAAAAAAAAGTGACAGTGGTACCCCTTATGTTTTTTTTTTTCGGGCGAAAAATTAAGTTTCTCCAATCTTCCCAAAACTCTGGATTCTGATAGAGGGCCATGAGACTTAGACCTGAGTGCAAAAATGGAGGCTCTAGCCCCTTCCAGAGCTGAGATATCGAAACTCAAAAATTCGGCCCGAAAAAAAAACGACAGTGGTAACCCTTACGTTTTTTTTTTTCGGGCGAAAAATTAAGTTTCTCCAATCTTCCCAAAACTCTGGATTCTGATAGAGGGCCATGAGACTTAGAGCTGAGTGCAAAAATGGAGGCTCTAGCCCCTTCCAGAGCTGAGATATCGAAACTCAAATATTCGGCCCGAAAAAAAAAAGTGACAGTGGTACCCCTTACGTTTTTTTTTTTCGGGCGAAAAATTAAGTTTCTCCAATCTTCCCAAAACCCTGGATTCTGATAGAGGGCCATGAGACTTAGACCTGAGTGCAAAAATGGAGGCTCTAACCCCTTCCAGAGCTGAGATATCGAAACTCAAAAATTCGGCCCGAAAAAAAAACACGACAGTGGTACCCCTTACGTTTTTTTTTTTCGGGCGAAAAATTAAGTTTTTTCAATCTTCCAAAAATTTTGGATTCTGATAGAGGGCCATGAGACTTAGACCTGAGTGCAAAAATGGAGGCTCTAGCCCCTTCCAGAGCTGAGATATCGAAACTCAAAAATTCTGCCCAAAAAAAAACGACAGTGGTACCCCTTACGTTTTTTTTTTTTTGGGTGAAAAATTAAGTTTCTCCAATCTTCCCAAAACTCTGGATTCTGATAGAGGGCCATGAGACTTAGACCTGAGTGCAAAAATGGAGGCTCTAGCCCCTTCCAGAGCTGAGATATCGAAACTCAAAAATTCGGCCCGAAAAAAAAAACCGACAGTGGTACCCCTTACGTTTTTTTTTCTGGCGAAAAATTAAGTTTCTCCAATCTTCCCAAAACTCTGGATTCTGATAGAGGGCCATGAGACTTAGACATGAGTGCAAAAATAGAGGCTCTAGCCCCTTCCAGAGCTGAGATATCGAAACTCAAAAATTCGGCCCGAAAAAAAAAAACGACAGTGGTACCCCTTACGTTTTTTTTTCGGGCGAAAATTACGTTTCTCCAATCTTCCCAAAACTCTGGATTCTGATATAGGGCCATGAGACTTAGACCTGAGTGCAAAAATGGAGGCTCTAGCCCCTTCCAGAGCTGAGATATCGAAACTCAAAAATTCGGCCCGAAAAAAAAACGACAGTGGTACCCCTTACGTTTTTTTTTTCGGGCGAAAAATTACGTTTCTCCAATCTTCCCAAAACTCGGGATTCTGATTGAGGGCCATGAGACTTAGACCTGAGTGCAAAATTGGAGGCTCTAGCCCCTTCCAGAGCTGAGATATCAAAACTCAAAAATTCGGCCCGAAAAAAAAACGACAGTTTTTTCGGGCGAAAAATTAAGTTTCTCCAATCTTCCCAAAACTCTGGATTCTGATAGAGGGCCATGAGACTTAGAGCTGAGTGCAAAAATGGAGGCTCTAGCCCCTTCCAGAGCTGAGATATCGAAACTCAAAAATTCTGCCCGAAAAAAAAAGTGACAGTGGTACCCCTTACGTTTTTTTTTTCGGGCGAAAAATTAAGTTTCTCCAATCTTCCCAAAACTCTGGATTCTGATAGAGGGCCATGAGACTTAGACCTGAGTGCAAAAATGGAGGCTCTAGCCCCTTCCAGAGCTGAGATATCGAAACTCAAAAATTCGGCCCGAAAAAAAAACGACAGTGGTACCCCTTACGTTTTTTTTTCGGGCGAAAAATTAAGTTTCTTCAATCTTCCAAAAATTTTGGATTCTGATAGAGGGCCATGAGACTTAGACCTGAGTGCAAAAATGGAGGCTCTAGCCCCTTCCAGAGCTGAGATATCGAAACTCAAAAATTCTGCCCGAAAAAAAAAACGACAGTGGTACCACTTACGTTTTTTTTTTTTGGGTGAAAAATTAAGTTTCTCCAATCTTCCCAAAACTCTGGATTCTGATAGAGGGCCATGAGACTTAGACCTGAGTGCAAAAATGGAGGCTCTAGTCCCTTCCAGAGCTGAGATATCGAAACTCAAAAATTCGGCCCGAAAAAAAAAAACGAAAGTGGTACCCCTTACGTTTTTTTTTCTGGCGAAAAATTAAGTTTGTCCAATCTTCCCAAAACTCTGGATTCTGATAGAGGGCCATGAGACTTAGACCTGAGTGCAAAAATGGAGGCTCTAGACCCTTCCAGAGCTGAGATATCGAAACTTAAAAATTCGGCCCGAAAAAAAAAACCACAGTGGTACCCCTTACGTTTTTTTTTTTTGGGCGAAAAATTAAGTTTCTCCAATCTTCCCAAAACTCTGGATTCTGATAGAGGGCCATGAGACTTAGACCTGAGTGCAAAAATGGAGGCTCTAGCCCCTTCCAGAGCTGAGATATCGAAACTCAAAAATTCGGCCTGAAAAAAAAAACGACAGTGGTACCCCTTACGGTTTTTTTTTTTCGGGCGAAAAATTAAGTTTCTCCAATCTTCCCAAAACTCTGGATTCTGATAGAGGGCCATGAGACTTAGACCTGAGTGCAACAATGGAGGCTCTAGCCCCTTCCAGAGCTGAAATATCGAAACTCAAAAATTCGACCCGAAAAAAAAACGACAGTGTTACCCCTTACGTTTTTTTTTTTCGGGCGAAAAATTAAGTTTCTCCAATCTTCCCAAAACTCTGGATTCTGATAGAGGTCCATGAGACTTAGACCTGAGTGCAAAAATGGAGGCTCTAGCCCCTTCCAGAGCTGAGATATCGAAACTCAAAAATTCGGCCCGAAAAAAAAAACGACTGTGGTACCCCTTACGTTTTTTTTTTCGGGCGAAAAATTAAGTTTCTTCAGTCTTCCCAAAATTTTGGATTCTGATAGAGGGCCATGAGACTTAGACCTGAGTGCAAAAATGGAGGCTCTAGCCCCTTCCAGAGCTGAGATATCGAAACTCAAAAATTCTGCCCGAAAAAAAAAACGACAGTGGTACCCCTTACGTTTTTTTTTTTTGGGTGAAAAATTAAGTTTCTCCAATCTTCCCAAAACTCTGGATTCTGATAGAGGGCCATGAGACTTAGACCTGAGTGCAAAAATGGAGGCTCTAGCCCCTTCCAGAGCTGAGATGTCGAAACTCAAAAATTCGGCCCGAAAAAAAAAACGACAGTGGTACCCCTTACGTTTTTTTTTTCTGGCGAAAAATTAAGTTTCTCCAATCCTCCCAAAACTCTGGATTCTGATAGAGGGCCATGAGACTTAGACCTGAGTGCAAAAATGGAGGCTCTAGCCACTTCCAGAGCTGAGATATCGAAACTCAAAAATTCTGCCCGAAAAAAAAAAACGACAGTGGTACCCCTTACGTTTTTTTTTTCGGGCGAAAAATTAAGTTTCTCCAATCTTCCCAAAACTCTGGATTCTGATAGAGGGCCATGAGACTTAGACCTGAGTGCAAAAATGGAGGCTCTAGCCCCTTCCAGAGCTGAGATATCGAAACTCAAAAATTCGGCCCGAAAAAAAACGACAGTGGTACCCCTTACGTTTTTTTTTTTTTGGGCGAAAAATTAAGTTTCTCCAATCTTCCCAAAACTCTGGATTCTGATAGAGGGCCATGAGACTTAGACCTGAGTGCAAAAATTGAGGCTCTAGCCCCTTCCAGAGCTGAGATATCGAAACTCAAAAATTCGGCCCGAAAAAAAAAACGACAGTGGTACCCCTTACGTTTTTTTTTTTCGGGCGAAAATTAAGTTTCTCCAATCTTCCCAAAACTCTGGATTCTGATATAGGGCCATGAGACTTAGACCTGAGTGCAAAAATGGAGGCTCTAGCCCCTCCCAGAGCTGAGATATCGAAACTCAAAAATTCGGCCCGAAAAAAAAACGACAGTGGTACCCCTTACGTTTTTTTTTTCGGGCGAAAAATTACGTTTCTCCAATCTTCCCAAAACTCGGGATTCTGATTGAGGGCCATGAGACTTAGACCTGAGTGCAAAAATGGAGGCTCTAGCCCCTTCCAGAGCTGAGATATCAAAACTCAAAAATTCAGCCCGAAAAAAAAACGACAGTTTTTTCGGGCGAAAAATTAAGTTTCTCCAATCTTCCCAAAACTCTGGATTCTGATAGAGGGCCATGAGACTTAGACCTGAGTGCAACAATGGAGGCTCTAGCCCCTTCCAGAGCTGAAATATCGAAACTCAAAAATTCGACCCGAAAAAAAAACGACAGTGTTACCCCTTACGTTTTTTTTTTTCGGGCGAAAAATTAAGTTTCTCCAATCTTCCCAAAACTCTGGATTCTGATAGAGGTCCATGAGACTTAGACCTGAGTGCAAAAATGGAGGCTCTAGCCCCTTCCAGAGCTGAGATATCGAAACTCAAAAATTCGGCCCGAAAAAAAAAACGACTGTGGTACCCCTTACGTTTTTTTTTTCGGGCGAAAAATTAAGTTTCTTCAGTCTTCCCAAAATTTTGGATTCTGATAGAGGGCCATGAGACTTAGACCTGAGTGCAAAAATGGAGGCTCTAGCCCCTTCCAGAGCTGAAATATCGAAACTCAAAAATTCGGCCCGAAAAAAAAAACGACAGTGGTACCCCTTACGGTTTTTTTTTTTCGGGCGAAAAATTAAGTTTCTCCAATCTTCCCAAAACTCTGGATTCTGATAGAGGGCCATGAGACTTAGACCTGAGTGCAACAATGGAGGCTCTAGCCCCTTCCAGAGCTGAAATATCGAAACTCAAAAATTCGACCCGAAAAAAAAACGACAGTGTTACCCCTTACGTTTTTTTTTTTCGGGCGAAAAATTAAGTTTCTCCAATCTTCCCAAAACTCTGGATTCTGATAGAGGTCCATGAGACTTAGACCTGAGTGCAAAAATGGAGGCTCTAGCCCCTTCCAGAGCTGAGATATCGAAACTCAAAAATTCGGCCCGAAAAAAAAAACGACTGTGGTACCCCTTACGTTTTTTTTTTCGGGCGAAAAATTAAGTTTCTTCAGTCTTCCCAAAATTTTGGATTCTGATAGAGGGCCATGAGACTTAGACCTGAGTGCAAAAATGGAGGCTCTAGCCCCTTCCAGAGCTGAGATATCGAAACTCAAAAATTCTGCCCGAAAAAAAAACGACAGTGGTACCCCTTACGTTTTTTTTTTTTGGGTGAAAAATTAAGTTTCTCCAATCTTCCCAAAACTCTGGATTCTGATAGAGGGCCATGAGACTTAGACCTGAGTGCAAAAATGGAGGCTCTAGCCCCTTCCAGAGCTGAGATGTCGAAACTCAAAAATTCGGCCCGAAAAAAAAAACGACAGTGGTACCCCTTACGTTTTTTTTTTCTGGCGAAAAATTAAGTTTCTCCAATCCTCCCAAAACTCTGGATTCTGATAGAGGGCCATGAGACTTAGACCTGAGTGCAAAAATGGAGGCTCTAGCCACTTCCAGAGCTGAGATATCGAAACTCAAAAATTCTGCCCGAAAAAAAAAAACGACAGTGGTACCCCTTACGTTTTTTTTTTCGGGCGAAAAATTAAGTTTCTCCAATCTTCCCAAAACTCTGGATTCTGATAGAGGGCCATGAGACTTAGACCTGAGTGCAAAAATGGAGGCTCTAGCCCCTTCCAGAGCTGAGATATCGAAACTCAAAAATTCGGCCCGAAAAAAAACGACAGTGGTACCCCTTACGTTTTTTTTTTTTGGGCGAAAAATTAAGTTTCTCCAATCTTCCCAAAACTCTGGATTCTGATAGAGGGCCATGAGACTTAGACCTGAGTGCAAAAATTGAGGCTCTAGCCCCTTCCAGAGCTGAGATATCGAAACTCAAAAATTCGGCCCGAAAAAAAAAACGACAGTGGTACCCCTTACGTTTTTTTTTTTTCGGGCGAAAATTAAGTTTCTCCAATCTTCCCAAAACTCTGGATTCTGATATAGGGCCATGAGACTTAGACCTGAGTGCAAAAATGGAGGCTCTAGCCCCTCCCAGAGCTGAGATATCGAAACTCAAAAATTCGGCCCGAAAAAAAAAACGACAGTGGTACCCCTTACGTTTTTTTTTTCGGGCGAAAAATTACGTTTCTCCAATCTTCCCAAAACTCGGGATTCTGATTGAGGGCCATGAGACTTAGACCTGAGTGCAAAAATGGAGGCTCTAGCCCCTTCCAGAGCTGAGATATCAAAACTCAAAAATTCAGCCCGAAAAAAAAACGACAGTTTTTTCGGGCGAAAAATTAAGTTTCTCCAATCTTCCCAAAACTCTGGATTCTGATAGAGGGCCATGAGACTTAGACCTGAGTGCAAAAATGGAGGCTCTAGCCCCTTCCAGAGTTGAGATATCGAAACTCAAAAATTCTGCCCGAAAAAAAAACGACAGTGGTACCCCTTACGTTTTTTTTTTTCGGGCAAAAAATTAAGTTTCTCCAATCTTCCCAAAACTCTGGATTCTGATAGAGGGCCATGAGACTTAGAGCTGAGTGCAAAAATGGAGGCTCTAGCCCCTTCCAGAGCTGAGATATCGAAACTCAAAAATTCGGCCCGAAAAAAAAAAACGACAGTGGTACCCCTCACGTTTTTTTTTCGGGCGAAAAATTAAGTTTCTCCAATTTTCCCAAAACTCTGGATTCTGATAGAGGGCCATGAGACTTAGACCTGAGTGCAAAAATGGAGGCTCTAGCCCCTTCCAGAGCTGAAATATCGAAACTCAAAAATTCGGCCCGAAAAAAAAACGACAGTGGTACCCCTTACGTTTTTTTTTTCGGGCGAAAAATTAAGTTTCTCCAATCTTCCCAAAACTCTGGATTCTGATAGAGGGCCATGAGACTTAGAGCTGAGTGCAAAAATGGAGGCTCTAGCCCCTTCCAGAGCTGAGATATCGAAACTCAAATATTCGGCCCGAAAAAAAAAAGTGACAGTGGTACCCCTTACGTTTTTTTTTTTCGGGCGAAAAATTAAGTTTCTCCAATCTTCCCAAAACCCTGGATTCTGATAGAGGGCCATGAGACTTAGACCTGAGTGCAAAAATGGAGGCTCTAACCCCTTCCAGAGCTGAGATATCGAAACTCAAAAATTCGGCCCGAAAAAAAAAACGACAGTGGTACCCCTTACGTTTTTTTTTTTCGGGCGAAAAATTAAGTTTTTTCAATCTTCCAAAAATTTTGGATTCTGATAGAGGGCCATGAGACTTAGACCTGAGTGCAAAAATGGAGGCTCTAGCCCCTTCCAGAGCTGAGATATCGAAACTCAAAAATTCTGCCCAAAAAAAAACGACAGTGGTACCCCTTACGTTTTTTTTTTTTTGGGTGAAAAATTAAGTTTCTCCAATCTTCCCAAAACTCTGGATTCTGATAGAGGGCCATGAGACTTAGACCTGAGTGCAAAAATGGAGGCTCTAGCCCCTTCCAGAGCTGAGATATCGAAACTCAAAAATTCGGCCCGAAAAAAAAAAACGACAGTGGTACCCCTTACGTTTTTTTTTCTGGCGAAAAATTAAGTTTCTCCAATCTTCCCAAAACTCTGGATTCTGATAGAGGGCCATGAGACTTAGACATGAGTGCAAAAATAGAGGCTCTAGCCCCTTCCAGAGCTGAGATATCGAAACTCAAAAATTCGGCCCGAAAAAAAAAAACGACAGTGGTACCCCTTACGTTTTTTTTTTCGGGCGAAAATTACGTTTCTCCAATCTTCCCAAAACTCTGGATTCTGATATAGGGCCATGAGACTTAGACCTGAGTGCAAAAATGGAGGCTCTAGCCCCTTCCAGAGCTGAGATATCGAAACTCAAAAATTCGGCCCGAAAAAAAAACGACAGTGGTACCCCTTACGTTTTTTTTTTCGGGCGAAAAATTACGTTTCTCCAATCTTCCCAAAACTCGGGATTCTGATTGAGGGCCATGAGACTTAGACCTGAGTGCAAAATTGGAGGCTCTAGCCCCTTCCAGAGCTGAGATATCAAAACTCAAAAATTCGGCCCGAAAAAAAAACGACAGTTTTTTCGGGCGAAAAATTAAGTTTCTCCAATCTTCCCAAAACTCTGGATTCTGATAGAGGGCCATGAGACTTAGAGCTGAGTGCAAAAATGGAGGCTCTAGCCCCTTCCAGAGCTGAGATATCGAAACTCAAAAATTCTGCCCGAAAAAAAAAGTGACAGTGGTACCCCTTACGTTTTTTTTTTCGGGCGAAAAATTAAGTTTCTCCAATCTTCCCAAAACTCTGGATTCTGATAGAGGGCCATGAGACTTAGACCTGAGTGCAAAAATGGAGGCTCTAGCCCCTTCCAGAGCTGAGATATCGAAACTCAAAAATTCGGCCCGAAAAAAAAACGACAGTGGTACCCCTTACGTTTTTTTTTCGGGCGAAAAATTAAGTTTCTTCAATCTTCCAAAAATTTTGGATTCTGATAGAGGGCCATGAGACTTAGACCTGAGTGCAAAAATGGAGGCTCTAGCCCCTTCCAGAGCTGAGATATCGAAACTCAAAAATTCTGCCCGAAAAAAAAAACGACAGTGGTACCACTTACGTTTTTTTTTTTTGGGTGAAAAATTAAGTTTCTCCAATCTTCCCAAAACTCTGGATTCTGATAGAGGGCCATGAGACTTAGACCTGAGTGCAAAAATGGAGGCTCTAGTCCCTTCCAGAGCTGAGATATCGAAACTCAAAAATTCGGCCCGAAAAAAAAAAACGAAAGTGGTACCCCTTACGTTTTTTTTTCTGGCGAAAAATTAAGTTTGTCCAATCTTCCCAAAACTCTGGATTCTGATAGAGGGCCATGAGACTTAGACCTGAGTGCAAAAATGGAGGCTCTAGCCCCTTCCAGAGCTGAGATATCGAAACTCAAAAATTCGGCCCGAAAAAAAAACGACAGTGGTACCCCTTACGTTTTTTTTTTCGGGCGAAAAATTACGTTTCTCCAATCTTCCCAAAACTCGGGATTCTGATTGAGGGCCATGAGACTTAGACCTGAGTGCAAAATTGGAGGCTCTAGCCCCTTCCAGAGCTGAGATATCAAAACTCAAAAATTCGGCCCGAAAAAAAAACGACAGTTTTTTCGGGCGAAAAATTAAGTTTCTCCAATCTTCCCAAAACTCTGGATTCTGATAGAGGGCCATGAGACTTAGAGCTGAGTGCAAAAATGGAGGCTCTAGCCCCTTCCAGAGCTGAGATATCGAAACTCAAAAATTCTGCCCGAAAAAAAAAGTGACAGTGGTACCCCTTACGTTTTTTTTTTCGGGCGAAAAATTAAGTTTCTCCAATCTTCCCAAAACTCTGGATTCTGATAGAGGGCCATGAGACTTAGACCTGAGTGCAAAAATGGAGGCTCTAGCCCCTTCCAGAGCTGAGATATCGAAACTCAAAAATTCGGCCCGAAAAAAAAACGACAGTGGTACCCCTTACGTTTTTTTTTCGGGCGAAAAATTAAGTTTCTTCAATCTTCCAAAAATTTTGGATTCTGATAGAGGGCCATGAGACTTAGACCTGAGTGCAAAAATGGAGGCTCTAGCCCCTTCCAGAGCTGAGATATCGAAACTCAAAAATTCTGCCCGAAAAAAAAAACGACAGTGGTACCACTTACGTTTTTTTTTTTTGGGTGAAAAATTAAGTTTCTCCAATCTTCCCAAAACTCTGGATTCTGATAGAGGGCCATGAGACTTAGACCTGAGTGCAAAAATGGAGGCTCTAGTCCCTTCCAGAGCTGAGATATCGAAACTCAAAAATTCGGCCCGAAAAAAAAAAACGAAAGTGGTACCCCTTACGTTTTTTTTTCTGGCGAAAAATTAAGTTTGTCCAATCTTCCCAAAACTCTGGATTCTGATAGAGGGCCATGAGACTTAGACCTGAGTGCAAAAATGGAGGCTCTAGACCCTTCCAGAGCTGAGATATCGAAACTTAAAAATTCGGCCCGAAAAAAAAAACCACAGTGGTACCCCTTACGTTTTTTTTTTTTGGGCGAAAAATTAAGTTTCTCCAATCTTCCCAAAACTCTGGATTCTGATAGAGGGCCATGAGACTTAGACCTGAGTGCAAAAATGGAGGCTCTAGCCCCTTCCAGAGATATCGAAACTCAAAAATTCGGCCCGAAAAAAAAAAACGAAAGTGGTACCCCTTACGTTTTTTTTTCTGGCGAAAAATTAAGTTTGTCCAATCTTCCCAAAACTCTGGATTCTGATAGAGGGCCATGAGACTTAGACCTGAGTGCAAAAATGGAGGCTCTAGCCACTTCCAGAGCTGAGATATCGAAACTCAAAAATTCTGCCCGAAAAAAAAAAACGACAGTGGTACCCCTTACGTTTTTTTTTTCGGGCGAAAAATTAAGTTTCTC
Source organism: Pimephales promelas (assembly GCF_988280905.1). Taxonomy (NCBI): domain Eukaryota; kingdom Metazoa; phylum Chordata; class Actinopteri; order Cypriniformes; family Leuciscidae; genus Pimephales; species Pimephales promelas. The sequence goes on from NC_142781.1 coordinate 3,469,770, forward strand.
CAATCTTCCCAAAACTCTGGATTCTGATAGAGGGCCATGAGACTTAGACCTGAGTGCAAAAATGGAGGCTCTAGCCCCTTCCAGAGCTGAGATATCGAAACTCAAAAATTCGGCCCGAAAAAAAACGACAGTGGTACCCCTTACGTTTTTTTTTTTTGGGCGAAAAATTAAGTTTCTCCAATCTTCCCAAAACTCTGGATTCTGATAGAGGGCCATGAGACTTAGACCTGAGTGCAAAAATTGAGGCTCTAGCCCCTTCCAGAGCTGAGATATCGAAACTCAAAAATTCGGCCCGAAAAAAAAAACGACAGTGGTACCCCTTACGTTTTTTTTTTTTCGGGCGAAAATTAAGTTTCTCCAATCTTCCCAAAACTCTGGATTCTGATATAGGGCCATGAGACTTAGACCTGAGTGCAAAAATGGAGGCTCTAGCCCCTCCCAGAGCTGAGATATCGAAACTCAAAAATTCGGCCCGAAAAAAAAACGACAGTGGTACCCCTTACGTTTTTTTTTTCGGGCGAAAAATTACGTTTCTCCAATCTTCCCAAAACTCGGGATTCTGATTGAGGGCCATGAGACTTAGACCTGAGTGCAAAAATGGAGGCTCTAGCCCCTTCCAGAGCTGAGATATCAAAACTCAAAAATTCAGCCCGAAAAAAAAAACGACAGTTTTTTCGGGCGAAAAATTAAGTTTCTCCAATCTTCCCAAAACTCTGGATTCTGATAGAGGGCCATGAGACTTAGACCTGAGTGCAAAAATGGAGGCTCTAGCCCCTTCCAGAGTTGAGATATCGAAACTCAAAAATTCTGCCCGAAAAAAAAACGACAGTGGTACCCCTTACGTTTTTTTTTCGGGCAAAAAATTAAGTTTCTCCAATCTTCCCAAAACTCTGGATTCTGATAGAGGGCCATGAGACTTAGAGCTGAGTGCAAAAATGGAGGCTCTAGCCCCTTCCAGAGCTGAGATATCGAAACTCAAAAATTCGGCCCGAAAAAAAAAACGACAGTGGTACCCCTCACGTTTTTTTTTCGGGCGAAAAATTAAGTTTCTCCAATTTTCCCAAAACTCTGGATTCTGATAGAGGGCCATGAGACTTAGACCTGAGTGCAAAAATGGAGGCTCTAGCCCCTTCCAGAGCTGAAATATCGAAACTCAAAAATTCGGCCCGAAAAAAAAACGACAGTGGTACCCCTTACGTTTTTTTTTTCGGGCGAAAAATTAAGTTTCTCCAATCTTCCCAAAACTCTGGATTCTGATAGAGGGCCATGAGACTTAGACCTGAGTGCAAAAATGGAGGCTCTAGCCCCTTCCAGAGCTGAGATATCGAAACTCAAAAATTCGGCCCGAAAAAAAAAACGACAGTGGTAACCCTTACGTTTTTTTTTTTCGGGCGAAAAATTAAGTTTCTCCAATCTTCCCAAAACTCTGGATTCTGATAGAGAACCATGAGACTTAGACCTGAGTGCAAAAATGGAGGCTCTAGCCCCTTTCAGAGCTGACATATCGAAACTCAAAAATTCTGCCCGAAAAAAAAAGTGACAGTGGTACCCCTTATGTTTTTTTTTTTCGGGCGAAAAATTAAGTTTCTCCAATCTTCCCAAAACTCTGGATTCTGATAGAGGGCCATGAGACTTAGACCTGAGTGCAAAAATGGAGGCTCTAGCCCCTTCCAGAGCTGAGATATCGAAACTCAAAAATTCGGCCCGAAAAAAAAACGACAGTGGTAACCCTTACGTTTTTTTTTTTTTCGGGCGAAAAATTAAGTTTCTCCAATCTTCCCAAAACTCTGGTTTCTGATAGAGGGCCATGAGACTTAGAGCTGAGTGCAAAAATGGAGGCTCTAGCTCCTTCCAGAGCTGAGATATCGAAACTCAAAAATTCGGCCCGAAAAAAAAAAGTGACAGTGGTACCCCTTACGTTTTTTTTTTTCGGGCGAAAAATTAAGTTTCTCCAATCTTCCCAAAACCCTGGATTCTGATAGAGGGCCATGAGACTTAGACCTGAGTGCAAAAATGGAGGCTCTAACCCCTTCCAGAGCTGAGATATCGAAACTCAAAAATTCGGCCCGAAAAAAAAAACGACAGTGGTACCCCTTACGTTTTTTTTTTCGGGCGAAAAATTAAGTTTTTTCAATCTTCCAAAAATTTTGGATTCTGATAGAGGGCCATGAGACTTAGACCTGAGTGCAAAAATGGAGGCTCTAGCCCCTTCCAGAGCTGAGATATCGAAACTCAAAAATTCTGCCCAAAAAAAAAACGACAGTGGTACCCCTTACGTTTTTTTTTTTTGGGTGAAAAATTAAGTTTCTCCAATCTTCCCAAAACTCTGGATTCTGATAGAGGGCCATGAGACTTAGACCTGAGTGCAAAAATGGAGGCTCTAGCCCCTTCCAGAGCTGAGATATCGAAACTCAAAAATTCGGCCCGAAAAAAAAAAAGACAGTGGTACCCCTTACGTTTTTTTTTCTGGCGAAAAATTAAGTTTCTCCAATCTTCCCAAAACTCTGGATTCTGATAGAGGGCCATGAGACTTAGACATGAGTGCAAAAATAGAGGCTCTAGCCCCTTCCAGAGCTGAGATATCGAAACTCAAAAATTCGGCCCGAAAAAAAAAAACGACAGTGGTACCCCTTACGTTTTTTTTTTTCGGGCGAAAATTACGTTTCTCCAATCTTCCCAAAACTCTGGATTCTGATAGAGGGCCATGAGACTTAGACCTGAGTGCAAAAATGGAGGCTATAGCCCCTTCCAGAGCTGAGATATCGAAACTCAAAAATTCGGCCCGAAAAAAAAAACGACAGTGGTACCCCTTACGTTTTTTTTTTCGGGCGAAAAATTACGTTTCTCCAATCTTCCCAAAACTCTGGATTCTGATAAAGGGTCATGAGACTTAGACCTGAGTGCAAAAATGGAGGCTCTAGCCCCTTCCAGAGCTGAGATATCAAAACCCAAAAATTCGGCCCGAAAAAAAAACGACAGTATTTTCGGGCGAAAAATTAAGTTTCTCCAATCTTCCCAAAACTCTGGATTCTGATAGAGGGCCATGAGACTTAGACCTGAGTGCAAAAATGGAGGCTCTAGCCCCTTCCAGAGCTGAGATATCGAAACTCAAAAATTCGGCCCGAAAAAAAAAACGACAGTGGTACCCCTTACGTTTTTTTTTTCTGGCGAAAAATTAAGTTTCTCCAATCTTCCCAAAACTCTGGATTCTGATAGAGGGCCATGAGACTTAGACCTGAGTGCAAAAATGGAGGCTCTAGACCCTTCCAGAGCTGAGATATCGAAATTCAAAATTTCAACCCGAAAAAAAAAAACGACAGTGTTACCCCTTACGGTTTTTTTTTTGGGCGAAAAATTAAGTATACCCAATCTTCTCAAAACTCTGGATTCTGATAGAAGGCCATGAGACATAGACCTGAGTGCAACAATGGAGGCTCTAGACCCTTCCAGAGCTAAGATATCGAAATTCAAAATTTCGACCAGAAAAAAAAAAACGACAGTGTTACCCCTTACGGTTTTTTTGGGGGGGCGAAAAATTAAGTATCCCCAATCTTCTCAAAACTCTGTATTCTGATAGAGGGCCATGAGACATAGACCTGAGTGCAACAATGGAGGCTCTAGACCCTTCCAGAGCTAAGATATCGAAATTCAAAATTTCGACCAGAAAAAAAAAAACGACAGTGTTACCCCTTACGGGTTTTTTTTGGGCGAAAAATTAAGTATCCCCAATCTTCTCAAAACTCTGGATTCTGATAGAGGGCCATGAGACATAGACCTGAGTGCAACAATGGAGGCTCTAGACCCTTCCAAAGCTGAGATATCGAAAATCAAAATTTCGACCCGAAAAAAAAAACGACAGTGTTACCCCTTACGTTTTTTTTGGGGGGAGGCGAAAAATTAAGTATCCCCAATCTTCTCAAAACTCTGGATTCTGATAGAGGACCATGAGACTTAGACCTGAGTGAAACAATGGAGGCTCTAGACCCTTCCAGAGCTGAGATATCGAAAATCAAAATTTCGACCCGTAAAAAAAAAGACAGTGTTACCCTTTACGTTTTTTTTTGGGGGGGCGAAAAATTAAGTATCTCCAATCTTCTCAAAACTCTGGATTCTGATAGAGGGCCGTGAGCCTTAGACCTGAGTGCAAAAATGGAGGCTCTAGACCCTTCCAGTGCTGAGATATCGAAACTCAAAATTTCACCGCGAAAAAAAACGACAGTGTTACCCCTTACGTTTTTTTTTTGGGCGAAAAATTAAGTATCCCCAATCTTCTCAAAACTCTGGATTCTGATAGAGGGCCGTGAGCCTTAGACCTGAGTGCAAAAATGGAGGCTCTAGACCCTTCCAGAGCTGAAATATCGAAACTCAAAATTTCGACCAAAAAAAAAACGACAGTGTTACCCCTTACGTTTTTTTTTTTGGGGCGAAAAATTAAGTATCCCCAATCTTCTCAAAACTCTGGATTCTGATAGAGGGCCATGAGACTTAGACCTGAGTGCAACAATGGAGGCTCTAGACCCTTCCAGAGCTGAGATATCGAAATTCAAAATTTCGACCCGTAAAAAAAACGACAGTGTTACCCCTTACGTTTTTTTTTTTGGGGCGAAAAATTAAGTATCCACAATCTTCTCAAAACTCTGGATTCTGATAGAGGGCCATGAGACATAGACCTGAGTGCAACAATGGAGGCTCTAGACCCTTCCAGAGCTGAGATATCGAAATTCAAAATTTGGACCCGTAAAAAAAACGACAGTGTTACCCCTTTTTTTTTTTTTTTGGCGAAAAATTAAGTATCCCTAATCTTCTCAAAACTCTTGATTCTGATAGAGGGCCATGAGACTTAGAGCTGAGTGCAACAATGGAGGCTCTAGACCCTTCCAGAGCTGAGATATCGAAATTCAAAATTTCGACCGGAAAAAAAAACGACAGTGTTACCCCTTATGTTTTTTTTTTTGGGGCGAAAAATTAAGTATCCCCAATCTTCTCAAAACTCTGGATTCTGATAGAGGGCCATGAGAGATAGACCTGAGTGCAACAATGGAGGCTCTAGACTCTTCCAGAGCTGGGATATCGAAAATCAAAATTTCGACCAGAAAAAAAAACGACAGTGTTACCCCTTACGGTTTTTTTTTGGGGGGCGAAAAATTAAGTATCCCCAATCTTCTCAAAACTCTTGATTCTGATAGAGGGCCATGAGACTTAGACCTGAGTGCAACAATGGAAGCTCTAGACCCTTCCAGAGCTGAGATATCGAAAATCAAAATTTCGACCCGTAAAAAAAACGACAGTGTTACCCTTTACGTTTTTTTTTTGGGGGCGAAAAATTAAGTATCTCCAATCTTCTCAAAACTCTGGATTCTGATAGAGGGCCATGAGACTTAGACCTGAGTGCAACAATGGAGGCTCTAGACCCTTCCAGTGCTGAGATATCAAAACTCAAAATTTCGACCCGAAAAAAACGACAGTGTTACCCCTTTCGCTTTTTTTTTTTTTTTCGGGCGAAAAATAAAGTTTCTCCAATCTTCTCAAAACTCTGGATTCTGATAGAGGGCCTTGAGACTTAAACCTGAGTGCAAAAATTGAGGCTCTAGACCCTTCCAGAGCTGAGATATCGAAAATCAAAATTTCGACCCGTAAAAAAAAAAAAAACAGTGTTACCCCTTACGTTTTTTTTTTTTGGGCGAAAAATTAAGTATCCCTAATCTTCTCAAAACTCTGGATTCTGATAGAGGGCCATGAGACTTAGACCTGAGTGCAACAATGGAGGCTCTAGACCCTTCCAGAGCTGAGATATCGAAATTCAAAATTTCGACCAGAAAAAAAAAAACCAGTGTTACCCCTTACGTTTTTTTTTTGGGCGAAAAATTAAGTATCCCCAATCTTCTCAAAACTCTGGATTCTGATAGAGGGCCATGAAACATAGACCTGAATGCAACAATGGAGGCTCTAGACCCTTCCAGTGCTGAGATATCGAAACTCAAACTTTCGACCCGAAAAAAAACGACAGTGTTACCCCTTACGTTTTTTTTTGGGGGGCGAAAAATTAAGTATCCCCAATCTTCTCAAAACTCTGGATTCTGATAGAGGGCCATGAGACATAGACCTGTGTGCAACAATGGAGGCTCTAGACCCTTCCAGAGCTGAGATATCGAAATTCAAAATTTCGACCAGAAAAAAAAAACGACAGTGTTACCCCTTACGTTTTTTTTTTGGGTGAAAAATTAAGTATCCCCAATCTTCTCAAAACTCTGGATTCTGATAGAGGGCCATGAGACATAGACCTGAGTGCAACAATGGAGGCTCTAGACCCTTCCAGAGCTGAGATATCGAAATTCAAAATTTCGACCAGAAAAAAAAACGACAGTGTTACCCCTTAAGTTTTTTTTGGGGGGCGAAAAATTAAGTATCCCCAATCTTCTCAAAACTCTGTATTCTGATAGAGGGCCATGAGACATAGACCTGAGTGCAACATTGGAGGCTCTAGACCCTTCCAGTGCTGAGATATCCAAACTCAAAATTTCGCCGCGAAAAAAAAACGACAGTGTTACCCCTTGTGTTTTTTTTTGGGCGAAAAATTAAGTATCCCCAATCTTCTCAAAACTCTGGATTCTGATAGAGGGCCATGAGACATAGACCTGAGTGCAACAATGGAGGCTCTAGACCCTTCCAGTGCTGAGATATCGAAACTCAAACTTTCGACCAGAAAAAAAACGACAGTGTTACCCCTTACGTTTTTTTTTTGGGCGAAAAATTAAGTATCCCCAATCTTCTCAAAACTCTGGATTCTGATAGAGGGCCATGAGACATAGACCTGAGTGCAACAATGGAGGCTCTAGACCCTTCCAGTGCTGAGATATCGAAACTCAAACTTTCGACCAGAAAAAAAACGACAGTGTTACCCCTTACGTTTTTTTTTTTTGGGCGAAAAATTAAGTATCCCCAATCTTCTCAAAACTCTGGATTCTGATAGAGGGCCATGAGACATAGACCTGAGTGCAACAATGGAGGCTCTAGACCCTTCCAGTGCTGAGATATCGAAACTCAAACTTTCGACCCGAAAAAAAAACGACAGTGTTACCCCTTACGTTTTTTTTTTTTGGGGCGAAAAATTAAGTATCCCCAATCTTCTCAAAACTCTGGATTCTGATAGAGGGCCATGAGACATAGACCTGAGTACAACAATGGAGGCTCTAGACCCTTCCAGAGCTGAGATATCGAAAATCAAAATTTGGACCCGTAAAAAAAACGACAGTGTTACCCCTTACGTTTTTTTTTTTTTTGGCGAAAAATTAAGTATCCCTAATCTTCTCAAAACTCTGGATTCTGATAGAGGGCCATGAGACTTAGACCTGAGTGCAACAATGGAGGCTCTAGACCCTTCCAGAGCTGAGATATCGAAATTCAAAATTTCGACCAGAAAAAAAAACGACAGTGTTACCCCTTATGTTTTTTTTTGGGTGAAAAATTAAGTATCCCCAATCTTCTCAAAACTCTGGATTCTGATAGAGGGCCATGAGACATAGACCTGAGTGCAACAATGGATGCTCTAGACTCTTCCAGAGCTGGGATATCAAAAATCAAAATTTCGACCAGAAAAAAAAACAACAGTGTTACCCCTTACGTTTTTTTTTTTTGGGGCGAAAAATTAAGTATCCCCAATCTTCTCAAAACTCTGGATTCTGATAGAGGGCCATGAGACTTAGACCTGAGTGCAACAATGGAGGCTCTAGACCCTTCCAGAGCTGAGATATCAAAAATCAAAATTTCGACCCGTAAAAGAAACGACAGTGTTACCCTTTACGTTTTTTTTTGGGGTGAAAAATTAAGTATCTCCAATCTTCTCAAAACTCTGGATTCTGATAGAGGGCCATGAGACTTAGACCTGAGTGCAACAATGGAGGCTCTAGACCCTTCCAGTGCTGAGATATCAAAACTCAAAATTTCGACCCGAAAAAAAAAACGACAGTGTTACCCCTTTCGTTTTTTTTTTTTTGGTCGAAAAATAAAGTTTCTCCAATCTTCTCAAAACTCTGGATTCTGATAGAGGGCCATGAGACTTAGACCTGAGTGCAACAATGGAGGCTCTAGACCCTTCCAGAGCTGAGATATCGAAAATCAAAATTTCGATCCGTAAAAAAAACGACAGTGTTACCCTTTACGTTTTTTTTTGGGGGCGAAAAATTAAGTATCTCCAATCTTCTCAAAACTCTGGATTCTGATAGAGGGCCATGAGACTTAAACCTGAGTGCAACAATGGAGGCTCTAGACCCTTCCAGAGCTGAGATATCGAAATTCAAAATTTCGACCCGTAAAAAAAACGACAGTGTTACCCCTTACGTTTTTTTTTTTTGGGCGAAAAATTAAGTATCCCCAATCTTCTCAAAACTCTGTATTCTAAAAGAGGGCCATGAGACATAGACCTGAGTGCAACAATGGAGGCTCTAGACCCTTCCAGTGCTGAGATATCGAAACTCAAAATTTCGACCCGTAAAAAAAACGACAGTGTTACCCCTTACGTTTTTTTTGGGGCGAAAAATTAAGTATCCCCAATCTTCTCAAAACTCTGGATTCTGATAGAGGGCCATGAGACTTAGACCTGAGTGCAAAAATTGAGGCTCTAGACCCTTCCAGAGCTGAGATATCGAAATTCAAAATTTCGACCCGAAAAAAAAACGACAGTGTTACCCCTTACGTTTTTTTTGGGGCGAAAAATTAAGTATCCCCAATCTTCTCAAAACTCTGGATTCTGATAGAGGGCCATGAGACTTAGACCTGAGTGCAAAAATTGAGGCTCTAGACCCTTCCAGAGCTGAGATATCGAAATTCAAAATTTCGACCAGAAAAAAAAACGACAGTGTTACCCCTTACGTTTTTTTTTTTGGGGCGAAAAATTAAGTATCCCCAATCTTCTCAAAACTCCGGATTCTGATAGAGGGCCATGAGACATAGACCTGTGTGCAACAATGGAGGCTCTAGACCCTTCCAGAGCTGAGATATCGAAATTCAAAATTTCGACCCGAAAAAAAAAACGACAGTGTTACCCCTTACGTTTTCTTTTTTGGGGCAAAAAATTAAGTATCCCCAATCTTCTCAAAACTCTGTATTCTGATAGAGGGCCATGAGACATAGACCTGAGTGCAACAATGGAGGCTCTAGACCCTTCCAGTGCTGAGACATCGAAACTCAAAATTTCGCCGCGAAAAAAAAGACAGTGTTACCCCTTACGTTGTTTTTTTTGGGCGAAAAATGAGGTATCCCCAATCTTCTCAAAACTTGCGTCCTGAGGACCCTATTGATATTCCAGTGATCCAGTGTCACAATTAATTTGTACATTTTTTGGTGTTCATTTGAGTGTTTATGCACTATACATCATCTAATCATGACTTGATGATGAATTTAGGGTCTCAGGTATATCTACCATAAGGGAGCGTGTCTTTTTCCACTCGTAGAGTGGGAGCATTCGTGGAATTTCCAGAGAGTTGGGGGCATCAAATTCAGGTTTCACCTCCTGTATCATGATCCCACCGGTCCAGTTCACCACACTTGAGCCATGAATGTTTGTTGTTATTTTGTTCAGATTGTCCCACTCGAGATGAAACACATTCCCTCACCAGTAGTAATAATAATAATAATGAAAGTATAATTAATTAATTATTAAGCATAACATTTTTTTTTTCAACTTAACAGAAACCTGGAGAGACCATTATCTGCCAGTTAATGTGGGCTTCCATAACGCTAAATGCTCTTCACCAAGAAAAACCTTTCTAATTGTGTGTTGGTGCATGGTGTAGGCTATGTATTTGTGTAGTTAGTTTAAAAATGTATGTTAAATAAACCTCACATTACCAGTGAATCCTAATTACATGATGTGATTTTTAATTAACGCATATTTTTGAACACGTTGTATCTTAAAATGTATTATTTAATTAAAATATCTATGTTATATTTTTAATGTGCAACAATTGACGTTGGGAACAAGCTCAACATGTGCTCAACAATAATTTACATAGCCAGTTATGAAAAATGGAGGAGATTTATCAAATCGAAAACTAAAGGAGAAAAACAGACTGCCTATAAATGTGCTTTTTTGGATATCCAGGGTGGCAACCAATATAGCCAGAAAATACATACATGTGACAATATTTCAGGTGGGGATCATCAACATTTGCTTCTTAGACATCCTAAAGACTGTAAAAATACAAAAGTTAGAAAACATATATCAGAAGGGTCCATAGGGGAGGAGTTCCAGTGATCCAATGTCACCATTTTTTGGTGTTTATTTGAGTTTTTATGCACTATACATCATCTAATCAAGACAATCCTCATATCTATCAATTCCTCATGCAAAGACGAAGAGAAAATGGGGTAGATTGTCTGTCTGTAGGATGTATTATTCAGATTCTATGTAGGTTTAAAGTTTTCATTTTCCGCAGCCAAAAATCAAGCACGGACACAAAAGATGATACAAAAAATCACATATGGGACAAAAATTTGCGCGGGGAACATCAAAATTCCTTTTCTAGACACCTTAAGGATTACAAAAAACTAGGTTAAAAAAATATATCTTTCGGGTGCAGGTGAACCCCCCCTTCCTACCAGACTACATAGACATATACACTAGACCTCACCTGGGGGTTCTAAGCATGCGTCAAAACCGCCGCCATCTTGGAACAGGGGTCTTGTCATAGGAAGTAGCTAGGTAACGCTGCTATCTCTGCCTTTACTTCGAATTCATTGATGGTGGCGGACTTTTGTGTAGCGTATGAAGTTTACGGATGAAATCTGAACTAGGAAGAATGTTTTTTTTTTTTTTTTTTTTTTAATAAAAAAAAAAAATTCTTTCTGGAATCAATGATAAATACATGTCTGACCGTTGGAACAAACCAAAAAAACAAGAAAAATCGCATTCATGATGATTTATGGTGATTTTATTTGCGTTAGACCTGTGTCTACTACATTGACGCTGATGCATTAAAGTGGAGGGGCTCCCCTGTTTCAAGATGGCGGCTCTATTGACGCATTCGTTCTAATGAACTGCCGTAGGTGAGGTCTAGTGTATATGTCTATGGCCCCCAGCGCCAACATCAATACAGAGCTTATAGGCGGGGATGCTAACCACAATGTAGCTAGGTATCCCGGTGCTCCGCTGTTCATTCTGGGGGTCTGCAAGCTGAAATGTGTATTATCTTTCCAACAGTATGTGGACATCTCCAACAAAGCAGGCAAACATGTTGGATATGTGATATGGCAATGAAACCGATGCATTTCATACGTGTGTTCCTATCCAGCTGCTGATCATAGCATTGTATCCCTACTCCCACCGTACAAACAACAACTGAAGCGTCATAGTCCACAACACCACAGTGCCCCACAGTGTTCAGGGGATGCCATCACCGGCTTACAGGGTTCCTTGGCATAGTTTTAATGGGAATCGGAATGACAAAGTTTCTGTTATTACTGATTATATAAACGTTTCTGTATCCCTGTCAAAACAGTAAGGAGATATCCCAACTCCAAGCCATGGATTACCGCCAAAATAAAACAATGTCTTAAAGAAAAACATGAAGCCTTCAGAGAGAAGAATTGGGTTAGCCTAAACATGGCAAACCGCAATATCAAAAATGAGATATTCAGGGGAAAACTGAAATACAAGGAGAGACTGGAAAATGAATTGACCAATATGAACACAAAACAAGCGTTTCAGAAAGTTTAGACACTAACAGGACGTGAATTCAGAAATACTTCATGTGCAAATACTCCAGTGGATCCAGCACTATTTGTAAAATAACTCAACGCTTATATGCTCGTTTTGATAAGCAGGATTTCTCAATTGAATGTGAATATTTTTGAGAGCCCTTCCTCCTCCAGACCCTGATGAATCACCACCATTCAATGTGGAAGCCACCATTCAATTTAACATGCTTTCTGTTAAAAACCGGACCAAACTTATAAAGGTGTCTAATAGTGCTGCAAAAGTTATGGGTCTTCCAACACTCAACCTCATAGAACTTAATAACAGAGCAATCACACGCATTGCAATTTCAAAAGAACAGGACTCCACACATCTTGAGCATCTAGCACGATATTGCTTATGTTCAGTGCTATGGAAAAGAATCCCCCCTGGAGACAATAAAGTTAAAAGTTTTGTTTTCTGACGACTGCATAGTTTTTCTTACCCTCTTGGGCAAAAACAAAGAATTTATAAACGTCTCTGTCTCACTCCCCATGGCATAAATGAGACTGTTTACTTACACTGTTCCATCCTTTATCAAGCTTAGCTGTCACTGCAAAAGTCTCCAATTTATCTTTTTTTTTATCACAGGAAAAACTCGAAGGTGGATTAAACTTTGCCATTGTCTTTCACCTATGACCCCTATGTGAAATGACAGAGAGTAGGCAGTTTCTTCGCAGAAACCTCACGTTTAGACAACCCGCCACACACTACAGTCGCCATGCTGACACCCCTTGCACTTTTTTGAAGTTAAAGTATCAGCAACAGTGCTGAAACGACAAAAATATCGTTTCATATGACATGAACATACCCTAAATGTTTGATAATGTTCACAAATGGCCCTTAGAATATTCTGTTCTGTATGCATTTTTGTGAACATGCAATATTTTAAAAAAGAACAGAGCTGCTGGTTTCAAAAACAAGAAAACAATATTCTAGCTTCCAGGATTTTTTTTTTCTTTCCCAAAACGAATGTGGGGAAATTTCAAAAGAAAAAAAAAATTAAAGCTGCAAGCAGCGATGGGCGGGCCCTCGCACCTGTAGCGCGTCGGGGTGTGAGGTGGCCGCATTGCATATTTTGCAGCTCAGCTGTTGTGGCTGTGAATTTGCTACGCTGCTTCATTAAAGGTCACTTCCTGTTGCCAGCAGGTGGCGCTATGACTGTGGGTGAATGTCGGCATGTAGTTTTGTTCAGGGCGGGACTCTTGTCAAATATGTACAATTTGGTGCAGATCTGGGCATTTACAGCCAAGTTACTACAATTTCCTGTTTCATGGCGAATCATCGACGCCACGGACACGCCCATTTAGGAAAACGCGCAGATTGCCCAACTTTTCATCGTCAATGCCTTTAGAAGGCACAGCAGAAATTTGAAGTCGATCCGACTAAATCCCTAGGAGGAGTTAGTTAAAGTACGTAATGAGTAAATCATCCAAAAATGGCGGTAAAATTAGAAATGGCCGATTTGCTATTGAGTTTAGGGCATCGCTCCAAGAGACTTTTCTGTGCGTCTGGACATGGTAGATGAGCCACAGAAATTTCGTACATGTCGGTTTAACATGCGACGGGGGCTGCTTCGTTAAAGGTCACTTCCTGTTGCCAGCAGGTGGCGCTATGACTTAGGGTGAATGTCGGCATGTAGATTTGTTCAGGGCGGGACTCTTGTCAAATGTGTAAAATTTGGTGCAGATCTGGGCATTTACAGCCAAATTACTACAACTTCCTCTTTCATGGCGAATCATCGAGGCCACAGACACGCCCATCAACGAAAACACGCAGACAGCACAACTTTACATCATCAATGCCTTTGGAAGCCACAGCAGAAATTTGAAGTCGATCCGACTAAGTCCCTAGGAGGAGTTAGTTAAAGTACGTAATGAGTAAATCATCCAAAAATGGCGGTAAAATTAGAAATGGCCGACTTCCTGTTGACTTTAGGGCATTGCTCCAAGAGACTTTTTTGTGCGTCTGAACATGGTAGATGTACCACAGAAATTTCGTACATGTCGGTCAAACGTGCGGTGGGGGCTGCTACGTTAAAAGTCACTTCCTGTTGCCAGCAGGTGGCACTATGACTGTGGGTGAATGTCGTCATGTAGATTTGTTCAGGGCGGGACTCTTGTCAAATGTGTAAAATTTTGTGCAGATCTGGGCATTTACAGCCAAGTTACTACAACTTCCTGTTTCATGGCGAATCGTCGACGCCACGGACACGCCCATTGACGAAAACGCGCAGATAGCACAACTTTACACCGTCAATGCCTTTAGAAGGCACAGCAGAAATGTGAAGTCGATCCGACTAAAGCCCTAGGAGGAGTTAGTTAAAGTACTGAGTGTGTAAATCGTCCCAAAATGGGCGCCAAATTCAAAATGGCCGACTTCCTGTTGAGTTTAGGGTATGGGTTCTTGAGGCTTTTTTGTGCGTCTTGATATGATACACGTCCCCACCAAATTTCGTGTTTGTAGGTTAAACGTGGACGAGGGGCTAATTTTTTCCAATTTTCTAGGTGGCGCTAGGGAGCCATTTTGCCACGCCCATCCGCGAAACCCACAAAATACGAAATTTTTCACCAGTCCTGACATGCGTGCCAAATTTGGTGAGTTTTTGAGCATGTTGAGGCCCCGAAAATGGCGCTTGCTTTGCAGAAAAAAGAAAAAAGAAAAAAAAATTAAAGCTGCAAGCAGCGATGGGCGGGCCCTCGCACCTGTAGCACATCGGGGTCTGAGGCGGCCGTGTTGCATTTTCTGCAGCTCAGCCAGTGCGGATGTGCATTTGCTATGCTGCTACGTTAAAGGTCACTTCCTGTTGCCAGGAGGTGGCGCTATGACTGTGGGTGAATGTTGGCATGTAGATTTGTTCAGGGCGGGACTCTTGTCAAACGTGTTAAATTTCGTGCAGATCTGGGCATTTACAGCCAAGTTACTACAACTTCCTGTTTCATGGCGAATCATCGACGCCACGAACACACCCATCGACGAAAACGCGCAGATAGCACAACTTTACATCGTCAATGCCTTTAGAAGGTACAGCAGAAATTTGAAGTCGATCCGACTAAATCCCTAGGAGGAGTTCGTTAAAGTACGGAGTGTGTAAATCATCCCAAATCGGTCGCCAAATTCAAAATGGCGGACTTCCTGTCGAGTTTAGGGGATGGGTTCTTGAGGCTTTTTTGTACGTCTGGTCATGGTAGATGTACCACAGAAATTTCGTACATGTAGGTCAAACAAGCGGCGGGGGCTGCTTCGTTAAAGGTCACTTCCTGTTGCCAGCAGGTGGTGCAATTACTGTGGGTGAATGTCGGCATGTAGATTTGTTCAGGGCGGGACTCTTGTCAAATGTGTAAAATTTCGTGCAGATCTGGGCATTTACAGCCAAGTTACTACAACTTCCTGTTTCATGGCGAATCTTCGACGCCACGGACACGCCCATCGACGAAAATGCGCAGATAGCACAACTTTACATCGTCAATGCCTTTAGAAGGCACAGCAGAAATTTGAAGTCGATCCGACTAAATCCCTAGGAGGAGTTCGTTAAAGTACGGAGTGTGTAAATCGTCCAAAAATGGCCGCCAAATTCAAAATGGCGGACCTCCTGTCGAGTTTAGGGTATGGGTTCTTGAGGCTTTTTTGTGCGTCTTGATATGATACACGTCCCCACCAAATTTCGTGCATGTAGGTTGAATGTGGACGAGGGGCTAATTTTTTCCAATTTTCTAGGTGGCGCTAGGGAGCCATTTTGCCCCGCCCATCCGCGAAACCCACAAAATACTAAATTTTTCACCAGTCCTGACATGCGTGCCAAATTTGGTGAGTTTTTGAGCATGTTGCGGCCCCGAAAATGGCACTTACTTTGCAGAAAAAATAAAAAAAAATAAAAAAAAAAATAAAAAAAAATAATCCTAACAGTTTCAATAGGGTCCTCGCACTTTTAGTGCTCGGGCCCTAATAACCCTAACAGTTTCAAGAGGGTCCTCGCACTGTTAGTGCTCGGGCCCTAAATATAATTTTGACCAGAATTGTTGTTTTGTCAGACCGGAAGGGTTTTCAGAATGATGATTAAAAGTTTCAGTAGTTACCTCTTCATGGGTCAATCTTTCATTTAGTAACATTAAGTAGTTTTGATTTATATGCCGTTTATTTTTTGATGATCACGCTAGATTACATACGAGTAAGCAATGCTTCTATCGCTTGTTTCTGCTGCATGTTTTAAGCCAAAGCTGCTGTACTCCTTCAGTACTACTCCGGCCATATAACAGTGAAAAGATTCATTCGTTAATTTTGATGAATGAGTTCGAACATGAGAATCACAAACGTGCGTCACAGAACAGAGCAAGGTGACCATTTGAGATTATAAAACTTAACCTTTGTTATTAAATGAGCGATCGTTTCGCTAGATAAGACCCTTATTCATCGTTTGAAAAAGTTGAAAAAGTAAAAAAAAAGTAAAACTCCAGGAAAGCAGACAAAGTTTATTTTTGTTTTAATTTTTTTCCTTTTTTATTTTATTTTTTTTTTTTACAAATAACTTATCTATTACAAAGACAGTTTTCCCAGCTAAGATCAAAAACATTGGATATCCAAATCATTTTTCTCCCCCTTTTCTTTTAAAATCCATAAAACATGACAGGCAGATCTGATTATTCCTTTGGGGTTTTTCAAAAGTTAGTTAAACTAGCACAGAAAGTAACGTTTTTGGAGCCCAAAATAGTCTCTTCTCAGAAACAAAGCTTAGAATAAAAAAAATTTTCTCCACAGCAAAAGTTATTTTTAGCCTGGATACCAGAAACCAGCATTTGGAAATTTGCGTATTCACTTGTTTCATAAATAATGACCTCATTTGACGTTTCAATGCACGACGTGTGCATTAAGCACTCTTGTAAGAATGAATGGCAAAACATTCATTTTCTGAAATAAACTTTAGGTCAATCAACTAATAAAGTTATAAAACATTTCCAAGGACCTGTTTCAGCTCTGTAACATCTGAAAGCGAAGGCACTGTGCACGTGATCCATAACAGAGGACCACGTAAAGACTGAAGGCACATTGAGCTACACTCAGGCACACGGTGATCTGTGCTTCCTGTGCTTTGGCACTTTATAAAACCTGAGCCGTAAAGGCTTAGCGTGTGTTAAAAAGCCCCTGTGAATACTCATCCACTGTTAGGAGGGCACCCATACACCATGGGACAAAGTCTTTTCTCTCAAACCCACATTACTCAATATAATCTGAAAAGCGTCATCAATGCATAGCAACGAAACATTCCTTTCTTGGCACAAAGGTATAAATTCTCCTAATAGTAAACCTACATTCCAGTTGTCACATAGGAAAGCACGTGTTATCTGAGGGCTTTATGGATTTCAGAGATTGTGAAGTCCTTTGACCGCTCTGAGGTCAGGTACCTTATTAATAAAATCTAGATTTTTTTCCTGCATCTGCAGCTCGTACACTGGATAGAGTCCTCGACAAAGAGCATTGTTTAGTCGTTTGCTGTCGCACATTTTAGCATCCCTTTAAGTTCTCACAAAAGCTCACGATGGGAAACCATTCTCATCTGAGAAACAAAAAAAAAAAACAAATCAACAACACCACATAGAAATAAATGAAGTCTATAAAGCTATACTTACAGGAAATACATGTGAAACTTTGAGAAAGAAAAAAAGCTCATTCTAAAACTATGTACAGTCAAATCTGTGTGGCGGGGACTCCTCTGTAAACTGTACATCTAAAGCATGCAATTTTTTTTTCTTTTTTTTTACATTTTATTTACCAAACAAAAGAATTGCGAGTTTAGCGGATTCCACTCGTGATCCGTCGGGAACAGCATTCACAAAGCAGTCAAAAAGCTGTTCCCATGAAAAAAAGGCACACTGGCATCCGTAGCCACACTTGTAAACCGTGTGGATGTAATAAACGTGTTAATATCACTGAGCCTCTTCATGGATCAAGCGGGTGAAACTTCCCTTGATCTCCAACGCGACACACAAAACTCCCTCTCGACACAGAAGCACACATTTGGAGCTGTAAACATCATCCAGTCTTCAGTGGACATCACAAGACAAACAGACACACAATGACACTGTGGGGGAAAGAGGAAGCTTTATAGAAATCCTCCAACAGGCGTGTCCATGATTTCCTGCAGGAGGCCAAACGGTGGCTGACGTTTGCGTGTGGCTCAGAAATGCCGAGGAAATTCACACTCTTCACAGCGGTTGAGGGCAGGGTGGTTGAGGAAGGTGCAGGCCGTACAGCTCCACTGAACCCCGTCCTCCTCCTCGGGCTCTGGCATGACCCTCGCGTTCCTACTGCCCTCTGAAAGAGAACGCATCGAAGTCGTTATCAACGCCTGTGCAGATCCCAGTCAGAAGGAAAGAGAGACAAAGACCCACCCATGGATACAGCCATAGAAGGTGGTACAGGAGGTAGAGACGGATCTCGCTTTAACTTGGAGCTGACGTTTATTTTGCGCCCTCTCCTGTCTAGAGAACCTGTGAGATCTACACCTAATCGGCACCACGGGCCAAGAAATAGAGGATGAGAATGAAATGCAGAGGCAGTAAAGGGTTCACTGACAGAAAAATAAGATACACAACACCAACAGAGATAAGCAGAAGCAAAAGTGTGGCAAGATCGTACTGCAAAGTGTAGAAGAGACGAGATTCTGAACCACTGACCTGGTTTTGTAGGACTTTTGAGCGGTTTAGGAGCTACAGGACCCAAGAATCCAAGGTTGTCATAAAAATTGTGAATTGCAATGGGATTAAAGTCTGGTCCTAGAAATCAGAAGAACAAGCCATCAAAAACACGTTAGTAGGGCTGAACGATTTTGGAAAATAATCTAATTGCGATCTTTTTTTAACCAATATTGCGTATTATTATTATAAATATCTTCTGTATTATTCGAAAAACACAAGCAATAAATCATTGTATGGTAGGGATGGGAATCTTTAGGCACATTAATATTATTAATAACAGTTAAAAACTTTGTGTAATTATTAGGGCTGTGCAAAAATTAATTGCGATTAATCGCATCCAAAATAAAAGTCTGTGTTTTTCATAATATATTTGTGTGTGCTGTATATAATTATCTTGTATATATAAATACACACACATGCATGTATATATGTGTTATTCATATATAAAATATTTATATTTATACAATATAGATTTTGTATATATATATATATATATATATATATATATATATATATACAGAATTTAAGCACAAATAATTCTTAAATATATACATGCATGCATAGGTATTTATACAAAATAATTATATACAGCACACACAAATATATTATGTAAACACAGACTTTTATTTTGGATACGATTAATCGCAATTAATTTTTGCACAGCCCTACTAATTATACATATTTAAGAAAAATTATTATTAAAAAATTTAAGAATTTCAAATAGGCAACAAGGAACAAAAAAAAAAGCAATAAAGTGTTTTCAGTATTTAGAAGTCGGCCGTCTGAACGGTTTCCATTCAAGAGCTGTGAGTGATTCGTCTTCTTAGTTGAAATACGATAAACTGCATTCACACTAATGCACAGATTCCTTTTGAAATATAAGATGTTGTTTGTCCTGTTGTTTTAAGATATGAATGACATGTTTACACTAACTTTGCGTCATAAAAGCATTTTGAGATGCCAGTACATTAACCAATGAGTCGCTCACAGCCGCATGCGCGACCGCTCTTCACAAAAGTATTTTTGTAAATTGAAATCGGCCTTCAGTGATTTTCACATTTTTAACATATAAGCCCACTACATTCCAAAAGACATAAATAATGCCTTCGTGGAGCATTTGTGAGAAATTCTGGCGGACGAGACCACACACTGCAAGAGTAACATCAAGCAAAGCGGCAACCAGGGCGATAAAGCCCGCGAATTCGCTTAAACCTTTCCGAACTTTATGAAAGATTATTTTTCGTAAGTTTTGAGCTGTGTGCGAGTAAGTAAGAGAGAGAGAGAGACAGAATACGGCTGTTTCTAAAGGCCCGTTTATACTTCTGCGTCGAGGTAGTGTACAGCGTAGGCTACGCACGTAGGCGACGTCGTCGTGAGCATTTATACTTCAGGTCTTGGTTGCTCTGCAGTACTGCTCCGAAACGCTAGTTGGCGGCGGAAGGTTTTAATGTTCCACTGTGTTTAGATTCCTCGCGGCTAGGATACTGCAAGCAATGGCGACTGAAAGAGAGCGGATCATGTTGGAGTTGGAGCTTATTGAGGTGGAAAAACAGTTAATTTTAGTGAAATTACAAAAACTAAAAGGCAGAAACGAGAGAAGACGTCGGAGGAGATGGTACGTGTGGAAATGCGTAGGAGGAAATGCGATGCTACCAAGTCGACCAATCACAGATCTTGCGGTCCGCGTCGTCGTGACATGTAGTTATATTCTTGAGGAGGTGCGTGTCCGGCTACGGCGAAGAATGCGTGGTAAGGTACGCGTCTGTATGCTACGCCGTACATACTGCGCGCGCCCTACGCAGAAGTATAAATTGGCCTTTAAGCCAGTGTTGTAGTACTCGAGACTCGGACTCGGTCTCGAGACCATATTTTAATGGTCTTGGTCTTGTCATGGACTCGTGTGCATTTGGACTCGGAATTGACTCGTACTCGAACATTTTTTTTTTTTGGACTCGGACTTATTCCCGAGTCCACTCGAGTTCAATTCAAAATATTTTTCATGATTATTAATGTATGTTAATAAAATATTTCTTTAAATTGATTGACACGCCCAGTGATTGGTGATTTTCTAGTGCGCAACTGCGCATGACAAATTGTAATAAAATTACTTTTAACACCACCTACTATGTGGCCTTTTTACCCTAAACTGATCATATTTTTTAAACTCTAAGTAAATTCAGTAAAAAAAAAAAGGATTTCTCTAAGTAAATAAAAGTAAGGTAATCAACCCTCACTGGTCTCGGTCTCGACTCGGACTCGACCGTCTCTGGTCTCGGTCTTGACTCGGACTCGACTCTCTCTGGTCTCGACTCGAGTGAGGTGGTCTCGACTACAACACTGCTTTAAAGGGATAGTTCACCCAAAAATGAAAATTAAGTCATTAATTACTCACCCCCATGCTGTACCAACCCCGTAAGACCTTCGTTCATCTTCGGAACACAAATAAAGATATTTTTGATTGAATCTGAGGGCTGTATCACTCTTCCATAGACAGCCTGAGGGACTGGCTCTTGACGGCCCAGAAAGTCATTAAAAGAAAAGGTTTAAATATTCCATGTGCCTACAGTGGCTCAACTATAACTTTATCAAGCGACGAGACTACTTTTTGTGCGAAAAAAAAACGTAAATAACGACTTTATTCGACTTTCCATTATTTCCTTATGGGCGCATGCGCGAGAACTGAGACGAGACCGTTCTTCTTCGACTACTTTTTGTTACCGGCTACTCACCGCTTAGGAGTTTTACCGCCCCCTACCGTATAAGATGACGTACTGCTTGTAAACAGAACGTTTTGCGCCTCCGGCTATATCAGTACGTCATCTTATACGGTAGGGGGCGGTAAAACTCCTAAGCGGTGAGCAGCCGGTAACAAAAAGTAGTCGAATGAGAACGTCCTCGTCTCAGTTCTCGCGCATGCGCCCATAAGGTAGTAATGGAATAGTGGAATAAAGTCGTTATTTATGTTTTTTTCGCACAAAAAGTAGTCTCGTTGCTTGATAAACTTATAATTGAGCCGCTGTAGGCACATGGAATATTTAAACCTTTTATTTAATGACTTTATGGGCCGTCAAGAGCCAGTCCCTTAGGCAGTCTATCTAGGACTGATCTAGCACTCAGATTCAATCAAAAATATCTTTATTTGTGTTCCGAAGATGAACGAAGGTCTTACGGGGTTGGTACAGCATGGGGGTGAGTAATTAATGACTTAATTTTCATTTTTGGGTGAACTTACCCTTTAAGCACACGCAGCGTCATTACGCATCTGTTTAAAAACTACACTCAGACTCGATTCTATGATATATATATATATATATATATATATATATATATATCACGTAAATCAAACATAAACTGTCCTTTCCTGTGCAGCGTGCCAAGTTGATGCTATATCTGCAGAGTGCTTTTCTCTCACGTGCCACGTGACCAGAGTGTAATCGCAGCTTTTGCGGTTCATAAAATCTTGTTTTATCAAATTGTGATATTATCGCAAATGCAATTAATCGTTCAGCCCTGCACATTAACATAAAACAGGACCAATAAGAGAACCTGAACTAAGCAGCATTACTTTAGGAAGATAATACATTTAAAAAAAATAGTCATCCCTCTTGATTTGTTTCTCAAAATGCACACATGCAACAGGCAAAACGATCATAAAATACAAAATGAAGCTCCTCAATGTGTTCCTTAAATGCCATCCACAATGACATGAGGCTTTCCAAGTTATATAAACTAGTAAAAAGAAACACACACAGAAGTTAAAGTCACTTTTCTACATTACAGAGATGTGTACTTTTGTACAAGTTTGTGAGATTTACATTAGTCTATTTATGGAACAGCTGTTCATATGAAACGCAATTAAATATACATTAAATATTAATTAAATATGCATATTATTAATTAAGGGAGGCAAGTTACTTTGACTTTGAACACCGACGACTACTTTAAAGGGGTCATCGGATGCAAATGTCACTTTGACAGTGCTTAGAATATGTGAACACACCCATGCCAAAGTTGATTAAAACAGAGGAAATTTATCTTAAAGCCTTAACTAAAAAATGAGGAGAAATCCAACCTTTAAGGACTAATTTTTCTTTGTGAATGAATAATGTAAAGTTAAGATAAAGACACACCCTTCCCCATACCTAGAGATTGGCATCTATGAGAATTTAACATAGGGGTGTCCTGACTTAGGAATTTAAACCAGAGTATGTTACAAACTTTACATGAAGACCCTAAAGAACCATACCAACTTGTGTAAAATAGGCATCCGATGACCTCTTTAATGGTGGTCCTGTGTGTAATTCTCAAAACATCCACAAGATGGAGCCAATTATTGATGACTTTGATATTACCAAACAGAAACACGTTTATGGAAAAATGCTTGCAAACAATTGTTAAAATCTATTATCAGGCGATCTCTAGTACTAAAACACCCCTTCATCACAGCCTCCAGAAGTGACAAAATAAAGCAAAGATGATGGACGAATGACATACACAAGAGTAAACACAAACAAGAGTTTGTTGTTGATTGCCAACAGCACAGCAGCTCATGGTACTCACCTCGTGTCTGAAGGAGGTCAATCTCTTTGGTTAAACAATCAATATCGATCTGTAGAAGCCTATTCTTACACCTCAGCTGTTGCATCTCCTCAATCTGAAAATAAAGACATAAGTGGAAGTGTTCAAATGTTGATCTATTAGAAAATACTAAATGAATGATCTACTACTCGTTTGTTACTTTGCATTAAGTCCGCCATGGTGTTATGCTCATATTGGATCGACATGATGTAACAATTATTTATGAGGCCAAACTAATGAGACAGACCCTGTAAAAGCACCTCTACAACTCAATTGTGCTAAAGACTTCAAGCTCTGACGCAACATACATAGAATATATACACTTTCAGCGTATTTGAAATCTATCAACCAATTTAGTAAAGAATCATAATTATAATTAGGGCTGTGCAAAAATTAATTGCGATTAATCGCATCCAAAATAAAAGTCTGTGTTTACATAATATATTTGTGTGTGCTGTATATAAAATTTTTTTTTATATATAAATACCTATGCATGCATGTATATATTTAAGAATTATTTGCGCTTAAATTCTGTATATATATATACATAATACAAATACATAATCTATATTATATAAATATTTTATATATGAATAACACATTTTCTTAAATATATACATGCATGCGTGTGTATTTATATATACAAAATAATTATATACAGCACACACACAAATATATTATGTAAACACAGACTTTTATTTTGGATGCAATTAATCGCAATTAATTTTTGCACAGCCCTAATTTTAATCAATGTTGTCAGAGCAAATGTTAGCACACCTAAGGAAGGAATGCAAGCAACCTCCACAACACCGATGTTCACTTCTGTTCATAACGGCTACGGCCTTCGTTTAACACTTCATGCATGTGTACTCAATGTCAAATAAGTTGATGATAAAGAAAGAAGATTTTTTTTTGCCAAGTTGCTCTTTTTTGCTTATTTAAAACGGTCTACAGTTGTGATTTGTACAGAAGCTCAGTGGATTTGCACTAAACAGGCTAAACTACGGAGCCCCCCAAGTCCCACTTTGGCAAAAAAAATAATAATTCAAGATAGAATTACTATCTTGAGGCCACGAGATAGTTATAATTATTTTATTTTTTTTGCCAAAGTGGGACTATGGGGGCTCTGTACTAAACAGACAGTGAGTGAGAGAGATCGACTGAAGGCGTGATTAACTGCGTCAGTCCTTCTTCAGGTCAAGTCATATAATCGTGAAAAAAATATGCTTGCAATTTCCGAAGAGGATAGCGAAATCTTTGGCCTCGTTTACACTGTCAGTGAAATGTGACCCAATTTTGATTTTTTTGCTCATATGCGACACAGATCGGATGTGTTCTATGACAGTGTAAACAGGAAAAAAAATGCATGCATTCGGATATTTCGAGATCGGTTTCAGGCCTCGTTCATATGTGGAAATAAATCAGATATGTGACTGTCATGTAAACAGGTAGATCAGATTTTCGGAGGCATTTGCTACGTCTCCGCGGTTTAATGACGAGAGGAACCCCAATGTGCATCTGCAAAGGGACGGATGGCCCAAAGAAACATTGTGTCGTCGTATAGGAGAGGAATGTGGACACACGTTGACAACATATCAAAGCTCGTCTTACTCATCCTAAAATTCTGGACTCACTGCTCCTCGTTAAAGCCCAAACGATCTTGTGAAAGTGCGTTTATTGCACAATTTTTTTTCACGTGCCATTTACGCCAAAAATAGATTTTGCGTGTATGATACGCACTTTATGGTATTTAATACGCACGTTTACAGAGCACATCTACAAGCAAAACTATTTTTGGCATATAAATGGCACGAGAAATAAAATTTGTGCTACAGACACTCACTTTCATGAGATTGTGTTGTCGTCGATGTTCCCACCAGTCCTGAGATCTCGCTGCGCGTTCGTCCATCTGTGCGAGAAGACCCCGTTAAACATGCGCGATGTTTCAGGTGTCAAGTGTAAACACATGACTCGGATGTGGGTCACAATTTAAAGAACGTGTAAACGGATGGTCAAAAAAACCCCCCAAAAAACGGATATAGGCAAAAAAATCAGAATTGGGCATCAAGACCTGCAGTGTAAACGAGGCCTTTGTCGTATCATTCTGTACACATTTAAGGGTATCGTCACATCCGTAGTCGTAATTGTGATTAAATTCGGTTGATTGTGCAGCCCTAGTTTCAGATGTTCTTGGTCAGTTCTCGTTTATGCATTATGTGGTTTGTGTTATTCTCCTGTGCGTTTTCGCAAGAGAAAATCCTTCACCGTGACAGCCCTAGTTAGAGAGAAAGAGAAATGAAGAGGTATATTAACGTACAGATGGTATCTGACTGACTGAGTTGGAGCGCTGCAGTCGTCTCCTTGTGAGGTCATTTTCCATCTCGTTGACTTCCTCTTTCAGCTTCTCCAGCTTTCTCTTCTTCAGCTCTAATTCATGCCACAATCTCTCCATGCGTGCCCTCTGATGCACTAGCAAAGCTGTAAATACACACAAGTAATTATCAGATACATGCACAACTTCATGTACAAAACTAAAGTCTATGAAGTGATAAAACAGCATTAAAACCCCATTTAGGATTCAGCTTCCTCCCATAATGTGAAATATTTGAATTTGAGTAAACTAAATATTTGACAAATTAGGCAGGAGGACAGAGTTCATAAACCAGACACTGACTGGACTGTAAAATAAGCTGGTGAATGAGTGTTTGTGGGGGATTGTGGATTTCCTCCTTCACCCACTTTTGAGAAAGCTTTTTGACCAGGAG
The DNA here is from genome assembly GCF_988280905.1 of Pimephales promelas. Taxonomy (NCBI): domain Eukaryota; kingdom Metazoa; phylum Chordata; class Actinopteri; order Cypriniformes; family Leuciscidae; genus Pimephales; species Pimephales promelas. Next base: position 3,495,536 of record NC_142781.1, read on the forward strand.
ATGGAAACTGAAGCATTTTATTTTAATATTTACTAAAATCAATATTGATTTTAAAAGGTAAAAAGAATGGTACTGAATATTCCTTTTAAACATGAAACCACTTTAAACATTTAATGTAAGAAATCTAATTTATAAAAGCAAATGTATTTGTGGCAATTAATTATGCAGAAAATATGAATCATGATTGTATTTCAAAATACAACAGAACTATTGACATTAATATGTAATCCTCTACTGGACAATAAAGAATATATATTTCTTCAGAAACGCATGCCAAACACACATGCACCTCATTATATAATCCTGTCGATAAAGCTATTGGGCTTATAGGATGGACGAGTGTCGTCCATGGCAGCCCTGGCTGGACTATTTCTACTTGGGTTAATTTTATTGGCAAAAGATGCTGCAATATTTACTGGCACATGAATGTCCAGACAAAGTTTGGGACAAACTACTTGGATGGCCGAGTCAGACAGGATTAAAATGACCACAGCTTCTAGGTAACCCAACCTTCCAATAATAGTAATCTCACATTCACAAACAAATGTGTCAAAATACGAATATAACACACACCAACCATTAACAGCTTCCACATGGTTTAATGATGCCAGAACATTAGATTGAATGCTAAAGATCATCTTAAGAGTCTTTGACAAGCTTTTGGAATAAATTACCTCAAAAATTTAAACCTACTTTACACAAAAATATCCATATTAAGGCAAACACAACACTGCCACTGTTCATTACATTTTACACACAGCCTCAAAGAGCTGGGCTTTCATCCCTATTCTAATAACCAATGAAAGTTAACGAGTAAACGGCTTTGATTGAAGATTGTTATGAGCTTGTCTGTGTTCTCATTTTGGCAAAAATCTCCTCGTATTCCGAATTTGCGGAAAAAGTGGAAAAATGTTTTACAAAAAGCATGCTTTGCAGTATATTTACATAGGACACAAGTTATTATGAAGTATGAACGGCTCTGACATTATTCTCAATATTAACTTAGCAAGAGGTAAAAGCAGAAGATGAATTATTTGGTGTAGCACACTTTAGTACAGAACTACCACTTTCAGGTACTTGTCTAAAGGGAAACAAAATATAAACTGAGCAAATAAAAGAAAAAAAATCTGAAACCTACATTGGCAGTGAGGACAACTCTTGTAGAAATCTTGAAAATATGGCTTAAAATGTAACATAATATATAAAATCCATATTCGCCACCATTCGGTAACACTAGGCAGTCCATTTCAGACACTATACCTTTGCCACTATGTCAACTAGCATTCATTAGAGTAGACTTTCTGCTTAATATATCTGCTAACACTTTATTATGAAGATCCCCAACAGAAATCAGTAACTTTGCAACTAAATGTCAACTTATTCTACCCACCCTAACCTAACCGTCTACTAATACTCTAATGAAAGTCAGTTGACAAGTAGAAAGTCTAAAGTGGACTCTAAATAAACATGACCCACCAAAGAACAATTATGTGCGTCACACAGTTCACTAGCAGAACCAATACAACAGATGAACGTACCTTGTGTGTATGCAGCGTCGTCTGCACCCATGCTGAGTCTGCGAGGCTCTGAGCTTTTGTCCCGGTGAGGCGAAAGTGGGTCAGACTGGTACAGGGGATCCGGCTCCGCGTAATGGTGATCGCCAGGTAGACTGAGCAGGTTGGTTGGCTCAAACGTTGGCGATACCACTCCAGGAGACACAGCTGGTGGTTTATTGGGGGAGACAGTGATTTTAAAGGTGTACTTGGTGTTGGGCTGTGTTACCACCACACGAGGAGACGTGGCAGTGCCTCCAGCTGCCACCGAGGGACGAGATTTGGGTGGGTGGTGGTGTATATATGCAGGTCCCATGCTCACCTGGCTCCCTAAAGCCCGCAGGCCAGCAGAACCCTGCAGCGTCGGATTGGCCGAGATATAGACTGTGGGCGGGTTCCTTCCCCCTCCGTCGTCGGCTGACGTGTTTGCAGAAATGTAGAACTTGGGCTGCGAGCGGGGGGTGTTGGGAACGATGGCGCAGTCGTCCGATGGGGTGGTAGCAGCAGTGGGTGGGGACGCAGAGATGTACACCGTGGGCTGGCTGCGACTGAGCCCAGCTCCTCCAATTGAGATGGGGGCGGAGGGACCCGTGCTGGCAGCCAGAGAAGACGACGAGGGACAGGACGAAGAAGTGGAGCTGCAGGCGGCTCGCGGGGAGGAGCCCGAGCGCAGGAGCGTGCTCGAACCACCAGCCCCCCTCTGTGGAGACTCCAACTTTATCTCAATCTGATTCTTCCGAGGCCCAGTTGAGATGTTCTGGATGTTATACTGGCTGAAGGAGGCAGCAGATGAGCAAGAGGAAGGCGAGGGTGACGAAGAGGAGGCCTGTGACGCCACGGCCGAGGGGATGGAGGGGGCTTGGGTGTTGGTGGGCGAACTGATAGGCATGTACACGTGTGAGGTTTGATGCTGGCTGCCGCTCCACGAACTCTGGGAAGCTGCAGGATGAGTGATTTGATAGATCTGCTGGGTAGGCTGGGAGGTGGGACTGTACTGCGCTCGTCCTTGTACCTGTCGCGTCGAGCCCGGCTGGGTCACGTACGGGCGAATGTAGATGGAGTTCGGACTGTTCAGACCCGACTGAGGCCCTCCATGTATGTGCAGGGAGGTAGGTGTATTTCGGCCGGTGTTGGGTGCGAGCGTCACTGTGATCGGGTTGAAGCGCGGGGTTGGCGGTGGTCCGTGACCTTTGCCCCCAACCTGGTATAGGCCAAGGTGCTGAGGAGGCTGCGGCTTACGAGTGGACTCCATGGCAGTGAATGCACTGAGGCTTGTGGGCGTGTGTGAAGGCACAGACGGCGTTTCAGGCTGGTAGAACTCGGAGAGGGGAGACAACACGTTTAAAGGCCCATCGCTCACACTGGGGGTGAGAGTCCTACTTCCATTCATCCTTACTACATCTCGCTGCACTGCACCATGGGTATTCTGAGAGACGCCGAGGTTGAGTTGGGTCATGTGATTACGAAGATCTGTCAAACTCTGGCTGCCTTCACTATACAAAAACCCAGGACTCACCTTGGCCAGGTATTCGCAACATGCAGCCAAATCGTTTTTATTCTGAGGAGAGAAGAGTGAGACGAATCCGTCAGCTTCAGATATGTCTGGGGTAGAAGCTAAATTTAAAGATATACCCCTGGGGTGAGATGCCCCACCCCTTAGATTTGGTGGCGACAGACCCCAGTGGCATTTCGTTGCGGTTCATATTATTATTTCATTTAATAATTATTATAATTCATGAGGATAATAATTCCAAGAATTACATTTCAAACATCATTATTGAACAACATCAGTCAATAGGGTTGGGTATCGTTTGAATTTGAACGATTCTGATTCCGATTCCTTGTTTCGATTCCGGTTCCAAACGATTCTCGATTCCGATTCTCATAAGAGGCAGGGTCAAAAAAGTTTAGCTAACCTTGCTAACCAACTCTCTTTCTGAAGGAAATAATCCTTTCTGAAGGAAATACTCCTTCTGTCACAAATACTCCTTTTGTCACAAATTTAGCATTTTGCCGAAATTTCGTTATTTTTAGAAAAGTGAAGCCACACTTTGGACCGCCGACGTAAGCTACTCATGTTCGACTCGCGTGGTTATGCCAACACTTCCGGTAGACGCTTCTTCGTTGGTGTTGTTCAGCGGTTTCTTCTTCCGCTCGGCGGACTGTGAATATCGAAACTAGGAATAGAAATTTTAACTTTTGAACGATTCCGGGAAAAACGAAAAGTTAGTCCCGGTTCCAATCGATACTCGATTCTCGATACCCAACCCTATCAGTCAGTGAGTTATGAATACATACTGCATTGCAATTGACAAACAATGCCTCTGTAGATCATTTGGATCACTTTGTACATTGCAAGCGTAGAAATATATTGAGCACAACCCCAGGTTTCCCACAGTGAATTAGCTGTGCAAATGAAGTCTGATTTGTTTAGACCGTCCCGTTATTTAGGACGTTTAGATACATAAAGGAGTATTTTTTTTGTGGGATTGGCAGCCATAAGTCTGCCATAAGTGCCATCATGCAGCAAAGGTGAAAAATTAAACTCAGAATCAGGTATGTAATTCTTAAAAATTGATTGAGAATCATTGAGGGAAAACCAGTGATGCATCAAAGATTTATTTTTCTCCCATTGCCAATCAAATATAGCTTATATATTCTGCAAAAATCTGATAAAAGCTGACCCTGGGAGACAACTTTCCCCAGTAGTAATCATAATTAGCAAATGTTTCAATCGATTTCCTTTAAAACATATATTGGATGTTGTATCAGCGCAATTATTCGTCTCTAAATATAATGTTCTTTATAAAATGCTGACTGTTCCTAATGGGTTATCTTCTGTAAGTCTTCTTTAACGTGAGTGTGATATGGCTTTTAAAACTCATTTTACTTTCATAATCTGGCCTGTTTCTGAATAAAATAGTAATTTCAATGAAAGAATATATTGCTCTCTCTCTTCTTTACAACATTTCAGTTATGCTTTACAAGCTAGTAAACTAATCTATCTCATACTTGAAACTTGGTGGCTAGGATTTTAGAATTAGAAAAAGTGAAATCATATTCAACCACCCCATTAAACCATTCAGTACAAGGCTTTTGGTTCGCATTACAAACCGAACGATTCGTTGGACAAATTTTCATGCTTGTGCGACCAACATTTTGTTAGCGGTCACGCCACAACTTTGCCAAATGGCAAGTGTAATGAAAGCCGAATTATAGGCTTTAAGCAATCAAATCGGCAACATTTACATGGATGTAGTAACACTAACCATGGACGTTTGGCAGTAATTGTTAAAATCATTTCAAGTACGTCACACATCTTTTTCCAGCACTTCAAAACTCAAAATTTAATTGTTATTTTTAATGTGATGACCAAAACATTATTTGTTCATCCTTCAGATTACCCCCATTTATAAAACAAAAAGTTTCAAGATGTAGGAAAATATTTTAAATTAAAGCTGCAAGCAGCATTTAGCGGGGTTCAAGCAGTTTAGGCCTTTAAGGCCTTTAAGCACAAAAACATCAAAAGACATTAAGGTTTAAGTTTCAATAATGGCAATTTACCATAGGGAATACATTGTTTTTAACATTTTTAACAGTTATAGCGCCACCTATAGTCCGATCTCCATGAAACTTTGCATGCTTGTTGAATAAGTTATGACACATGTGCTCATCAATTTTTGTGAAGTTCTGACTTTTCCTTTAGGATTTATAGGCTTTTGGGTGCATTTTGTCATGCCCCCTTTTCTTAATGACCCTGTTATAGCAAAACAAATGACACAGTTCAACTTTTTTTTGATAATTATTGATCTAGAGTGTCCAAAGAATTGTCCTAGACTGGTCTGGTTCCGATCCGGCAAAAAACCAGGGACTAGTTCGCAAAAGTACGTTTTTAACATATTCGTGAATATTTAACGAACGATTTGATTGACAGCAATTGTTCTTGAGGCAAAGTTGTTCAGCGTGAGGAGATCTATCAATTGATATACATATTGTGGGGGTGTGTGCAACACCACGTGATAACAGAGCCATAAAACTCGTTAGCGCCAACTAGTGGCCGATTTCTTTCAAAATTCTTACAGACCTCTAGGGCCATGAGTCAAACATGCCCAACGAGTTTCGTTCTGATCGGCCTTCGTTAACCTTGTTTCATAGATGCACAAACTTCATTGGCCGATGGCGGCCATGTTTTTTTAGATACGCCAATGTCCTCATAGATATACATGGGGCCTTGGTCCAAGACACTGCATACCAATTTTCAAGTCAATCGGACTAACGGTCATGTGGTCATAGCCCTTTTTATGTTTTTTTCATATTATAGCGCCACCTAGTGTTCAATCGTCGCTATTTTTTTACTGTGACCTCAAATTGAACTCGTACACATGTGTACCGAGTTTGGTGAAGATATCTCATTTACTTCTTGAGTTATAGCCAATTTAGTAAAATAGGCTCCTCCCACAACGTTTATTTTGCTTCCCCTAGCGACCGGAAATAGAAATTTCAACATTTTTTTGATAATTATTGATCTTCAGACTCCAGAGAACATTTCTGCACTGGTTTGGTTCCGATCGGGCAGAAAACCAGGGACTAGTTCGCAAAAGTAGTTTTTCGACAAAATTCAAAATGGCGGAAAAATTTGCATACCCGAAATGAAATCGGAGATATACGTTTTTTTCGTCAGGTGACCAGCTTTCCAATGATATAAGACACTTGAGTGTACGACTTACGGTCTAGGAGTTATGAGCCGTTTCGCGCAATTGGTCGCTATAGCGCCACCTATGGGCCAATCGGGCTCATAATTTGATAACCTCTCCTCGATTTTTGTACTACCATCTGACAAAGTTTCAGAGCTCTAGCCCTTACGGTTTGGGCTGCACGATGCGTTTTAGGGGAGAATAATAATAATAATAATTAAAGCTGCAAGCAGCATTTTGCGGGGTTCAAGCAGTTTAGGCCTTTAAGGCCTTTAAGCACAAAAGCATCAAAAGACATTAAGTTTTATGTAGCAAGCATTATTTACCATGATAAACCATATTTCAATGTGATTTTTCATGATTTACCATGTTCTAGTATGATTTACCATGAATCTAACATGAGTTTCCATAGTTTACCTTGATATACCATGTTATAGGATGGTTTACCACAATATAGCAAGTGAAAAGACTATTAATAAGAAAAGTGGCCAGCAGAGGGCAGTAGAAGACCACTTATTGGCACACTTCCATTTTGAAATACTTTGTTTCTCCAATATTCTGCACTAAAGCAAACCATTTTTTTCATGTTAACTTCATAAAGCATGCTTACACACAAATGCACGCACACGCACACACACACACATTTATGCTTATAAGTATAACACACCGTTGCCATGAAAAACAGAGCGTTGCCATTGATTCTAAACGTAGAGACAGAACGGACTATTTTTCTTTTTTATCGGCAATCGTTTTTTAAATCAATAAACTCCTTTTTATATCTATATTTTGAGTCAAATTATTGATTTACTTGGTAGGTAGCAATGTAATAAGCAGATGAGCAGCTGAGCGTCTATTCATCGAGCCAACGTGCAAACATCGCAAATTAAAGTGAAAGTAAGTCACAGAGGCTTAACACACAATCATCTTCAAGTAAAGAAACGAAATTATCTTACCAGCGGTGTTGCCACTCTTTTATTAATGTCTTTGATTTGGAAATTAGCTGATAATCAACGAAATGCAGCTCATATCTGTTGCTTTTGGTGGCGTGCAAAATCCATTAAATCTGCATATAACGCAGGAGTTTAAGATCGGATTTATATCCGTTTTGCAAAAACACATTTATGTGGCCAGGTGTAAATGGAATCGGTACTTATTATCCGGATAACTTATCTAGATACAGATCGCATTTTAATACCAGGTGTAAATGGGGTCTCAGTTAACAACATAGGCTACTGCCTATAAAAATCTAAATAGAGTTTTTATAATTCTGACATGTTAAACAACCTCAATTATTTTTCCTGAACACCATCACGATTGAAAATGTGACATTGATTTCCTACAACAGTTCAATAAACAGTAAAAATGAAATCACTTACATTTTAGATGCTATATTGGCTGTTTTTGTTCTGTTTCAGCAGCGAAAATAGTTCCAAACAATAATCACAGCAGGTAGCAATGTAATAAGCAGGGTAATGTAGAGCGAGGCGGTTGTTATAGCGAATACAAACCCACAGGCTTTGCGTAATCCCTAACTTATTCTGTCTGTTAAGCGTCCTCCACTGTGGTGTTGGGGTTCATAATGTTCACAATTGTATTTTATTAGTTGTTGGTTTAACCATGGTTCATGAGGTAATGACTGTTATTTTCTTCTCAATGACTTTTCTTGTTACATGTTCATTGCTGGATTCATAGAAAAACATCAACCAATATTGCATACTCATAATTATTATAATGGAAATAATTAAAGAATTCATACACTATAATACACACAAATGCACGCACACGCACACACACATACACACACACACACACACACACACACACACACACACATTTATGCTTATAAGTATAACACACCGTTGCCATGAAAAACAGAGCGTTGCCATTGATTCTAAACGTAGAGACAGAACGGACTATTTTTCTTTTTTATCGGCAATCGTTTTTTAAATCAATAAACTCCTGTTTATATCTATATTTTGAGTCAAATTATTGATTTACTTGGTAGGTAGCAATGTAATAAGCAGATGAGCAGCTGAGCGTCTATTCATCGAGCCAACGTGCAAACATCGCAAATAAAAGTGAAAGTAAGTCACAGACGCTTAACACACAATCATCTTCAAGTAAAGAAACGAAATTATCTTACCAGCGCTGTTGCCACTCTTTTATTGATGTCTTTGATTTGGAAATTAGCTGATGATCAACGAAATGCAGCTCATATCTGTTGCTTTTGGTGTCGTTCAATCCATTAAATCTGCATACGCGGGAGTTTAAGATCGGATTTATATCCGTTTTGCAAAAACACATTTATGTGGCCAGGTGTAAATGGAATCGGTACTTATTATCCGGATAACTTGTCTGGATACAGATCGCATTTTAATACCAGGTGTAAATGGGGTCTCTTATTTTTCCTGAACACCATCACGATTGAAAATGTGACATTGATTTCCTACAACAGTTCAATAAACGGTAAAAAATTAAATCACTTACATTTTAGATGCTATATTGGCTGTTTTTGTTGTGTTTCAACAGCGAAAATAGTTCCAAACAATAATCACAGCAGAACCACGGCACATGTCACAGGAACACTCGACGTGTTTTCATTACTGAATCATTCAGCATTTTGAACGAATCGATTGAGTCAAAGATTCAAAGACACATTCAAAAACATCGGTCTCATTCTTGAATGATCAGCCGTTTGAACGAATCGTTTGAATGAATGAATTGAATGACTCACTCATTAAGACGGTCTTCTGCCACCACCTACTGGCGGTTTAGTGTTAAATGTTTAAAAGTAGTATCATTCTTTCCCAGTTTCTTATGTAAATTTAAATAAATGTCATTATTTTATGCAATTGTGATTTTTCAGTGTAAATGATTAAATTTGATCAGCCCCTAGGGTAACAGCCCATAGTGTCTTATTATTTGAAATAATACACCAGAATTTATAGTTTACCCACCTCTTTTTTTACCACTACACCTCTGACCATAGTGTACATTAATTTACCACGTTCTAGCATGATTTATCATTATTTACAGTGATTGGGGCTTGGATGATTGGATTTTAATGTGATTCTAGGAATATAGTATAGCTATTTACCACGTTAATAGCAATTATGTGAAGATTCAGAACAACTGAAGTGATAAACTTTGACAAAAAAAATGATTGTGTTCAATATTTGACTAAATGTGATTGCAAATGTTAAAATAGTTAATTAATAAAGTCATAATATTAATTATAGTTGAGTAGTGAGACAATTACTATTTTGAACAGCAGAGGGCAGTAAAACACCACTTATTGGCTTAATAGACCATCATATTGATATCATTTCACCTTTTTAACTGTTATTTAGGCATATTCTGTCAGATCTGTCTGAAAATGTTCATGATTATTTAATGTCACATGTTCTGACTTGTTTATTGAAGAGATCAACGCTTTCAGGGACAATGAAAGTGTAGAAATAGATGGCTTCAATACACTAAATGTTGAAGCCATCCTATTATAGTCATCCACATAACGTAGTTCAACTTTTTCTTTTAATTATTTATCTAGAGAGTCCAGAGAATTGTACTGCACTAGTTTTAACATTATGATATGATCAGAGATGTACACACACACGCACTTCTTTGTAATCTAATGTTATAAAACTATGTTAAAAACAGTGACAACAGTGGTAGGTATTCATATCATTTATCTACAACTGAATGAGTGTGTGTAGATTTTAATTCAATATGACAGTTGTCATAGTACTTTTTGACTAAATGTGATTGTAAATGTTAAGTTAGTGAATTGATAAAGTCATAATATTAATTATACATGACAACTTAGTATTTTGAACAGCAGGTGGCAGTAAAACTCCACTTATTGGCTTAACAGACCATCATTTTCACGTTTTTAACTGTTCTACAGGCATATTTTGTCCGATCTGTCTGAAAATGTTCATGATTATTTAATGTCACGTGTTCTGACTTGTTTATTGAAGAGATCAACACTTTCAGGGACACTGAAAGTGTAGTAATAGATGGCTTCAACACAGTACATGTTGAAGCCATCCACATGAAGTAGTTCAACCTTTTCTTATAATTATTGATCTAGAGAGTCCAGAGAATTGTACTGCACTGGTTTTAACATTATGATATGATCAGAGATGGAAAACACCATTTACAGCCAATACTGGCAATTTACCATTGGAAATACATGGTTTTAAAGCTTTTTAACAGTTATAGCGCCACCTATGGTCCGATCTCCATGAAACTGTGCATGCTTCTTCAGCATGTTATGACACATATGCTCATCAATTTTTGTAAAGTTCTGAGTTTTCCTTTAGGATTTACAGGCTTTTGGGGGCTTTTTGTCACGCCCCCTTTTGTAAATGACCCTGTTATAGCAAGATAAATGACAAAGTTGAACTTTTTTTGGATAATTATTGATCAAGAGAGTCCAAAGAATTATCCTAGACTAGTCTGGTTCCGATCGGGCAAAAAACCAGGGACTAGTTCGCAAAAGTAGGTTTTTAACATATTCGTGAATATTTAACGAACGAATTGATTGACAGCAATGGTTCTTGAGGCAAAGTTGTTCATCATGAGGAGATCTATCAATTGATATACATTTTGTGGGGGTGTGTGCAACACCACGTGATTACAGAGCAATAAAACTCGTTAGCGCCAACTAGTGGCCGATTTCTTTCAAAATTTTTACAGACCTCTAGGGCCATGAGTCGAACATTCCCAACGAGTTTCGTTCCGATCGGCCTTCGTTAACCTTGTTTCATAGATGCTCAAACTTCATTGGCCGATGGCAGCCATGTTTTTTGAGATACACCAATGTCCTCATACACATACATGGGGCCTTGGACCAAGACACTGCATACAAATTTTCAAGTCAATCGGACTGACGGTCAGGTGTTTATCTGTTTTTTTCATTTTATAGCGCCACCTAGTGTTCAATCGTCGCGATTTTTTTACTGTCACCTCAAATTGAACTCTTACACATGTGTACAGAGTTTGGTGAAGATATCTCATTTACTTCTCAAGCTATAGCCATTTTAGTAAAATAGGCTCCTCCCACAACGTTTATTTTGCGCCCCCTAGCAACCGGAACGAGAAATTTCAACATTTTTTTGATAATTATTGATCTTCAGACTCCAGAGAACATTTCTGCACTGGTTTGGTTCCGATCGGGCAAAAATCCAGGGACTAGTTCGCAAAAGTAGTTTTTCGACAAAATTCAAAATGGCGGAAAATCTATCATGACGGAAATGAAATCGGAGATATACGTTTTTTTCGTCAGGTGACCAGCTTTCCAACGATATAAGACACTTGAGTGTACGACTTACGGTCTAGGAGTTATGAGCAGTTTCGCGCAATTGGTCGCTATAGCGCCACCTATGGGCCAATCGGGCTCATAATTTGATAACCTCTCCTCGATTTTTGTACTACCATCTGACAAAGTTTCAGGTCTCCAGCACTTACGGTTTGGTCTGCACGATGCGTTTTACGGCAGAATAATAATAATAATAATAATAATAATAATAATAATAATAAAAATCAATACAATTACAATAGGGTTTCAGCACTTCGTGCTTGAACCCCTAATAATTAAAGCTGCAAGCAGCATTTAGCGGGGTTCAAGCAGTTTAGGCCTTGAAGGCCTTTAAGCACAAAAGCATCAAAAGACATTAAGTTTTAAGTTTCAATAATGGCAATTTACCATAGGGTATATATTGTTTTTAACATTTTTAACAATTATAGTGCCACCTATAGCCCGATCTCCTTGAAACTTTGCATGCTTGTTGAATAAGCTATGACACATGTGCTCATCAATTTTTGTGAAGTTCTGACTTTTCCTTTAGGATTTATAGGCTTTTGGGTGCATTTTGTCATGTCCCTTTTTGTAAATGACCCTGTTATAGCAAAACAAAAGACAAATTTCAACTTTTTTTTGATAATTATTGATCTAGAGAGTCCAGAGAATTATCCTAGACTGGTCTGGTTCTGATCGAGCAAAAAACCAGGGACTAGTTTGCAAAAGTAGGTTTTTGACATATTTGTGAATATTTAACGAACGATTTGATTGACAGCAATGGTTCTTGAGGCAAAGTTGTTCATCATGAGGAGATCTATCAAATGATATGCATTTTGTGGGGATATGCGCAACACCACGTGATTACAGAGCCATAAAACTCGTTAGCGCCAACTAGTGGCCGATTTCTTTCAAAATTTTTACAGACCTCTAGGGCCATGAGTCGAACATTCCCAACGAGTTTCGTTCCGATCGGCCTTCGTTAACCTTGTTTCATAGATGCTCAAACTTCATTGGCCGATGGCGGCCATGTTTTTTGAGATACACCAATGTCCTTATAGACTTACATGAGGCCTTGGACCAAGACACTGCATACCAATTTTCAAGTCAATCGGACTGACGGTCAGGTGTTTATCTGTTTTTTTCATTTTATAGCGCCACCTAGTGTTCAATCGTCGCGATTTTTTTACTGTCACCTCAAATTGAACTCTTACACATGTGTACCGAGTTTGGTGAAGATATCTCATTTACTTCTCGAGCTATAGCCATTTTAGTAAAATAGGCTCCTCCCACAACGTTTATTTTGCTTCCCCTAGCGACCGGAACGAGAAATTTCAACATTTTTTTGATAATTATTGATCTTCAGACTCCAGAGAACATTTCTGCACTGGTTTGGTTCCGATCGGGCAAAAATCCAGGGACTAGTTTGCAAAAGTAGTTTTTCGACTAAATTCAAAATGGCGGAAAATCTATCATGACGGAAATGAAATCGGAGATATACGTTTTTTTCGTCGGGTGACCAGCTTTCCAACGATATAAGACACTTGAGTGTACGACTTACGGTCTAGGAGATATGAGTGGTTTCGCGCAATTGGTCGCTATAGCGCCACCTATGGGCCAATCGGGCTCATAATTTGATAACCTCTCCTCGATTTTTGTACTACCATCTGACAAAGTTTCAGAGCTCCAGCACTTACGGTTTGGGCTGCACGATGCGTTTTAGGGGAGAATAATAATAATAATAATAATAATTAAAGCTGCAAGCAGCATTTAGCGGGGTTCAAGCAGTTTAGGCCTTTAAGGCCTTTAAGCACAAAAGCATCAAAAGACATTAAGTTTTAAGTTTTAATAATGGCAATTTACTATAGGGTATACATTGTTTTTAATATTTTTAACAATTATAGCGCCACCTATAGTCCGATCTCCATGAAACTTTGCATGCTTGTTGAATACGTTATGACACATATGCTCATCAATTTTTGTGAAGTTCTGACTTTTCCTTTAGGATTTTTCAGGCTTTTGGGTGCATTTTGTCATGCCCCCTTTTTTAAATGACCCTGTTATAGCAAAACAAATGACAAAGTTCAACTTTTTTTGATAATTATTGATCTAGAGAGTCCAAAGAATTGTCCCAGACTGGTCTGGTTCCGATCGGGCAAAAAACCAGGGACTAGTTCGCAAAAGTACGTTTTTAACATATTCGTGAATTTTTAACGAACGATTTGATTGACAGCAATGGTTCTTGAGGCAAAGTTGTTCAGCATGAGGAGATCTATCAATTGATATACATATTGTGGGGGTGTGTGCAACACCACGTGATAACAGAGCCATAAAACTCGTTAGCGCCAACTAGTGGCCGATTTTTTTCAAAATTCTTACAGACCTCTAGGGCCATGAGTCGAACATGCCCATCGAGTTTCGTTCCGATGGGCCTCCGTTAACCTTGTCTCACAGGTGCTCAAACTTCATTGGCCGATGGCGGCCATGTTTTTTTACATACGCCAATGTCCTCATAGATATACATGGGGCCTTGGTCCAAGACACTGCATACCAATTTTCAAGTCAATCGGACTAACGGTCATGTGGTCATAGCCCTTTTTATGTTTTTTTCATGTTATAGCGCCACCTAGTGTTCAATCGTCGCTATTTTTTTACTGTGACCTCAAATTGAACTCTTACAGATGTGTACCGAGTTTGGTGAAGATATCTCATTTACTTCTTGAGTTATAGCCAATTTAGTAAAATAGGCTCCTCCCACAACATTTATTTTGCGCCCCCTAGCGACCGCAAAGAGACTTTTTCAACATTTTTTTGATAATTATTGATCTTCAGACTCCAGAGAACATTTCTGCACTGGTTTGGTTCCGATCGGGCAAAAAACCAGGGACTAGTTCGCAAAAGTAGTTTTTCGACAAAATTCAAAATGGCGGAAAAATTTCCATACCGGAAATGAAATCGGAGATATACGTTTTTTTCGTCAGGTGACCAGCTTTCCAATGATATAAGACACTTGAGTGTACGACTTACGGTCTAGGAGTTATGAGCCGTTTCGCGCAATTGGTCGCTATAGCGCCACCTATGGGCCAATCGGGCTCATAATTTGATAACCTCTCCTCGATTTTTGTACTACCATCTGACAAAGTTTCAGAGCTCCAGCACTTACGGTTTGGGCTGCACGATGCGTTTTAGGGGAGAATAATAATAATAATAATAATAAAAATCAATACAATTACAATAGGGTTTCAGCACTTCGTGCTTGAACCCCTAATTAAAGCTGCAAGCAGCATTTAGCGGGGTTCAAGCAGTTTAGGCCTTTAAGGCCTTTAAGCACAAAAGCATCAAAAGACATTAAGTTTTAAGTTTCAATAATGGCAATTTACTATAGGGTATACATTGTTTTTAACATTTTTAACAATTATAGCGCCACCTATAGTCCAATCTCCATGAAACTTTGCATGCTTGTTGAATACGTTATGACACATGTGCTCATCAATTTTTGTGAAGTTCTGACTTTTCCTTTAGGATTTATAGGCTTTTGGGTGCATTTTGTCATGCCCCCTTTTTTAAATGACCCTGTTATAGCAAAACAAATGACAAAGTTCAACTTTTTTGGATAATTATTGATCTAGAGAGTCCAAAGAATTGTCCCAGACTGGTCTGGTTCCGATCGGGCAAAAAACCAGGGACTAGTTCGCAAAAGTAGGTTTTTAACATATTCGTGAATATTTAACGAACGATTTGATTGACAGCAATGGTTCTTGAGGCAAAGTTGTTCATCATGAGGAGATCTATCAATTGATATACATATTGTGGGGGTGTGTGCAACACCACGTGATAACAGAGCCATAAAACTCGTTAGCGCCAACTAGTGGCCGATTTCTTTCAAAATTCTTACAGACCTCTAGGGCCATGAGTCAAACATGCCCAACGAGTTTCGTTCCGATCGGCCTTCGTTAACCTTGTTTTATAGGTGCTCAAACTTCATTGGCCGATGGCGGCCATGTTTTTTGAGATACACCAATGTCCTCATACACATACATGGGGCCTTGGACAAAGACACTGCATACCAATTTTCAAGTCAATCGGACTAACGGTTAGCTGGTCAGAGCCTTTTTTTAGTTTTATTCGTTTTATAGCGCCACCTAGTGTTCCATCGTGGCGATTTTTTTACTGTGACCTCAAATTGAACTTATACATATGTGTACCGAGTTTGTTGAGGATATCTCATTTACTTCTCGAGTTATAGCCATTTTAGTAAAATAGGCTCCTCCCACAACATTTATTTTGCGCCCCCTAGCGACCGCAAAGAGATTTTTTCAACATTTTTTTGATAATTATTGATCTTCAGACTCCAGAGAACATTCCTGCACTGGTTTGGTTCCGATCGGGCAAAAAACCAGGGACTAGTTCGCAAAAGTAGTTTTTCGACAAAATTCAAAATGACGGAAAATCTATCATGACGGAAATGAAATCGGAGATATACATTTTTTTCATCAGGTGACCAGCTTTCCAATGATATAAGACACTTGAGCGTACGACTTACGGTCTAGGAGTTATGAGCAGTTTCGCGCAATTGGTTGCTATAGCGCCACCTATGGGCCAATCGGGGTCATAATTTGATAACCTCTCCTCGATTTTTGTACTACCATCTGACAAAGTTTCAGAGCTCCAGCACTTACGGTTTGGGCTGCACGATGCGTTTTAGGGGAGAATAATAATAATAATAATAATAATAATAATTAAAGCTGCAAGCAGCATTTAGCGGGGTTCAAGCAGTTTAGGCCTTGAAGGCCTTTAAGCACAAAAGCATCAAAAGACATTAAGTTTTAAGTTTCAATAATGGCAATTTACCATAGGGTATACATTGTTTTTAATATTTTTAACAATTATAGCGCCACCTATAGTCCGATCTCCATGAAACTTTGCATGCTTGTTGAATACGTTATGACACATATGCTCATCAATTTTTGTGAAGTTCTGACTTTTCCTTTAGGATTTATAGGCTTTTGGGTGCATTTTGTCATGCCCCCTTTTTTAAATGACCCTGTTATAGCAAAACAAATGACAAAGTTCAACTTTTTTTTGATAATTATTGATCTAGAGAGTCCAAAGAATTGTCCCAGACTGGTCTGGTTCCGATCGGGCAAAAAACCAGGGACTAGTTCGCAAAAGTAGGTTTTTAACATATTCGTGAATATTTAACGAACGATTTGATTGACAGCAATGGTTCTTGAGGCAAAGTTGTTCAGCATGAGGAGATCTATCAATTGATATACATATTGTGGGGGTGTGTGCAACACCACGTGATAACAGAGCCATAAAACTCGTTAGCGCCAACTAGTGGCCGATTTCTTTCAAAATTCTTACAGACCTCTAGGGCCATGAGTCAAACATGCCCAACGAGTTTCGTTCCGATCGGCCTTCGTTAACCTTGTTTTATAGGTGCTCAAACTTCATTGGCCGATGGCGGCCATGTTTTTTGAGATACACCAATGTCCTCATACACATACATGGGGCCTTGAACAAAGACACTGCATACCAATTTTCAAGTCAATCGGACTAACGGTCAGCTGGTCAGAGCCCTTTTTTAGTTTTATTCGTTTTATAGCGCCACCTAGTGTTCCATCGTGGCGATTTTTTTACTGTGACCTCAAATTGAACTTATACATATGTGTACCGAGTTTGTTGAGGATATCTCATTTACTTCTCGAGTTATAGCCATTTTAGTAAAATAGGCTCCTCCCACAACATTTATTTTGCGCCCCCTAGCGACCGCAAAGAGACTTTTTCAACATTTTTTTGATAATTATTGATCTTCAGACTCCAGAGAACATTTCTGCACTGGTTTGGTTCCGATCGGGCAAAAAACCAGGGACTAGTTCGCAAAAGTAGTTTTTCGACAAAATTCAAAATGGCGGAAAAATTTCCATACCGGAAATGAAATCGGAGATATACGTTTTTTTCGTCAGGTGACCAGCTTTCCAATGATATAAGACACTTGAGTGTACGACTTACGGTCTAGGAGTTATGAGCCGTTTCGCGCAATTGGTCGCTATAGCGCCACCTATGGGCCAATCGGGCTCATAATTTGATAACCTCTCCTCGATTTTTGTACTACCATCTGACAAAGTTTCAGAGCTCCAGCACTTACGGTTTGGGCTGCACGATGCGTTTTAGGGGAGAATAATAATAATAATAATAATAAAAATCAATACAATTACAATAGGGTTTCAGCACTTCGTGCTTGAACCCCTAAAAATCAGTACAAAAACAATAGGGTTTCAGCACTTCGTGCTTGAACCCCTAATAATAATAATAAAAATCAGTACAAAAACAATAGGGTTTCAGCACTTCGTGCTTGAACCCCTAATTAAAGCTGCAAGCAGCATTTTGCGGGGTTCAAGCAGTTTAGGCCTTTAAGGCCTTTAAGCACAAAAGCATCAAAAGACATTAAGTTTTATGTAGCAAGCATTATTTTGCAATGTGATTTTTCATGATTTACCATGTTCTAGTATGATTTACCATGAATCTAACATGATTTTCTATAGTTTACCTTGATATACCATGTTATAGGATGGTTTACCACAATATAGCAAGTGAAAAGACTATTAATAAGAAAAGTGGCCAGCAGAGGGCAGTAGAAGACCACTTATTGGCACACTTCCATTTTGAAATACTTTGTTTCTCCACTATTCTGCACTAAAGCAAACCATTTTTTTCACGTTAACTTCATAAAGCATGCTTACACACAAATGCATGCACACGCACACACACACACACACACACACACACACACGACTATTAATAGTAATTGAAAAGATTTCCTTTCTAATCTCTTTCAACTCCATTTCGCTTTTTCAATGAGACTCTGCCACTTCACCATTCGACTACTGTTGCCTATAAATTGATTGTGAACCCTTTGGCTCATTCTTTGCACTCTTTCCTGGCACACTGTGTGTGTCTTCATGAATTACGTGAGTCCATCTATTAATTTGATTGTGTTTACATTGTTTATGCCTTTTTATGATTTAATGTCACTGTCAGCCTGTGCGCTGCTAATTGATTAATTTGTTTGCCAGACATGTGCCCTGAGCCATGTTGAAAGATTGTTTGTTTCAATGATTTTTTTACAGCCTGTTTTATTGTGATTAGTACTCATATCTTTGTTCATTTATATCATTGTTCCTTTTGTGTTGATTGATCACTGTCACCAATTGTATTATTTCTTTATCTCCTTATGCAACAACACACAAACAATGCATTGATCCAAAGTCAACAGGCACCTAAGACGAACTCTTATATTGCGCTGCATTACTGTGTTGTTGACTATTACTGACGGTAAGGTTGTACTGTTGATCCTCGCGCAGCCTCTCGAGCAGAAATCTACACAAATGAGCGCAGAACACACTCAGACCCCATTTACACCTGGTATTAAAATGCGATCTGTATCCAGATAAGTTATCCGGATAATAAAAAAACGCATGTTAATGCAAGGTGTAAATGCGTTGTGATCGCGATTGGATCTGCCTGACCACATCTGCAGGTAGTCTGGCTCGCATTGTGTCCGGATCTTTACTAGGTGTAAACGCAATCTGGTTGTTGAAACCACATATGTATATTTTACTCCTCCCAAAAAGGCAAAAAAATAAACGAGTAAGCTTGTTATATAGGCTATATGTCATGTTATAGTCAGATATGACGGCGCTACTGCGACACGGATCACCCATCACCGCTCATGAGCGTCTATTCATCGAGCCAACGTGCAAACATCGCAAATAAAAGTGAAAGTAAGTCACAGACGCTTAACACACAATCATCTTCAAGTAAAGAAACGAAATTATCTTACCAGCGGTGTTGCCACTCTTTTATTGATGTCTTTGATTTGGAAATTAGCTGATGATCAACGAAATGCAGCTCATATCTGTTGCTTTTGGTGTCGTTCAATCCATTAAATCTGCATACGCAGGAGTTTAAGATCGGATTTATATCCATTTTGCAAAAACACATGTATGTGGCCAGGTGTAAATGGAATCGCTACTTATTATCCGGATAACTTGTCTGGATACAGATCGCATTTTAATACCAGGTGTAAATGGGGTCTCTTATTTTTCCTGAACACCATCACGATTGAAAATGTGACATTGATTTCCTACAACAGTTCAATAAACAGTAAAAAATTAAATCACTTACATTTTAGATGCTATATTGGCTGTTTTTGTTGTGTTTCAGCAGCGAAAATAGTTCCAAACAATAATCACAGCAGAACCACGGCACATGTCACAGGAACACTCGACGTGTTTTCATTACTGAATCATTCAGCATTTTGAACGAATCGATTGAGTCAAAGATTCAAAGACACATTCAAAAACATCGGTCTCATTCTTGAATGATCAGCCGTTTGAACGAATCGTTTGAATGAATGAATTGAATGACTCACTCATTAGGACGGTCGCCTGCCACCACCTACTGGCGGTTTAGTGTTAAATGTTTAAAAGTAGTATCATTCTTTCCCAGTTTCTTATGTAAATTTAAATAAATGTCATAACATTATTTTATGCAATTGTGTTTTTTCAGTGTAAATGATTTAATTTGATCAGCCCCTAGAGTAACAGCCCATAGTGTCTTATTATTCGAAATAATACACCAGAATTTATAGTTTACCCACCTCTTTTTTTACCACTACACCTCTGACCATAGTGTACATTAATTTACCACGTTCTAGCATGATTTATCATTATTTACAGTGATTGGGGCTTGGATGATTGGATTTTAATGTGATTCTAGGAATACAGTATAGCTATTTACCACGTTAATAGCAATTATGTGAAGATTCAGAACAACTGAAGTGATAAACTTTGACAAAAAAATGATTGTGTTCAATATTTGACCAAATGTGATTGCAAATGTTAAAATAGATAATTAATAAAGTCATAAAATTAATTATAGTTAAGTGGTGAGACAATTACTATTTTGAACAGCAGAGGGCAGTAAAACACCACTTATTGGCTTAATAGACCATCATTTTGATATCATTTCACTTTTTTAACTGTTATTTAGGCATATTTTGTCAGATCTGTCTGTAAATGTTCATGATTATTTAATGTCACATGTTCTGACTTGTTTATTGAAGAGATCAATGCTTTCAGGGACACTGAAAGTGTAGTAATAGATGGCTTCAACACACTAAATGTTGAAGCCATCCTATTATAGTCATCCACATGACGTAGTTTAACTTTTTCTTATAATTATTGATCTAGAGAGTCCAAAGAATTGTACTGCACTGGTTTTAACATTATGATATGATCAGAGATGGAAAACACCATTTACAGTCAATAATGGCAATTTACCATAGGGATTACATTGTTTTTAACATTTTTAACAGTTATAGCGCCACCTATAGTCCGATCTCCATGAAACTTTGCATGCTTGTTAATGATGTGATGACACATATGCTCATCAATTTTTGGGATGTTCTGAGTTTTCCTTTAGGATTTATAGGCTTTTGGGTGCATTTTGTCACGCCCCCTTTTGTAAATGACCCTGTTATAGCAAAACAAATGTCAAAGTTCAACTTTTTTTTGATAATTATTGATCTAGAGAGTCCAGAGAATTGTCCTAGACTGGTCTGGTTCCGATCGAGCAAAAAACCAGGGACTAGTTCGCAAAAGTAGGTTTTTAACATATTTGTGAATATTTAATGAACGATTTGATTGACAGCAATGGTTCTTGAGGCAAAGTTGTTCATCATGAGGAGATCTATCAAAAGATATGCATTTTGTGGGGATATGCGCAACACCACGTGATTACAGAGCCATAAAACTCGTTAGCGCCAACTAGTGGCCGATTTTTTTCAAAATTCTTACAGACCTCTAGGGCCATGAGTCGAACATGCCCATCGAGTTTCGTTCCGATGGGCCTCCGTTAACCTTGTCTCACAGGTGCTCAAACTTCATTGGCCGATGGCGGCCATGTTTTTTTACATACGCCAATGTCCTCATAGATATACATGGGGCCTTGGTCCAAGACACTGCATACCAATTTTCAAGTCAATCGGACTAACGGTCATGTGGTCATAGCCCTTTTTAGGTTTTTTTCATGTTATAGCGCCACCTAGTGTTCAATCGTCGCTATTTTTTTACTGTGACCTCAAATTGAACTCGTACACATGTGTACCGAGTTTGGTGAAGATATCTCATTTACTTCTTGAGTTATAGCCAATTTAGTAAAATAGGCTCCTCCCACAACGTTTATTTTGCTTCCCCTAGCGACCGGAAATAGAAATTTCAACATTTTTTTGATAATTATTGATCTTCAGACTCCAGAGAACATGTCTGCACTGGTTTGGTTCCGATCGGGCAAAAAACCAGGGACTAGTTCGCAAAAGTAGTTTTTCGACAAAATTCAAAATGGCGGAAAAATTTCCATACCGGAAATGAAATCGGAGATATACGTTTTTTTCGTCAGGTGACCAGCTTTCCAATGATATAAGACACTTGAGTGTACGACTTACGGTCTAGGAGTTATGAGCCGTTTCGCGCAATTGGTCGCTATAGCGCCACCTATGGGCCAATCGGGCTCATAATTTGATAACCTCTCCTCGATTTTTGTACTACCATCTGACAAAGTTTCAGAGCTCTAGCCCTTACGGTTTGGGCTGCACGATGCGTTTTAGGGGAGAATAATAATAATAATAAAAATCAATACAATTACAATAGGGTTTCAGCACTTCGTGCTTGAACCCCTAATAATAATAATAAAAATCAGTACAAAAACAATAGGGTTTCAGCACTTCGTGCTTGAACCCCTAATAAAAATCAATACAATTACAATAGGGTTTCAGCACTTCGTGCTTGAACCCCTAAATATTTATTTAAAAATATTTTTCTTTTAATAAATAATTGTTTATAAACAAAAAAGGAAAATTCTCTGGCATTTCTTTCTTTTTGCTGTATTGACAACATACTGAACTGTGACACCACTGTGTCGTATCGAACCAAACTGTGTATTTTGTGAACCGTTACACCCCAACTTATTATTACAGATGTTATCTAACGTTACCTCAAAATTTGCCTAGATTGCTCATTGTTTACACTTTTACATGACGCACATTCTGCAAAATTTTAAGCACTTACTTTTTAATCTTAATATAAGACATAAACAACATATTTTTGTTACATTATATTTTTGTTTTTGACTGCTAAAACTAATATAATTTGTTGTTTGCCTTAATAATATGGGAAAAAAAACAGTGGTTTAAATTAAAACTTTTCTACTTTAAAACATTTTTTTAAAAGATGTCAATAATTATCGATACTGAACGATATGAAACATTATATCGTGATAATTTTTTCATCTATTGCACAGCCCTACATTTATCTATAAAAAGATAAAAAATAATATATCATTATAATATAAAAGATTTGTAAATATCTTGTATTATGTGTATGTGGCCAATACATCCATGTTGTACGTTTCAGCATTTACAAAAAAAGTACTTTTGTATCTGTAAAAGTTGCACATTAATACTTTTTTAACAATAAGACCACTCATTAAGTGCCATATTTATTAAGGATATAACTTTTACTTTAGAACATGTGATCAAATAGTCTTTATTAGTCCTGTATTAGTGGTAGTTTAGCCATAATTATTGGCGCATTCTTGTCAATAAACCTAAATTTCGCTCAAGTGGAATAATTAAATGTGGATATAACTTTCACTTTAGAAAAGGAGGTCAAATTGTCTTCATTTTTTTTAGCAATTTATTACTGTTAACCAGCACAAATTAAACAGTTACTAGCTTCATTTTGTTTAGTTAACTAGATCTATGGTGAATCACTGAAATATAACCAAGTACATTACTACACAAAAATAATATGTGGTTTAAGTTGTAATATGGATATAATTTTCACTTTAGAACAGGGGGTGAAATTGTCTTTATTACACTATTTTAGCAATTTATAACGGTAAAACCAGCACTAATTAAACAGTTGCTAACTTCACGTTGTTCACTTAAAGGGATACTCCACTTTTTTTGGAAATAGGCTCATTTTACAACTCCCCCAGAGTTAAACAGTTGAGTTTCACCGTTTTCAAATGCATTCAGCCGATTTTCTGATATTTAGAAGAATATCAGTAACCAGACAGTTTCTGGTCTCATTGACTTCCATAGTATATTTTTTTCCTACTATGGAAGTCAATGAGACCAGAAACTGTCGGGTTACTGGTTGAAACTGGCTGAATGGATTCGAAAACGGTAAAACTCAACTGTTTAACTCTGGGGGAGTTGCAAAATGAGCCTATTTCAAGAAAAAGTGGAGTCTCGCTTTAACTTGATCTATGGCGAATCACTGAAAAATAACTAGTACATTACTAAACAAAAATAATATATGGTTTGCCAAGTTGTAAATATTGTCTAAAAGGCGTTTACTGTACATTCAGTTAATCAATAATTAGTAGCTTATTTATCGCATGAATGTGTGTCCATCAATGGCTAATGTTTCCTGACTATAATGTTAAGTTAATCATTAATTATTTAAGTATGTTCCTGCTTAACTAATGCATAATCGAGTGTTTCCAGAGTGTCTGCTAAATTAAAGCAAATGCAAAAAAAAAAAAAAAACACCCTAAAATGCAAGTGTAGTTTGAGATTTGATTTTATTCACCAGGAACGGGCTAGATTGTTGAAAGCCTTCTCTACATGACAGCTGGTTGCATTGCATTGATAAATTTTGCGAAAATACACTTTTGATTTCAGACCAACTTGTGACAAATTATGCTGGGTCGAGACGAATTGCAAAAGGATGTTCAAAGTACTTAGGCTTACAGAAACACATTTGATAATGATCCTAGTATAATTGGCACACGGGACATGGATGGGGAAGGGGAGCATGTCTAACGCACCTGTAGGACACACTCAGACACCACGCCCTCTGGAACTTCTGGAAACTTTTGCCGCAGGTGGTGCAGAACCTGGTTGTCAATCTGCTGGTTTCCCTGTGCCATTCGTCTACTGCCACGACAGAACGGACTTGACCTCAGCACGCACGCGTCGCTCACCCACTATCTTAGCATCTTCTGCAATTGAAGAGAGAAGACAGAAATGCATATTTGTAAGACTGACAACCAAATGAAAAGCACTGGAAATGTGCGGCAGATGTAGTCCAACGTATGCACGTTAGGAAAAAATACGTCAAAATGCTACAGATAACAAATTAACTTTTCCGAGCAATCTCTTGGAATGATCATAATTTGGCATTTATGAGTGCAATGCTGTACAACAATATACAACTATTACTACTGTTATGGTTAACATTTGTAATGATCGAGTAGTGGTAAGGACACAACTTTGGTCATCTAAATGTTTTGCAAGGCTAGAAAATATTTGGTTACAGTTACATAAAGTTCCTCAAAAATGTAGGCTAGCTCATGTTCAAAGAAATCCCAAAAATCAGGGTTTAAAACATACCAGAACACACCAGAATATTGCCAGGAAGTATGTAAAAAAAAAAAAAAATCGGAGTAAATTTCCATAGGAATATACACATTAAACAAGGTTGCAATTTTACAAAGTCGAATATTTACAATATTAAAAATAGTAATTTAACATTGCAAGTCAACTGTAATCCGTTATAACGCTGTAAAATAGTTGTCAATGGAAACAATGAGGAACTTCTCTTTTTAGTCAAATTTCATGTTTGGATGGCCTTTCATACTGAATTCTCTTTTGGTGACTATACAGTTTATTACTCAATGCAAACGTGTGTGTGTGAGACGCCCTCTGGTGTTCAGATGGAGCAGCATTTACTACCGATCAGCCTCATTTTGGTGATCACAGAGGAGTATTGAGGGATAAAATGACTACGGGGGACTTTAATGATCTAAATAGCCCAGAAGATTCAATCAGAGTCAAATGTTCCTCAAATGTTTTTTATAAAATCACACAGAATAGAATAAAACTCAAATGCATTAAATTGCACATGTAAAGGGCGTAAAACACATCACACATTAGTTAGTTTTGATCCTGGAGTCTGATTGGCTGAGCTAGAGTAGCTGATATTACAGCACCACTGGTCTGTGTTAGCACACTCCCTTCAACCAGAGAATAAAAGGGAAAACCACAGCAGTCTAGTGATGGGGAATGATCTACAGCTCTGTTTATGGCAAACCGATTTAGTTGCAGTGCTGGATGGGACATACGCTAATGCCTTTTACGTTTCCCCAGTTTACTTGTTCAAAGTCCTTTATCTGTTCTTTAGTACATTTTCTGTTTGCACTGAACTTTAAATTCGGATAAAAGGCTGTCTCAAAAAAAAACAAAACAGATTCAGATTCAGATTATTTTATTTCATGCCATGTCAGCAGTCAGAGCTATTTTCATGGCAAAAAATAATTTACAAAAATACAAACATCACATAAATACAACAAAAACAGAACAAAAAGTCATATTATACAATATATATATTTTTTTAAATTAACATATGATAAAAAAAAAATCCAGAACCTTTTCAGGCATAATCTCATTAAATATGTCCTTCAAAGAAGTAACTTCATAAAAGAGCCTTCTGCTTGCGTTAAGTCCAGGACAGATAAAGGAATTTTACAAAACATACATAAAGTTGGGTCTTCACCTTTAAGCAAAAAAGCATGGGCCAAACATGTATGACCCATACGGCATCTGGTGTAGACCACTTGATCAAGTCTAGTTTTAAAATTGGTAGAAAGTCAGTTTGTTATTTCCAGATGAGTTTCATACAACTTATTATTCTTGCACATATTCCACTCTTCTTGCCACTTATTTAAAATATATCAGTTAATAATCGGCCTGATATCTGATGGAGGAATTTGACAATTATTAACTTCTTGATTATGAGCTTCCTTAGCAGCGGCATCAGCTTGTTCATTTAAAAAAAAAAAAAAAAAAAAAAAAAAACCCACATCCTTAAATGCTGTAACACATATTGTCCTGAAGATGGCAGCATAGTTCAAACTGTTACTAATAATACACCCATTAATTTCAAAATACACTGATTAGTGCTACCTTATTACATTAACAGCTGTTTTTTTTTTTTTAGCTAAGTAAGCAGTAAATATACATGTCTTATATGGTTATTTCAACAATTACAATCAGTTATGCATTACTGACAACACATATTGTCCTGAAGATGGCAGCATAGTTCAAACTGTTTCTAATAATACACCCATTAATTTCAAAACACACTGATTAGTGCTACCTTATTACATTAACAGCTGATTTTTTTTTTAGCTAAGTAAGCAGTAAATATACATGTCTTATATGCTTATTTCAACAATTACAATCAGTTATGCATTGCTGACAAAATGATATTCAGCACTAAAAACTTTGAGCCCCAACGGCTGTCAAGATAAAATCGGAAGAAAATAACGGTACTCATTACAGCTGGACCCTTTACCAGCTCGACCCAACACACAACTCAAGGTCAGTGCAGGTGCAGACTGACCTGGATCACGTGATCATCATTAAACACTGTGTGCTTGAAGCTCTGACATTCTCAACAGCACTGACATGGAAAACAGGAGAAACCCTGAAACACTGCTGAAGCAGGTTGTGAGAAGTAGAGGAGATATAGACTAACAATCCAAAAAAAACCCTCTTTAATTCTTCCATTTATTGGAATCAGCAGTTGAACTCAACATTTCTGCATTACCAGTAAGTACAGAGTACAAGTAGCCTATAGTTCTTTGAGCAATTGATGTCATGTATTTATTAGCTTAAAGGTGCTTTATGCGATTTCTAGCGACCTCTAGTGGGGATATTTCAGAATGCAACAAGAGCGCTCGTGCTCGTGTGCGTGATCTATCTCAAGAGCGATCATTCACTACCGGCCACACGGAGACTTTCAACGCAACGGCGAAATCATCACACAACATGCTGAAAACTAATGTAAACTCCCACTGCAGGTACAATAATAGCCTACTTTTATCAGCCTGACGTTGAACTAATGCTCTGTGCTCGTACCATGATAATGTTACAATAAACTGCATTTAGCCGACATGTGATGTAGCATAAGCCATTTCACTTTAACAATCAGCAATGTCAACATCGGTGAATGTATAATATGATAACGAAAACGGTTAGTCAACTAAACTGAACAGTTTCAGTGTATCCGCAAGATCGTAGGAAGTGACATTACTGTACTGAACGTGTCTGGAAATGTGTATTTAAACAATATGATAGTAGTGGATGAGTGACGTTAGTCAGTAGATCTAGTACAAAAAATAAGTTGCATCCTAAAGCACCTACTTTTTGTTGTCCTGGAACATTCTTTTGTATTCATGTCATGTGTCATGTAGAATTTACCTTGCTTTTTCACATTGGAGTTTACTATGTTGATCCGCGTTTTCGTCCGGAGTCGATCAGATTCACGTTTTGCCTGACGAGCTTGAGCAGATAAAACTTTTTTTGTTTTTTATATTTATGTGGAGTTTGTGTTGGAGTCTGTGTTGTGCTGGAGGCAGGACGTTTTGGGGGGTTATCAGACTCCATGTCGTCAGCTGAAGTGCTGTTGGTCGCATGGTTGACTGTAGGATAGAGAGGATAGAGCTAGGCTCGGGAGCGCGCGTGCACGTCACATCCGATGGATTTCGCAGGAAATCCGACCCGGAGACCTCACATATAAATATGAATATTGGCCTTCAGAGGTAATAGCAAAACCCGAAAAGTGGATCATTGCAATGTGTGATTACAACCCCTTCAAACAC
This sequence comes from Pimephales promelas, assembly GCF_988280905.1. NCBI lineage: Eukaryota > Metazoa > Chordata > Actinopteri > Cypriniformes > Leuciscidae > Pimephales > Pimephales promelas. The sequence goes on from NC_142781.1 coordinate 3,523,822, forward strand.
AGGCAATAAAAAAAGGATTCATTTTATAAAATAAGTTACATATAGAACCTTTAATAGGCAAAAGTTCAAAAAAAAAAAAAATGATTTACCTGACAAATTAAATGTATACACAGCTTTCAAACACTCCTGTAAATAAAAAGAAAAAAAGAGGGTGGGCAACTTTTCACACCACACAATTTTTGAAGAGTTATGAAACAAAAGGCCTAGCCTACAAACATAACAGGGTTCTACACTAAGGTTTCCCCCCCCCCCAAAAAATGTAGTCGCACACTCTTTGTGTTCAACTATGGTGTGAAACTGTCGATTTGATGCAGAAGTATAAATCACACTTTACAATCACTTTATAAAACAGAACAAGGGGAACGTGTTGGTTGCTCTCAGGAGGAGGCTAGGAGCACATCGGCACACCTGTGGACTGATCGGCATCTTTCCACAACATGGAGGAGAAACTAGTTTAGTTTAAATGTTAGCATTTAGTATTAGTATGTACTGCAGATTTAGTCGACTAAAATCTTATTGTATTTCGTCGACTAAAACCAGACTAAAACAATTCAGATGACTAAAATATAATGGGTTTAGTTCAATTGTAATGCATTAATTTAGAATTTCTCTAAAATTCCCAAACCCATAATTATACTCCCGGAGAATCCCGTTAATATGAATGATTTTAAAGTTTGAACATGCAATATAGGATTTATACGGATTTAACTACTGTGACTTAAAAATATCTTAAAATTAAATAAAACCACTTTTCCTACAGTAGAACAGTCTTCTTTTCAATGAATGATATGCATTCTTTATAACTACATTCATACATCATTCTTTACTCTTTCAAGCAGCAGATATATTTATTAGTATGAATTAAATATAATGAATCCTTTTTAAAGCTATTAACCAGCAGTGAATGCTATTCTCTTTTTTCGTTTGTTGCTTGATGACACAGACCGCATTAGGTTTATTACCCACAATCACTTTAAGACATCGGATCATGTCCAGTGACATGTGGATCCAATTGCACTGATGCACATCCGATACACTCACAACTGTTAAAGACATAACCGACATAGTTTACATGAATACTGTCCAAAACGGACATTAACGACGTTGTGTATTTGTCCATTCAGACACGAAAGAGCGCTCAGTTCAGTCCTCGCACAGTGTGTCTATGGTTCGGGTCGGGTGTGTGCACACAGAAAACCAAATACAGCTCTTTTTTTGCATCGTCACTTTTATTCAGATCTATATGTGAAGAGTTCAGATGCAAAAGCCTCTAAATGCCATTTGAAATTTTCTTCTTTAATGATGATTTTTGTCAAGCTTGTATATTTAAGTTCAGTTATTTCACTTAAATGGCAATGATAATTACCTATTAATTGTTATTTAAGTGAAATTACTGAACTTGAATATACAAGTTTGACAAAAATCATCATTAAAGAAGAAAATTTCAAATGGCATTTAGAGGCTTTTGCATCTGAACTCTTCATGTATGTCTTCTGATGAGTCATCCTTATGTGTTACAATAAACAATACATAGATAAATAATAGTTCCACCAATCAACTACCGGCACTGATATATCGGCAAAACCGGTGAATCTGTCGACCTCTAATGGGTTTTTGCGTCTTTGTCCATTTTCCTACTAATTTCTCACTTGAACTTTTTACTTTACTTTTAAACAATGTGGACTTCACATGTTTTTAATGTATTATTTACTTGTAATCATATGGCGGTAAGATTTCAGGTAACAAACTTTTCAGAACAGTTAGCTCTCTTCAGAGACAACCATATAAAGCTGAAGTGCTAGCGAGGAGTCATGTATGGTATTACCCATGATTACCATGACCTGCAAACGTATGACACTATAGAACAGAATGGTCGGGATTGTTTTCATGAGAGCCACGCGAGGTCGGTGGCGTGATTACCGACGAGCGACTCCTGTGCGACGCATCGGTCTCGTATCGCCAGTGATGGGAATAACGGTGTTATAAATAAACAACGTTACTAACGGCGTTATCTTTCTCAGTAACGAGTAATCAAATAAATTACTGTTTCCCCGTTACAACAGCGTTACCGTAAATGTGGTGTTACTATAGCCTAATTGAGCTCACTGAAGCGGTTTCCATCCGAGTAGGCTCTCTCTTCACCATAGGACCTGCAAAGTTTTTTCTCTGGTGTGTGTGTGTGTGTGTGTGAAACCACAACCAGAGATATATTTATAAGCTATCATTTTATTGTCATCACAGTTTGTCCCACGTCCATGATTCTACATTGATTAAAAAAAGAAAATCAAATGCGTTTTAGTGGTAATTATTTTATACGGAAATCATTTATAATTCAGATGAGAATAAAGTTAGGGTTAATTAAAATTAAGGAAAACAAATATTGATCTAAAATATAGCAAATTAATTTTACACTCATTCAAGTACAATGGGCTCTATGCACGGCGTTATTTCCGGTGAAGGATTAAGGATGCTCGATAACTTCCGCCGATCGTAGAGTCCAATGCAATACCGAGAATTTATATTGAATTTTATACTCCATGGTTATACTAATGAAACATTAGTCACAAAAACCGATAAAACAGACACCCCTCGTTGTGTTTATGCTTCTTTTTAAAATTATATCAAATAAACATAACTATATATAAAATTACACCTAAACGTATGTACGTTTCGTTTCAAAGACGGGAGGTCAGTAAATATTGAAGACTCTGCCATAATCCCGTTTTCTCCGGTTTTCCTCCGCTTTAATCTACACAACCGGAAATGGACGAGCATCCTTACGTCAAATGCGGAACTTATGCGTGCATATAGCCCATTACCAGCGATTGAGCGATGTAGCCATTTTCTTGAACACAATGGCCAATCAGAAGCATGTAAGATAGACTCCCCTCACCGCTCAAAATTGACTTTCTGTTCAGTGCTGAATTCTGTATGCTGGCAAATCCTCTAATTATAACAAACAGCATGTGGATATTATGAAAGACTCATTGTGCAGTCAGTTTCATTGAGATCGCACAATCAGTAACGTTAGACTATGCACGCAGGAGCTGCTTGCTTTTATGTTAAATTAACAGTGGTTTGCGAGTTAATGCTTTAATAACAAATAATTTAGAGTGGGGTCGGGTTTTGTTTAAATCCATTTTATTTGTTTTTGGTATTTATTCAAGTGCATTTTGTGTTAACAGAGACCTTGCTTTTATTGTTTTTGGTTGTTTTGTTCATATTGTGGTGGATATTTTAAATGTTTCCCAATTTCAGTGTTAAATAGTCTTTAGAAATAAAAGTTTATTGATCTTTGAAAAGGTGTACCTGCATTATTATGCCATTAACATTATTTTAGATACTTAGGTAAATGGTCTCGGAACGACAATATTATCATTTATGGCAATAATTTCTTGGACAATTTACTGTCCAACAAAATTTGTTATCGTGACATGCCTAATTAGCCCATCATGCATCCAACCATCCAAGTATCCATTTCAGTCGTACTGAATTCATTCCGATTGATGAATCTGAATGTATTGTAGTTTACATGAGCGCTAAACGTGATCGGGTTAATGTGCGTGTTAAGGCTTTATGCTACAAATTGGAATACATTTTTTGACACCCCGCACACTGTACGAATACAGAGTTTCCTGCTGTTTGCACTTAACTATTCTCCTACATTGGTTCTTTATTTGTATTAAACAGCAGACTTAATATTTATCTATTTCTGTCCATAATTCGGAGACTATGAACATATAAACCATTGTGCCATGCTGTGTGTATTTATTACACAGTAAAAAGGCCCGTCTCCGCGGCCCAAACCTGTGGTCATCTGTGGATGAGAGTCTGAAACAAGGACGGGTGGGACGTTGTCCTGCTCCACTTCACAGACGCAGTGAAAGGAGAATTATAGAACAAAGGGACACTTATTTATATGACGCGTTATTCATTTATGCAGCTCGTTCACATGTCTTCCTTTCAGTTTCAGTGTTTACATGTTCTCTCGTTTGGGTTAGAAAAGGAATAAAGCACCCCTTTCAAACGAATCGAAATTATTTGTAATAGAGTTGACACTTTGAGGATTAAATGGGTTATGTTAGAAGTTACTTGTTTTTACAGTTTTTTTACAACCACTTTGCTACTATTTTCAGAACCTTGACGTCATTTTTCACAACTCTAGACACAAAACTCACAACGTTAATCACTTGTAACACAGGCTGTCTAATGTTCAAAACATTGCACTGTGCGTTCACATCTTTAAAGAAATCTTGTACTTGCACAATCATTGGTGCAAAAAACAAATTTACTGTGAAATACCATTGAAACATAACTAAAGCAACCACACACACAAGCAACCGATAGTTTCACTATGGCACTGTTCATACAATCATTAAATATTGTAGAAAAAAGTAGAGAGAATGCACACATAGCGGAATCATTGAACAAAGTGTGTGATATATTGATGCCAAAACACTACAGTACAATCACAACATAGGTTTATTGGAATCAAAGCAAAAATATATAATATTACTGTTGGCTACATCCATGGATATCGCAGTCGAATTGGTTCATGCTGCACGCTAATTGGCGACAAGGAATCACTTATAATTGAAACTGTCATGATTTACTGTAAACATGGAAGATTGTGGAACTACATTAAAAGTAATGCAACAGTTACGCATCATTTTGAGCAGTTGTATCAATTGATAGTTTGATCAATGTAAGGAAACGATAGACACTCATTTGAAATGTAATGTGTGAATTGCCTTTTGAAATAGTCGTACTGTGATTTTCAGTTGTGTCATATTGAACAGGTGATTTATGTTGAATGAACAAATGATCTAAGTTGTATGTGTATTGTATCCAAGCAATTGAGAAAAGGGTTAAAGTTTTGAAAAATGTGCATTTTGATCATTGGTTGTGAGTTTTGTGTCTAGAGTTGTGAAAAATGACATCAAGGTTCTGTAACAAAGCGATTGTAAAAAACTGTAATGTTTTTATGAGATATCTGTAGTGACTGCATGATCATATCACCGTCTTATTTACCGCAATGTGAGCCACAAACGAAAATTTGGGCAGTGCAGTAGGATAACTGTAGAGTAGCACTGTCAGAGCATTTACATTTTTCACCACTTCTCACAAATGTTACTGTTATTGATGTACATCTGCACCTCAACTCAAACTCAGTGCTTTATTTGTCTTTTTATTGCTTGTAATTTGAGTATTACTGACTGTTTATCTATCTTCAATAAGCTTGCTTAGTGAGTGATGCAGAATATTAGCTCATGTAAATTGACACCCACTTGATAACTTCTATTGAAAAACTATGATTAACCTCCTATGCAGTTGGGAAAGTAGGGTTTTCTGTGGAGCTTCCACCATTTAACGCTGTTTGAACGCCCTAACTAATTTCAGCTATTAGCCCAGAGACTATTTCACTGCCTTAGTTATTGTATACATCTGTTGTGCAATCTGTTTTGGAAAAAGGAAGAGGGGAGGACACAAAAAAGAGAGAAAAAAATGTCAATTCACTTGTTGCTCAATAGGAAATATTCCATTTTCTACCCCAAGGCTAAAGAGGCCATTTTAGAGTTGCAAAACAAAAGCAATGCAATTTTAATATAGTGCTTCTAATGCTTGGTTGTTTGAGACAGAGAACATCCATTCATCGCCCTCGGCAAAGCCACAGCTCAACGAAATGAGCCGCTGCCTAAACAAGACTGCAGTGGAGAGCTGCGCCGTCTGCCACACCCACACAATGAACAAACAACACTACAAGACTCAACAACACATATAAACGCACTCCAAAATCTGTGATGTAGCCCAGCTTAAAAAATAGGCTAACACCTAAATAAGCCAAACGTGAGCAAATTTAGAGAAACAAATTGCTTTGGTGAGTAAATAAAACTTGCCAAAAACTGGTAACTTCATAACGAGAGGCATAATACACCGTTCAAACCACTTTTACCTTAAGCCCGGAACACACCAAGCCGACGGTCGGCCGTCTGGCAGATTTTGTGCGTCGGCCAACTAAGTTTCCTCGGTGTGAAACGCACGGTTCCGTGCCGTTGGCTGAAAATAGTCCTCGTCGGCTTTGTTTCGCGCAATTCGACATGTTGAATCGGCTTCGGGCCGTTGGGGAAAGAGAGAACTCTGATTGGCTGTTAAGCTTAGTGAAAGAGTCATTGAACGAGAATAAACACAAAACAGCCAGCAAAAAAGTCAAAACGGTAACGATAGAAGGCTGTTTTATGTTATGTTACTCATCTCACCTGAGTGTTCCTTGGCGAATATTTCAATATTAACATGAGTGGAGTGGAATAAAGAAAGCATTTAGCAGGATTGATATTCAAAAAGGTAAGCACGCGCTGCTTTGTTTACGTTACGTGTATCTGCAGCCGGCAGCGTCGGTAGGGTTGGGTATCGAGAATCGAGTATCGATTGGAACCGAGACTAACTTTTCGTTTTCCCCGGAATCGTTCAAAAGTTAAAATTTCGATTCCTAGTTTCGATATTCACAGTCCGCCGAGCGGAAGAAGAAACCGCTGAACAACACCAACGAAGAAGCGTCTACCAGAAGTGTTGGCATAACCACGCGAGTCGAACATGAGTAGCTTACGTCGGCGGTCCAAAGTGTGGCTTCACTTTTCTAAAAATAACGAAATCTCGGCAAAATGCAAAATTTGTGACAAAAGGAGTATTTTTACAGAAGGAGTATTTCCTTTAGAAAGGATTATTTCCTTCAGAAAGGCCGTTGGTTAGCAAGGTTAGCTAAACTTTTTTGACCCTGCCTCTTAAAAGAATCGGAATCGAGAATCGTTAGGAACCGGAATCGAAACAAGGAATCGGAATCAGAATCGTTCAAATTCAAACGATACCCAACCCTAAGCGTCGGTTTTCCTTTTTGAATGACGAATATAGACTAATATATCTGCAGAAATAGACAGTTGGCTCATTACACGCAGGCACAGAACGCACATTATAGCGGACAGTCGCCTGTAGTTCTCTCGGTGTGTTCAGGTGCAGCTTTTTACCTCGACAAGAGGGGACGAGAGGCGACATCAAAGTTGGCTTACATCAGCGCTAGTTCGTTGGTGTCGGCTTGGTGTGTTCCGGGCTTTAGAGGAAATTTCGGTGGAAAAGTCCACACAATTGTGCAATATTCCTTGAACTTGTCCACCAACAACAAAAATGTCTGGCTTGCGCTTGTTCATCTAGCCTAATGGCAGTGAATGGTGCCAAATGAACCATGTTATATTTTATTATTTGCATTTAGCATAGTTCTCTTTATCTCTATCTCTCTCTCTCTCTGCTATCCATGAGCTTACCACAAAAAGGTTTGGTCTGCAAAAACGAATTGAGTTCAAAATGCAAAACATCTGCTTTGATCATTGTTAGTGTTGACAAGTATGCACCTCTCATCAGGTGTGCATGTCTTCAAGTTTAGTGCAAGTCAAGTGTTCAAACAATCTGAAGGGAGCAGGTTACCGGTCACCACTTTTTCCATGGGTTCATTTTCCTATCAGGTACATAACTCTATAGCTAGTCAACCAATCTGAACCACTGGTTTCAAAAAAAATGGATTTAGGAAAGAAAAAATCTTTTGAAGCGTGAAAACCCCCCAAAACAAATTTAGTATGAACCATTTACAGTGTAATACTTGACTATCAAAGACCTCTTGCTTAGTGAAGTCCTCAGATCTGATTCTGTTTTTGTTGGCCATTAGGCAAATTAATAAAAAAGTGATTCTCTTTGAGAAAACTATCACTTTCCCAAAAACACGTATTCGTGTTTATTGACCAAGCCAAGTGTTTGGTTTGGAAAATAATGCTCAACGCACACTGAGCCTATTGTTGTCAGTACTTCAAAACAAGTATGGCCATGTGTGCGATGAGGAAAATCATCCGTTTAGAAACGTACAAAACAAGTTTCGTTTTCATTTTTTAATGTTCTTTTATTTCCAATTAGTCCTTAAACCACTTGTTTTGATATATTTCCAAATATGTTTGTTTTTCACTTTATCAACATTAACGAATCAATATGCCTTTCAACTTGTACAACTTGTTTTTTAATTAACCAAGTGTGAAGATGATCCAAACGGTTTTTGGTGCCAACTGTATTTGACATGCATGTTTTGCACACAGTTGTTTAGCGAATGCTTTAGTGACAAGATAATAGGGCTGGGCACTCTAATCTGTTTGAAACATTTGTTTACTTTTAGCAGCTTTTGTGTTCATTTTTTATTGTATTTAAAGGTTCAGAGTTATTTTTGTTATAAGAAAACGTTACCTGTTAAAGTCCCCCTGATCAATCATTCGATCCATTAAAACTAATCTTTAATCACCAAAATTACATATTTAAATGTTTTCTCCTTGTTTTTTTTTTCTTCATGCCTAAAAATACATCAAAATTTGAAGAGGATCAAAATCTTTCATCAAATACATGAATTTTGAACAATCCCCGTTCTTGTCTTATGACAACTTTGATTAACTTTTCTGATCCACTTCAACTGTTGACTACTGTAGCTTGAATTTAACCCTTGCCTCCTATGGACTTAAAACTGTATCACAATATTTTCTGGTATTTATTGCGATAACGATATCAATGACGATTGAAATATAGTCCCATTCACCACTGTTTTCGGCTACAAGTGATAGCTGCATGTAGTCTTGAGAGCCTCAGAAACACAAACACTGATCTAAAGTAAAACATGCCCATCATCAAATAGGCTCATAATATACCAATTACATAAAATAATAATAATAAAAAAATAAAACACCAGCTGGAAAAGCATATGGAAAAATTTCTTCTCTAAAAGTGCAGATAAGGTTTAAACAGTGAAACTGTACTGGAAAGCATCACAAAATGATAAGTCCAATCAATTACAAGTTTGAAATGTAAACACGGATTCTGTATTGAATACACTCAAAAATATTGCCAACAACAAAAGTAACAATCCATGTATGGATGCATATTTGTCCTTTTAACAGAACTTAGGACTGGTTGTGGTGCTTAAGATATTGTTGCTCATTCAGTGTTTCTGTAAAAAAAAAAAAAAAATAACAATAATACTGATAAGATAATAATACTACTATTAACTAATAACAATATAAACCGCACTAAGGATTGATGAGCTTCTGGGTTCATGAATGTTAATTCGTTGTCTGCGTTCGGAAAGAAGTTTGCTTTTGATTTCAATGAAGAACAAAATGTAGATCAAGAATCGTTTTGGAATTTCTCACGACTCCCAACCCTAATCAATAGTAACAAAGGACAAAGATAATTGTGATTTTTTGGATGCGTGCAGCCGCGATACAATGTTCCATTCATTCAAATGAAACAGGATGACTAATCGATTCTTAAAATTTAAGAATCGATATCGATATTTATTACCCAGCCCTACTCTCTACTATGCCGTTGGAGGAGAGACATACTGCCCAAAATATTGCAGGGTGGCTGGAAGAAATATTGGACAAATTTGAAATTCTTCCTGATAAAATATCTGCTATTGTGCATGAAAATGGGGCCAACATTGTGGCTGCTGCTCGATTACTGGAGGAGAAATATGGATGGGCCTCTCTCATATGCACAGGTCACACATTGCAGCTTTTTCTCACATTTGCTTTTAAACGCCAGATCATTGCCAAAGCGGTTGGAGCTTCACGATGCCTTGAGCATTTTAAAAGAAGTGAGTTTGCATCCACCAAACTGAAGCAAAAACAACAACAAATGGGCACAACTGAACACAAATTTATCTAGATGTTAGTACTAGATGGAATAGTACTTATCAGATGATCAGAGCAATGCTGTCGGACCTGTGACAAAAACTGGCAAGCAACATTTACACTTAAAACCAGACCAATGAAGCCTAATTGGAGAGCTTTCAACAGCCCTGAAGCCTTTTGAGTAGATGAGTGGTGAAAAATACACTGTAATTTCCTCTTTGCCACCACTGCTAAAAGGATTGGTCAAGTCAATTCAAGCCAAGGTATGGATTTTGAAACACCAGATACACCAGCGTTCCTTCGCACAGCTGTAGAACAGCGATGGAAGAGTGAAACCACTTTCTGTGAAACATCACATAACACTGTAATCCTTAGTTCTTCCCTGGATCCAAGGTTTTTAAACTAAAATGTCTTTCTTCTGAGGACAGCTTCAAAGTTCAAGTCAAAGTCCAAATGAAGGCAGTTGAAATGCAGCAGCTGCCGCCCCCCTGTGTCCAGCATCACACAGCACCTGACAGTACACCACCTGCTCCTGAAAAGGCTCCTGTCTCCTTATTTTTTTACATTTGATTATTCACTTTCTGTAGCATTTCTGACTTAGTTAAATTATATTGTTATATATAGATCTGTACTTGCAAAAAGTAGTAGTTTTATCTTTGATTCATTGCATGGACTTTTTGAAGTGTCAAAGTGGTAGTTGCGTAGACTAGAGGTCTTCACAGTGAAACCCGTCGACCCGGGACCTGTACGGGTTCGGGTCTATATTTTAAATGATCAGCCGGGTCCAGGTTGGGTCCGAATCTATTACTTCGGGTCCCGGGTCTGTTTAACATTGTGCGATCGGAGTCATCGGACTTGATCAGAGTCAGAATGAGTCAGTCAGCACTGCTTGTGTTTTTTTTGCAACTTGTTAAATTAGAAAAAGAAAAGTGTGAGCCAAAAAAAAAAAAAAAAACGCAGACTCAGAATCAGAGTTAATGCAAGTGCACGGTAATAATGGAAACCTTCATGAATGATGTGCGAAAAAAGCTAAAAAACAAACCTACTATGTAGTAGGGGTGTAACGGTACATGTATTCGTATTGAACCGTTTCGGTTCGAGGCTTCCGGTTCGGTACGCATACAAACCGAACGATTGCTTGGACCATTTTTCCTGCCGGCAAAATTCGTGCTGACGCGGCCAACACAACGTTGCGCAACATCAAATGGCAAGCGTAATGAAAGCAGAACGAAACTGCGCTACTCGTTATGTGCTTCATGGATCGTTTATCAGTTTGGACCAGCAAAATCTGTGCAGCGCGAGCCGATCTCGATCAAGCAACACTGTTACTACACAGCGCTAAGAGATCCGGTAAAGGAAACATTTGAATTCGCCACTGAGGTAATAACATCGCTGCGAGATCTAGTGAGAAGCATTCACATTTCTCCGTTATTAACCGTAGATCTCTATTAGATCAAACAGCGCTGTCATGGAAACCAGGAGAAACATTGTGCCGTGAATGAACTAGTAATACTTTCGTCCACAGACCAGCAACATTCACCATGGATTTAATATAGTAACACTAACTGGAACCAGTTTGGCTGGAATGGAGAAATGCTTTCAAGTACTTCACACATCTTTTTCCAGCACTTCAAAATTCAAACATTATCTAAATAAATTTGAAGGATGAACAAATAATGTTTTGGTCATCACATTAAAAATAACATTTAAATATATATATTTAAATGTTATTTTTAATGTGATGACCAAAACATTATTTGTTCATCCTTCAAAGATGACTACCATTTATAAACCTGAAAGTTTCAAGATCTAGGAAAACTCACACTTATTTAAAAATATATTTTCTTTAAACAAAAAGGAAATTTTTCTGGCATTTCTTTCTTTTTGCTGTATCGAAAACGTACCGAACCGTGACTTTAAAACCGAGGTACGTACCGAACCGTGATTTTTGTGTATCGTTACACCCCTAGTCCGAATCTATTACTCCGGGTCCCGGGTATGTTTAACATTGTGCGATCGGAGTCATCGGATCAGAGTCAGAATGAGTCAGTCAGCACTGCTTGTGTTTTTTTTTTTGCAACTTGTTAAATTAGAAAAAGAAAAGTGTGAGCCAAAAAAAAAAAAAAAGAGCAATCTCACTCTCTCTCTGCCGTTAGAAGCGTAGCACGCAGACTCAGAATCAGAGTTAATGCAAGTGCACGGTAATAATGGAGACCTTCATGAAAAAAAGCTAAAAAACAAAGAGTATAAAACCTACTATGTAGGCTACTAAGTGTCATTTTGAGTTCGTGCTCCTATCATGTGACATTGTAAATACAAGTTCAAATCGCAAAAATGCTTGCAGACTTTGAGTTGACACACTCATATTTATATTTCAAATCAGTAGAGATGCACCGATTACAATTTTCTAGGCCGATTTTAATTGAGTTTGACCTGCCGATACTGATTTTAGCCGATTACGATTTTATTTTTCTAACCACTTTTTTATTTTCAATAACACAAATATTGATATATTTTTATAAAACACCATATTCTTTTACTCAAACTCAATAATAAAAACAAGTTTAAATGGGTAGATTTTCTTTTCCGACACAGCCTACTCCAGTTCTTGTTAAAACACACAACATGCAAATTATGTGCATTTTGGACACTCCTGCTCGACGCTCCCGGTGTGAATGCACTTATTGTTAACATGTAAGCCGAAAAAAATATGTGCAGTTCATGCTTGCGGTTTAAAACGGCCGTAATTCATGAGGTTTTCTGCAGGTGCTTTATGTGTGCACGTGTGATACTTATGTTGCGCGGCGTTAATCATCACGGCCGATCACGTGAAAATCATCCGGTTCCGGTCACGCGTCGGTCAATCGGTGCATCTCTACAAATCAGCAACAAAATCTGATGTGAACTGTCACATAAATGTTTTCTATGACCCTCAAATTGCATAAAAGAACATATTTTAGGTTGATCCAGCTAGCGCGTGTCATATTTCTATGGTAACCAGAGCTTCCGCCAAACCGCGCTTTACATTTTCTCCCGTTTTTATAATAATATAACTGAACCGTCTTGTTTAATCTTAAAGTTTTGGTGGTCAGATTCAGACTCAATGCAGAGCAGAGAACACAGATATGATAGCAAATAAATAACGTCAGCGGCCATGGCACTGAATGAGCAATCGTTATTATACTTCAAAAGGGCAAACAGTTCAAGTTATTATGCGAGTTAATTCGAGTCAGAATGTACCCATTACAAAGTTGCATTTGTCATCCATCACCGTGACATCAAGTGGACTTTTATAGCTGAAATAATGACTGAATTAAGTTTGGAATAACGAGAGAAATAACATTTCTTGTCGGTGGATTGTAATGCATCACAGTCATGTAACGTTACAAGGAAGTGAGACGATGGCTACTAAAATTAGGCAAGACAAAAAGGTTTATTTTTCGCAACTTGTGGGAAATAATTTGTGAAAATCGGGTCCAGTCGTGTTTGTGTCTTCCCGCCGGGTTCGGGTCCAGTTTTCACCTCTACAAGAAGACAGCATTAAGTATGATGTATTATAATGTAGCTTTAGCACAAAGAGCTCTGATTGCATTTACTGCATGAGCAGCTATATCTGACTTACACCATGGAGGGTGTAAAGTAATGCTGTGTGGTATGAGCTGTCCACCTCTAGTCTCTATATTTGGCTGCCATGGTGTAGTCAGTTCAAGTCTGGACCCTCACTGCTGTACAGCCACAGTAAGTACATTTACATGCACAGGTATCAAACTACAGCAGGGTTACGTAGTTGAGTTTTCTACATCACATCTGTCTTTCGAAGCAAGCACCCGGCGGGGAGACCAACTGTGGTCAGATAATGTCTGTACTGGACATAGCCAAGCTACTAGGGCTGCAGCTATCGATTCTTTTTGTAATCGATTGATCTAGCACTTAATCGATCGATTAATCGAGTAATCGGATAATTTGTTTGTGTGTTTTTAAGCAACCAAAACAAATAATGTATTACGAAAATGATAAGGTGTTTGGCTTTTATTACCTTAAAAAAATAGAGGTATTTATTCCAACTGCAACATTTGGCTCCACAACTAATTATTGCAATTTTTACCCATTTAGTGTTTATAAGTGCCAGTGCCAACAATTATATAACAATACAGTTAAAACAATTTACTGTAAAACCTGTTACATGTAGCCCATAACATGTACAACTTTGAATACAAACTTAAATAGTAAAGCCCATTTTGGCCTTAGTTTTGTCTTCTTAATACAACATTACAAAAAAAGGATTGCACCTTCTGCAAATTACCCACCTGGAAACAAAAATAAATTAATATAAAATATCAACCCAAACAGGTACACAAATAAATGGAAATAAAACAATTATAAATAAGAATCAGACTTTTTCAACTACAATCTCAAGACAAACATCAGGGTGTGTGTGTCTCACACTATTTGTTCCTCCATCACGTCCCGGTGAATGTATGCTGAAATTTTTGTTGCGTGACTACATAAAAGTTTAAGCATATGATGAATTGCCGCAATTGGTCTGACAGGCGCGTGAGAGAGACATGGGTGCGCGCGCTCGCTTACCTCTGCCGTCGTGCGCGAGCCGCGGTTAGGAGCTCAACATCTCGCATGCGCGCTCGCACTAGATTACAAGATATTTTAACTTGCGAATTAATATGCGGCGGTAAAACTAGTCGATCACGAGTGGCTCAACAGGTAGATCTATAGACAAACTCATCTTTCAGGCATTTGACCGAAGGGATTGACACTTCAGCGTGAGAAATCGAATTGGGCAAGTCACTGAATGCGTGAGAGTTGGCAGCCCTGCCAGGTATACTTTGCAGACACATTGCATCTTGTTCTCTCCCTTTATAAACATATAATGATCCCAAACTTTAGACATTCTCTGCCATTTATGAAGTCAAATGTATCATGCGCTATGGTGTGCTTCCTGAATAACGGTCCGTGTGAAACAATCAGATCCCTGCGTGCGCGTAAAGTGCGCGTCATAGGAATTTAACAAGGCTTCGAGGCAGATCTTTTGCCTCGAGGAATTTTTGTAATCGAGTAACTCGAGTAACTCGAGGAATCGTTTCAGCCCTACAAGCTACAACTACACTATCCGCGTCTGGACTAAGGTGTTTATACAAAATTGACTTTGCTTCAGTCCAACTGTATTCCTAAACTCCCTAGTACACTATGATTTCATAAACTTTACCAACTCTAAACTGGCAAAAATAAACAACCAGGCACCAGAAGCTTCAGGCTTTGGCAAACTGATCAAACACACTGTGAGGACATTACGCAGAGTAATGATCGACCGATATATCAGCTGGCCTATCGATATTTGCAATTTTTACGTGTATCGGAATCGGCCAATACACGGCTGCTGCGTTCGCCCATAGTTTTTTTTCCCCGGCATTATTTATAGACAGACATCCACAGGCCGATCTGCTGGAAACGCTGCAGTTCACGTGCCCCGCCCTCCCCCACTAGCAGAGTGCAACCTGCTCTTCAAGATAATGGTAACTTTTAAACTTTCAAAAATAGGGATGGGCATGATTAATCGACGATGGATTATTGATCATTAAGAATTTCGTCGATCACATTAATTTGTTATCGATTATCATTAATCGATGAAGAGCGCTCGTGCACGTGGCCGTGAGCGACTCATTGGTTAAATGAGCATAAACGTGCATGTCAAAATGCTTTTATGACGCGAAATTAATGTAAACACGGTGAGTTCTTAAACCAACAGGACAAACCACATTTACAATTTCAAGAGATATGTGCATTAGTGTGAATGCAGCTTATCGTATCTAAACTGAGGGGGAAAATCACTCCAGCTCTTGAATGAAAAACATTGAGACAGCCTACTTTTAAATACTGAGACCACTCTTTCTTTATTGCTTGTAATGCTTTTTTTGTTTCTCTTTAATTTCTAGCTTTTATATTTTGAAGATATATTATTTTATAAAGCCTATTTAAAATTCTTAACATTGGTTTAATTAAATGTTTTTTTTATTATTATTTTTAAAGTATGATTTTTACACATGTAATTAAATACATTAAGTGTTATTAAGATTAATTAATAAAAAAAAGTAGATTGGATCATGAGCTGCCTAAAGATCCCATCCCTACTCTACAATGATTTATTGCTTGTCTACAGAAGGTAAAGAACTTTTTTTTTTAAATCGCATATTAAATCGCAATCGCAATATTGGTTAAAAAAAAAAAAAAAAAAAAAAAATCGCAATTAGATTATTTTCCATAATCGTTCATCCCTAAAAGGGTGTACACGTGGAATCACTCGGATGTTTAACGGCGTAGACATACACGCATACACACGGATAGCTGAAAATGTGTATAGATAACACGCCACTTAACTTGAAAGTAAAAGTAAAAATGCAAAAGTCATGTTGTCATGTTGGCTCATTTTATTTTATGTGGAAAAATTTAAACCATTGCAGTACATAGTTTGTTTCTTTTAAAATAAAGTACAGTGTGCACTGTGCACTTTATTAGGCTGGTTGCTACTGTGTGCAACAGTGTAATTATTTCATTTATGCTTAAATAGTTATTTTCAGCACTGAACTTTTTTTTGTTCTACCTCATGTTTTTAATATTTGTTAAAAAATGTATCTACTTGTTCTACCTCACATGTTTTTACTATTTGTTAAATATATATTTTTAAAGTTAAATAAATATTACTTTTATTAAATTTAGACCTGTAACATTTTTTAACATCATGTCATTTTTATGATGTAAATTGAGGGAGCAAAACGTATCAGCCCCAAATATCGGCTCAAGAAAATCGGCAGCCCGTATCGGTCATCGGCTAAGGCTGATGGGAGAAAAAAAACTAGGGATGCACTGAAATGAAAATTCTTGGCCGAAACCGAAAAAGAGGAAACCAAGGCCGAAAACTGAAACACCGAAAGAAATTATGCCAATTATTAGTATCATTGCATTTATGGCTATGACTGTGTACAAACGTTACTAAAATCAAGGCATTGCAATTGCATAAATTAATATAAAAATTTCAAAGAATAAATCAATTACAAATTATGCAAATATTTATTTAGCACAATGCACAGTATAAAATAAATTTCAAACTAAAATGTTTTTGACCCCACTCATGTGTACATTAAATAATAATCTAATGGCCTGCAGAAAGGTTTTAAAATTAAATGTTCTCTAATAAAAACAAAGCCGAGCGCGAACTTATCACACCAGCACCCTTTGCACGTCTAAATTAGTTTCTTACATGTTAAAAATTTAGCATACAATAGCATAAAAAGCCTTTTTAAATGAACAAAGGTTCATGATTAATACAAATGTCCATGAAACATGTTTAGTGAATGTAGAAAATATTTAAGAGAGCATTAATTTAGTTCTATACATGTTCCCATATATATTTTTTTGTAATGTCACAAGTAATAATCTCAGGGTTTACTGGGAAAACCCAGACAACTTCCGGCCTTTAGATTTGCTCTGCAAGTTATTATAGCAAAGAGCTCATTTAAGTCCATTTCTAATCTGTCGAAGACGAAGTTGAGGGGGGTTGCCATTCTTGTTCGCAGAACCATCCCATTTCTATTCAAATCGCAGACTACCAATCCAGGTGGGAGGTTCATACTTGTCACGGGTACGGTCAACTCAGTCCCTAGCCTGACTTCATCATACTCATATTCTAGTGAGAATATGTGTCTGAAACCGCTCCGTAGGACTTTGATTATGAGGCGTGTCTTAACCAAACCAGGAAAAAAAAAACCGTCTGCACTCAATTGGATAGTCGGAAGACCTACAACGAATCAGAGCAACGCAGTAAATCAACTCCTTTGCATAGTGCAATTTTCAACTACAGAACTTGCTTATTTTAGAAGTTAAATAACGAGCGTTGCCAAAGGAGAAACCACAACGACCACAAGCTTTTCATTACGTCCCATCTTCTTAGCGACCGTCAGAGCCAGCTGATAAGTTACACTTTTCCCGAATCATGTACGAAGGACGCCAAAAATATCTTTCCGATCGACAAATGCCTTGATTGCAGTTAAAATGAAAATTAGCCTTGTATTAAAATGAATGCGCTGTCGATTTATTTTACAACAGACGCGACAGCGGAATCTATACATCTCAATTCTCCAGCTGCAGTCATCTTTGAGGGAAATCAGTTAAGCGAGCTTTGATAACTTGCAGATCATCTGTCAATCATCGTATAAAGGCCGCACTGGCAATTTGATTGGCCCGAACGTTTCTTGTCTGATCATAATTACCCCTCAATGGATCGAATCCAGACCGAACTTCCCGACCAAAAAATGTTGAGGGCGGAGTTCGGGCTGGCATCCAGGCTACTCAGTCCCTTTAGTTCTCTTAAACATCTACGCCCCAAATTTCGATAACCCCAATTTTTTCAATAAAACATTCAAACTTTTCACAGAATACATGATTGCAACATAACCATAGGCAGCGACTTTAATTGCTATTTCAATCTGCTATTGGATGGGTCCTCCTCGTCCATGGCCATGTTATTGAAATCTGCCCCTGTTCTCAATAGCCTTGCCAAATTTCTGGACCTGGTTGACATAGAGGCACCAGCACCCCTTAGAAAGGAAATTTTCTTTTTTTTTCTCCCCCGTGCATGGCAGTTTCACAAGAACTGATTATATGCTGGTTGACTCTAGACTTTTTCGAAAGTAATAAGCTCAACTTACCATAGCATCTTAATTTCCGACCATGCGCCCCGCTCATTGGTGAATAATTTGAAACTTGCCACTCACTATAGTTGGAAATTCAACCCCTCTATATATTTACATGACACGTTCAGTGGCTATTACATTATATATAGATAACAGTGGACACAATGACGTCAAACAAAGCGTATAGCGGCGCACACGCTGACGTCAAACACAGCGGATAACGGCGCACACTCTGACGTCAAACACAGCGGATAACGGAACACACTCTGACGTCAACAGCGAATAACGGCGCACACTCTAACGTCAAACACAGCGGATAACGGCGCGCACTCTGACGTCAAACAAAGCGTATAGCGGCGCACACTCTGACGTCAAACACAGCGGATAACGGCGCACACTCTGACGTCAAACACAGCAGATAACGGAACACACTCTGACGTCAAACACAGCGGATAACGGCGCACACTCTGACGTCAAACAAAGCGTATAGCGGCGCACACTCTGACGTCAAACACAGCGAATAACGGCGCACACTCTGACGTCAAACACAGCGGATAACGGCGCACACTCTGACGTCAAACACAGCGAATAACGGCGCACACTCTGACGTCAAACACAGCGGATAACGGCGCACACTCTGACGTCAAACACAGCGGATAATGGCACACACTCTGACGTCAAACACAGCGGATAACGGCGCACACTCTGACGTCAAACACAGCGGATAACGGCAGACACTCTGAAGTCAAACACAGCGGATAACGGCACACACTCTGAAGTCAAACACAGCGGATAACGGCGCACACTCTGACGTCAAACACAGCGAATAACGGCGCACACTCTGACGTCAAACACAGCGGATAACGGCGCACACTCTGACGTCAAACACAGCGGATAATGGCTCACACTCTGACGTCAAACACAGCGGATAACGGCACACACTCTGACGTCAAACACAGCGGATAACGGCACACACTCTGACGTCAAACACAGCGGATAACGGCACACACTCTGACGTCAAACACAGCGGATAACGGCACACACTCTGACGTCAAACACAGCGGATAACGGCACACACTCTGACGTCAAACAGCGGATAACGGCACACACTCTGACGTCAAACACAGCGGATAACGGCACACACTCTGACGTCAAACACAGCGGATAACGGCGCACACTCTGACGTCAAACACAGCGAATAACGGCGCACACTCTGACGTCAAACACAGCGGATAACGGCGCACACTCTGACGTCAAACACAGCGGATAACGGCTCACACTCTGATGTCAAACACAGCGGATAACGGCAGACACTCTGAAGTCAAACACAGCGGATAACGGCAGACACTCTGACGTCAAACACAGCGGATAACGGCAGACACTCTGAAGTCAAACACAGCGGATAACGGCACACACTCTGACGTCAAACACAGCGGATAACGGCAGACACTCTGAAGTCAAACACAGCGGATAACGGCACACACTCTGAAGTCAAACACAGCGGATAACGGCGCACACTCTGACGTCAAACACAGCGGATAACGGCTCACACTCTGACGTCAAACACAGCGGATAATGGCTCACACTCTGACGTCAAACACAGCGGATAACGGCACACACTCTGACGTCAAACACAGCGGATAACGGCACACACTCTGACGTCAAACACAGCGGATAACGGCACACACTCTGACGTCAAACACAGCGGATAACGGCACACACTCTGACGTCAAACACAGCGGATAACGGCGCACACTCTGACGTCAAACAAAGCGTATAGCGGCGCACACTCTGACGTCAAACACAGCGAATAACGGCGCACACTCTGACGTCAAACACAGCGGATAACGGCGCACACTCTGACGTCAAACACAGCGAATAACGGCGCACACTCTGACGTCAAACACAGCGGATAACGGCGCACACTCTGACGTCAAACACAGCGGATAATGGCACACACTCTGACGTCAAACACAGCGGATAACGGCGCACACTCTGACGTCAAACACAGCGGATAACGGCAGACACTCTGAAGTCAAACACAGCGGATAACGGCACACACTCTGAAGTCAAACACAGCGGATAACGGCGCACACTCTGACGTCAAACACAGCGAATAACGGCGCACACTCTGACGTCAAACACAGCGGATAACGGCGCACACTCTGACGTCAAACACAGCGGATAATGGCTCACACTCTGACGTCAAACACAGCGGATAACGGCACACACTCTGACGTCAAACACAGCGGATAACGGCACACACTCTGACGTCAAACACAGCGGATAACGGCACACACTCTGACGTCAAACACAGCGGATAACGGCACACACTCTGACGTCAAACACAGCGGATAACGGCACACACTCTGACGTCAAACAGCGGATAACGGCACACACTCTGACGTCAAACACAGCGGATAACGGCACACACTCTGACGTCAAACACAGCGGATAACGGCGCACACTCTGACGTCAAACACAGCGAATAACGGCGCACACTCTGACGTCAAACACAGCGGATAACGGCGCACACTCTGACGTCAAACACAGCGGATAACGGCTCACACTCTGATGTCAAACACAGCGGATAACGGCAGACACTCTGACGTCAAACACAGCGGATAACGGCAGACACTCTGACGTCAAACACAGCGGATAACGGCAGACACTCTGAAGTCAAACACAGCGGATAACGGCGCACACTCTGACGTCAAACACAGCGAATAACGGCGCACACTCTGACGTCAAACACAGCGAATAATGGCTCACACTCTGACGTCAAACACAGCGGATAACGGCAGACACTCTGACGTCAAACACAGCGGATAACGGCGCACACTCTGACGTCAAACACAGCGGATAACGGCAGACACTCTGAAGTCAAACACAGCGGATAACGGCACACACTCTGAAGTCAAACACAGCGGATAACGGCGCACACTCTGACGTCAAACACAGCGAATAACGGCGCACACTCTGACGTCAAACACAGCGGATAACGGCGCACACTCTGACGTCAAACACAGCGGATAACGGCTCACACTCTGACGTCAAACACAGCGGATAATGGCTCACACTCTGACGTCAAACACAGCGGATAACGGCACACACTCTGACGTCAAACACAGCGGATAACGGCACACACTCTGACGTCAAACACAGCGGATAACGGCACACACTCTGACGTCAAACACAGCGGATAACGGCACACACTCTGACGTCAAACACAGCGGATAACGGCACACACTCTGACGTCAAACAGCGGATAACGGCACACACTCTGACGTCAAACACAGCGGATAACGGCACACACTCTGACGTCAAACACAGCGGATAACGGCGCACACTCTGACGTCAAACACAGCGAATAACGGCGCACACTCTGACGTCAAACACAGCGGATAACGGCAGACACTCTGACGTCAAACACAGCGGATAACGGCAGACACTCTGAAGTCAAACACAGCGGATAACGGCACACACTCTGATGTCAAACACAGCGGATAACGGCTCACACTCTGATGTCAAACACAGCGGATAACGGCACACACTCTGACGTCAAACACAGCGGATAACGGCAGACACTCTGACGTCAAACACAGCGGATAACGGCGCACACTCTGACGTCAAACACAGCGGATAACGGCGCACACTCTGACATCAAACACAGCGAATAATGGCTCACACTCTGACGTCAAACACAGCGGATAACGGCAGACACTCTGAAGTCAAACACAGCGGATAACGGCACACACTCTGACGTCAAACACAGCGGATAACGGCGCACTCTCTGATGTCAAACACAGCGGATAACGGCGCACACTCTGACGTCAAACACAGCGGATAATGGCGCACACTCTGACGTCAAACAAAGCGTATAGCGGCGCACACTCTGACGTCAAACACAGCGGATAACGGCACACACTCTGACGTCAAATACAGCGGATAACGGAACACACTCTGACGTCAAACACAGCGGATAACGGCGCACACTCTGACGTCAAACACAGCGGATAATGGCGCACACTCGGACGTCAAACACAGCGGATAACGGCACACACTCTGACGTCAAACACAGTAGATAACGGCACACACTCTGATGTCAAACACAGCGGATAACGGCACACACTCTGACGTCAAACACAGCGGATAACGGCGCACTCTCTGATGTCAAACACAGCGGATAACAGCGCACACTCGGACGTCAAACACAGCGGATAACGGCGCACACTCTGACGTCAAACACAGCGGATAACGGCGCACAATCTGACGTCAAACACAGCGGATAACGGCGCACACTCTGACGTCAAACACAGCGGATAACGGCACACACTCTGACGTCAAACACAGCGGATAACGGCGCACACTTTGACGTCAAACACAGCGGATAACGGCGCACACTCTGACGTCAAACACAGCGGATAACGGCACACACTCTGACGTCAAACACAGCGGATAACGGCACACACTCTGACGTCAAACACAGCGGATAACGGCACACACTCTGACGTCAAACACAGCGGATAACGGCACACACTCTGACGTCAAACACAGCGGATAACGGCACACACTCTGACGTCAAACAGCGGATAACGGCACACACTCTGACGTCAAACACAGCGGATAACGGCACACACTCTGACGTCAAACACAGCGGATAACGGCGCACACTCTGACGTCAAACACAGCAGATAACGGCGCACACTCTGACGTCAAACACAGCGGATAACGGCGCACACTCTGACGTCAAACACAGCGGATAACGGCTCACACTCTGATGTCAAACACAGCGGATAACGGCACACACTCTGACGTCAAACACAGCGGATAACGGCTCACACTCCGACGTCAAACACAGCGGATAACGGCACACACTCTGACGTCAAACACAGCGGATAACGGCACACACTCTGAAGTCAAACACAGCGGATAACGGCACACACTCTGACGTCAAACACAGCGGATAACGGCACACACTCCGACGTCAAACACAGCGGATAACGGCACACACTCTGACGTCAAACACAGCGGATAACGGCACACACTCTGAAGTCAAACACAGCGGATAACGGCTCACACTCTGATGTCAAACACAGCGGATAACGGCTCACACTCTGATGTCAAACACAGCGGATAACGGCTCACACTCTGATGTCAAACACAGCGGATAACGGCTCACACTCTGACGTCAAACACAGCGGATAACGGCTCACACTCTGACGTCAAACACAGCGGATAACGGCACACACTCTGACGTCAAACACAGCGGATAACGGCTCACACTCTGACGTCAAACACAGCGGATAACGGCACACACTCTGACGTCAAACACAGCGGATAACGGCTCACACTCTGACGTCAAACACAGCGGATAACGGCTCACACTCTGACGTCAAACACAGCGGATAACGGCACACACTCTGACGTCAAACACAGCGGATAACGGCTCACACTCTGACGTCAAACACAGCGGATAACGGCACACACTCTGACGTCAAACACAGCGGATAACGGCACACACTCTGACGTCAAACACAGCGGATAACGGCTCACACTCTGACGTCAAACACAGCGGATAACGGCTCACACTCTGATGTCAAACACAGCGGATAACGGCTCAAACTCTGACGTCAAACACAGCGGATAACGGCTCACACTCTGACGTCAAACACAGCGGATAACGGCGCACACTCTGACGTCAAACACAGCGGATAACGGCTCACACTCTGACGTCAAACACAGCGGATAACGGCTCACACTCTGATGTCAAACACAGCGGATAACGGCACACACTCCGACGTCAAACACAGCGGATAACGGCACACACTCTGACGTCAAACACAGCAGATAAAAAATTAAGAAATTAAGAAGACTTTTACAATAATAATATTATATATAAAATAATATTATAAAATAATATAATATAATAAATCCTTAACCCTTTCTAATAATTTATAGTCATAGGCTGCCTGCAGTTATAAGTTCTGTAAAATATAGATATTATTATTTTCTTATTATAATATTGTTATATTTATTTTTAATTACTGTATTTTTTTTCTTTATTTTTAATAAAAATAATGTTATTGCAATAGTAATTTTTTTTTAAATCCCAATTACGTAGATTTGTCCCTAAACCATGCAACCCTAATTTAGGCTATTCTATTCATCACGTCAGTGCTTAGGAACCACCCACCATTGCACATTTTGTATCTCTCCCACATCAGCCAATCCCAATTCAAGGCTGTGTTTGAAATCACTCCCTATTCCCTCATTCACTATTCCCTACATCACTCCACTAATATAGTCCACTTGATGGAGAGAATGAAAACGAGTGAGTGAATTCAGACACTGAGTGTGTCGGAAAGGCTGCTGCTCTAACATAGTTTGTGCTTGCTGTTTAATAATCATTTGAAACTTAGCAAACTGGCAGCTCCAGCAGTAAGATGAAAAGATTCTCAGTCAGAAAAGATTCTGAGACATCTTCTCAGTTCTCACGCATGCGTCGTGTCTCTCGTGAACTCACGTCAGAGGCCCACACGGAAGAAAATGAATAGCCTAGCCCTAGATGAATAAAGTAGTAATTTTTTTTTTTTTTCAGGGGGTGTTGCACACAATGTTTTTAACTTTTCTGGACCGGCAGAATGAAATTGCCTAGAAGCCTATAAAGGAAACTCTCTCAGATATTAATCAAAAATATCTTAATTTGTTTTCAAAAGTCTTACAGGGTTGAACAACATGAGGGAGAGTAATAACTGACAGCATTTTCATTTTTTGGGTGAACTAACCCTTCAAGAATACTCACCATGACATTCAATTTGACATTTTTAACCACTCAAGCACAAATGAAAATCGAATTGCCGATCGCACGCCGTCTGAATTGTCTTCCCTTTGTAACATGAGCTTTTAAATGTGCACTTGCGCAGCGCTACACTCGGTGATTTCATGTTGCTTATTTTACTGGACAGTTTAAAGCTCATAACCATATTTTGTTGTTACTTGAAGTACTTAAAGTGCAGTGTTATGTTGCATCATGAAGTATTTGTCCTGAAAATTAAGAGTTTATGTCTGTGTTGTTAACTCAATAATTTTAAGGACACTCCTATTTTATTTGTGTACATTTTAATCACTAACATTAAAAGGACATTATTTTAACAAAAATAACAGTAATGGGTAAAAAAAAAACTGAATTCCCAAAACATAAAACAAGTCGAGTACAGAGAAACTAAAATACACACGATTTTTTCGTTCAAATTACTGTCGTTTTAACGTTACTGTGATGAAGAGCAGGGCGCAGCCGGTGGCGTGAGTGTCAATGAAGGACTGTTAATGAAGGAGTGTTAATGAATGAGTGTTAATAAATGAACGTCACTGCGCGCTACTCCAGTCTGGAGTCCCGGGAGCTCTGAAGGATAAGAGGAGGAGTGACAGTGGAAGACAAGAGAAGACCAGGCCTGGGACATTTAAGTTGCGTTTTGTCTATGTATGGGCGACAGTTGACTACGAAGCATCTTTCATGCAATCCAATGAATTTAGTCAATATTTTTAATATCCCGGTTATCATCAATACCGGTATATTGCAACACCCCAACTTCACTGGCATCTCTTGCTACTTAACTGATACAACCTACAAGCAAGTTCTTGTAAGCGCAAAGCAAGAAACCTCTGCTAAAGTCAAAGCTATGTTGAAGGAAATTAACAAAGATTTAAACATAAGAGAGTGACTCAAAATGTTCCACTTCCAGCATGGGACCAAGGCACACTTCCTTTTGTTTTGAGCCACTTTCAAGTTCCCTCTACAGCATGTGTTGGGAATCGTTCTGTTTGAAGATGAAAAGCCTCAGTGTCCTCCTTGCTGATTACAATATGTTTTCAAAGACTATCTCTTACTTAGTCTAAAATAACCATGATCATACTTATGGCTTGATTATGCCATGATTAAAGGGATAGTTCACCTGAAAATGAAAATTCATCATTTACTAATGCTATATGAAAAAGTATTGTTGTGTTTGCCTTTTATGAATTTTTTTCGCCGATGCCAGTGATTAAAATACACCACTTTGTTTTTAACAAAAAGAAACATCTCCCTGGGTCTCTCTGTGGCCTTACACCAAAATAAACACTCAATGGTTTAATATAATTAAATGATTTAAAATATATATAATTATTTTAAATATAAAATAATATAAAATAATATTATTTTATATATATATATATATATATATATATATATATATATATAATTATTTTAATTTATCAGAAGCAATCCACATGTTTAACATTATTATGGATTAATTTAATATAAACATTTATAAAATTAATAATAATTGTGAGGGTTGGGGCCTGGATCACTTAAAGCTGCAGTCCTTAACTTTAAGTTGAATATTTACATGAGCGAATACATCATGAATGCATTTTCCAAAAAACGTGTTTTTGTCTTATCCTGAATCACTACGGTACACCTATAATAAGCGTTTATATTCTGACTATGTTTTTTATTCAGACATTTAAAAAAAACAACAACAACAAAAAAACATCTTAGAGCAGTAATGGGAATACACAATACAGTGAAACCGGGTCAGAGGTCACTCTTTCGCCAGAGCTTGTCTACAGCCATTACCAGAAGACTGTGATTAATAGTTTATTAAGTTATACATTTAGATATTTTTTTTTCTGACAAAAATGTGGGCTTAGCTTCAGAATGCCTTTACTAACCCCATAAACATGGGTCATATGAATTACTTTTATGATGGATGGATGTGCATTTTAGAGTTTCAAAATCTCTATTCGCTCTCATTATAAAGCTTGGAAGAGCCAGGATATTGTTTTTTTTCCCATTGAACTCCAGTTGTGTGCAGTGTGGGGTAACACATTCCAAGTAACTCAAGTTACGTAATCAGATTGCTTTCTCAAGCAACTAGTAAAGTAACGCATTACTTTTAAATTTAAAACAAAATATCTGTTACTTTTTCAACAAAATAATGGAAGTTACTTTGTTTTCCCATTTATTGACAGACAATTCTGTGAAAAAACATTCTGAGAAAAAGCGCGAGTCAGTGTAGAATCATGGGGTGTGCTGTGTAAGAACATGATGCTTATTGTAGTTCCAGACTAAATTTGCTCCTAACTTGAACAAAAAGATTCAGTATTCCTCAATGAATAAAATCAGTGAAATGGTAAACCAATAGGCTACTACACAAACCTTGCAATACTACTTGCTGCTGTCCTTCGATGATTCAGTTAAACCATAAGCAAATGTGACTTTAGAATTTTTGTTTAAATTGAAGTGTTAAACTTTCTTCTTCTGCGTCCTTTTCCTCAGTAATCCAGAATGACGCCTAGGATTGTTTGAAGGAGAGATAATTAAGCAATAATTTTCAATTGTGGGTAACTAACCTTCTAAAGGTCCTACCAGTATTTATGTAAAGACTTATAACACTTTTTGGATCAGTAAAAGTGCCTTCAGCTACTTGCTAATGAAATATGGTTCATTCATTACGTTAAACTTTATAGCCAAGAAACTTGGTAAAAAGAAAACTGACCCTGGGATTTAGCCTACTTTCAACATTCTTCTTCAGCTATTCATGATAGATTAAGCAGAGCATTCATTTGCTTTGAAGGCCTGATGGTCACCATAGTTTTGTTTCCTTTATAAGCCAACTGTTAAATAAAATAATTTTACTTCCACGTTTGACCCACCTGACCATCGATTAATCACTTAAACATTAATCTATTTATTGTTGAAAGAGGAAAACACCCAGGGTTTTAGCCTTATATTAATGCAAGCTACATTTCAGAAGTCTTCTGACCTGGAAGGTTCACTCTAAACTACACAGAAAGTTCTGAAACTTCAGTAACGTTAAACATCAACAAACTGGAGTGAAATCAAAATACAGCGAACGAGCGAATCAACCCGAACAGAGAGACCGGATGCAGGAACGCGACAGGCTGAAGCTTTACAGCTTTTTCATCGCGTTTTGAGCCTTGTTTAAGGCGACTGAGGGTGTGCGCTTACAGTCAGAGCGACATCATGAAAGCACAAAAAACGACTTTCGATATAGTTGTTTGGCGTTTCCCTCGACTCCATAAACACTGAAAGGCCTGTTCTCAATAGTTTTTCTCACCGTGTCAGCCACCGCTCCCCGGGCCGAGACGCCGCCGCGGAACTGCACTGGGCCGGGCTGATGAACCCAGGCCCAACTCCGCTAAAGACAGCGATGAGGGGAGAAAAAACACCACCGCCTCCGCTGCCCGCTGTTTCACAGACTCGAGATTCTTTTGACAGCTCTTCTGCTTTTCCCCCTCTGCTCCCCCTTATTTTCTCTCTTCCTTTCGCACTTCCAACAGATAAGAATCAAAATAGTGTCACACAATATGGCGGCCGTACCAGTAAGCGCCTATCGCGAGACTTTCCTTCAAGGAAAAGCGAATTTACGAACCGTACTATGGAGAAGTTTTACCTCATGAATATTAACTCGGCATGCTCAAGTTGCTACCTGACCTTCCTACAAAACCTTAATATTAATGAGCAAATTATTTAATGAGGAAAGAGTTGGCTAAAGGAGTTATGCCTTAGGAATTAGAGAGGGAAATTGTTACAGATATAGGCCTACCCCTGTTTTCACATTCAAGGTTCAAAGGAATAGGCCTATTTCACTTCAAAATGAAAATTCTGTTATTTACTCATGCTAAAGTTGTTTCAAATCTGTATGAATTTCTTTCTTCTGCTCACACAAAATTAGATATTTTAAAGAATCTGTAGGCTAACCAAACAGTTGTTATCCAATTGACTTCCATAGTAGGAAAAACAATACAATGGGGTAGCCTACATCCAATATCTGGTTACCGACATTCTTTAAAATATCTTATATTGTGTTCAGTAGAAGAAAGAAATTCATACAGGTTTCAAACAACTTGAGGGTGAGTAAACAATGACAGAATTTTCATTTTGAAGTAAAATATTTCTTGAAGTCCTAGACTATAATTTAACTGAGAGTTACAGTTTTTCTCAAAATCCATTGGCTGAACAAAGTTCTCAGTTGCCTGAACTCATTTAGGTAATTGTGAAGTCTGTTGTCAATACTGTAAACAATTTCTCATGGTAAAACACAATTTGCAGATCTCACTTAGACTTTTCAGCAAAACTCTGAACACATTCTCATTCTCAAAACACATTCTGCACTCTAATGCACATGTCATTACCGATCAGAGCGCGCACTGACACAGAGTAAAGTCTTTATAGTCGACGACACAGCACGAGTGGGCAAAAATGACAAGTTGATCGTTTCGCCACAGCTTTTTTGTAACAGTGCGCGCATCCGAGGATGAACGACTTCCCAGATAGCACAAGGGTATTTGATGTCCTATTTACATCTGGAAGACGTATTTTTAAGAGTGTTTGCTCATCTGCAAGACCAGTGGCGCAAAAAGTCGGTATGCGCTATATGCGGCGCATAGGGGCGCAGCACAATGGGGGGCGCCAAAGCGATGGTAAAAAAAAATATATATATATATATATATTGGCTATATTGTATTTCTAAATGTAGCTGCCGTTGTGCGTTTCTAAATCATTTCTGCATTCCTTCAATGTTATATAAAATTTTAGAGGACTAACAGCCAGGCTAGAGTAGGCGCCCTCATGGAGAAGGGGAGCGGGTAATATCGCGAGCGGGCGGGGGCGCCGTGAGCGCTGAGCGAGCAGGTACAAGTAGTGAGTTGTCGTCGAAAAAGATGGATAAAACAAAATGCTGTGGGGCTAAAAATAGAAAAAGAAAGAGAGAAAAGGAGATGGCATGTCAATTGATGCGACAGCAGCCAAATAACTGCATGCATTGCTGAAAGCCAACAGGTAGGATTTAAAATGTGACATCAGGCATGTAGGCTATAGATATCTCTGTGGCCATAGGGACTACCGGGAGATTCCCGCTGGGCCGACGTGCTTTTCAGCCAATACATTTCATCCTTTTTTAATTTATTTGTCTTAACGGCCCACAAAACTCATACATCGGCGGCCCATTTGTTTGTTGTTTGTTTTTTGCTTAATTGGCGGCGCTGTGCTGGTGTAATGCATTGGTCAAAAAAAGTCAGCTTTAGTTTTTTTTTTCCTGACACACTGGCCCATGAAACATGTCATTATGCGCTTATATCTTTCAAGTACAGAAATTAGTGCAAAACTAATTATGAAAGTTTCCTTTATTTTTCTGTGTATTTGTTTTACAATAGCCTTTATTGCTATTACTATCATGGGATTAATATTATAACTATTATAATGTAGTAGTGTAATGTAGACAGACACTAACTAAAAGAGGTTCAAATTTTTCTCTGTTCACCCTGAATATGGGTTGGAGCTTTCAATTTTGAACTCTCAAAGTGCACCAGACTGCTGAATTTAACATTACAGAACACAAAATTTTCTTACGGGGGAGCATGCCCCCGAACCCCCCTACAGAAACAGAGGTCCACCTACCACAGTTTTACCTAAAATCCTGTGAGAAACACTGGTATTGCTGTTCCAATGGAGCTTATAGTTTTCTTAGGGGGGTTCATCAAGGTGGAGTAGCTATAGTTTAATTGTGTTAATAAACAACAATTTTGCACTTATTTTTTTCTGTTAGCTCTCATTTCTTCCTTTCTTACTACACAGCACACTTACATTACATTTATTTTTCCTTTTTTTTATTGGGGGGGGGGGGGGGGGGCGCTAAAATTGTTGCTGCATATCCCTCTGAAACTGGGTAGTTGCGCCCCTGTGCAAGACGTCTATAGGACGTTTCCTGTCAGATGTCAAATAGACGTTTATAAGATGTCAGTTTAACATGCATTCTAAATCATTACATCTTCGAGACATCTTCTAAACGTCTATTTGACATCTGCAGGAAACGTCTTACGCCCGTTTCACACATACTCCGTTTGCAGTGCGTATGCGGTGAGTGTTGCGGTGCGTATCCGGTACAGGAGCCGCACGCGCTAAAGTGCTTTCACATATTCTGCGTTTGCATCGCGTGAGCTGTACCACAAACACTCGCTATTTTTATTTCAAAATCAGAAGTTATGCGGCAATAGCGTGACCAGTGACCAACAGTCCTGTTATCCCATTCCTATTTTCACGTCCTGTCCTGGCCGTTTTTTTATAAAGTGATGTCCTGGTTTTCAAAAAAAAAAAAAAAAAAAAAAAAAAAAACGCTGGAAAAAAACAGCTTTACAGCAAAATATAGGAGATGAGCAAACAAGGAGGATGAGGAAGAAAAACAGGATAAAGAGGAAGAAAACTAGTTCGTTTTTGCACGTTTGTGAGAGGTATTTTTGTTCAATTTGAAGGTATTTCTTTCAGTTAATTAATATTTATATATTTATTTTTATAATACAGAAGAGACATTATTTTTTAAATCATTATTTGTGTTTTAATACAACAATTTTCTATCCACAGAGGGGGCATAGCCTATTTTAGCCTAATTGTATTGAAATTAATAAGGCATCTTTGAGTAAACTTCGAGTATCATTTGTTTTCTGGGCCATGTGTCCTGGATTTTTGGTAATCAAAATATGTTCTCCATATGCAGCAACTTTTATTAAAATTAAAGCTGCAAGCAGCATTTATCGGTGTTCAAGCAGTTCAGGCCTTTAAGGCCTTTAAGCACAAAAGCATCAAAAGACATTAAGTTTCAATAATGACAATTTACCATAGGGTATACAATGTTTTTAACATTTTTAACAATTATAGCGCCATCTATAGTCCGATATCCATGAAACTTTGCATGCTTGTTGAATAAGTTATGACACAAGTGCTCATCAATTTTTGTGAAGTTCTGACTTTTCCTTTAGGATTTATAGGCTTTTCGGTGCATTTTGTCATGCCCCCTTTTGTAAATGACCTTGTTATAGCAAAACAAATGACAAAGTTCAACTTTTTTTGACAATTATTCATCTAGAGAGTCCAAAGAATTGTCCTAGACTGGTCTGGTTCCGATCAGGCAAAAAAACAGGGACTAGTTCGCAAAAATAGGTTTTTAACATATTCGTGAATATTTAACGAACAATTTGATTGACAGCAATGGATCTAGAAGCAAAGTTGTTCATCATGAGGAGATCTATCAAATGCAATTGCATTTCGTGGGGATATGCGCAACACCACGTGATTACAGAGCCATAAAACTCGTTAGCGCCAACTAGAGGCTGATTTCTTTCAAAATTCTTACAGACCTCTAGGGCCATGAGTCAAACATGCCCATCGAGTTTCGTTAAGATCGGCCTCCGTTAACCTTGTCTCATATTTGCTCAAAATTCATTGGCCGATGGCGGCCATGTTTTTTGAGATACGGCAATGTCCTCATACACATACATGGGCCCTTGGACCAGGACACTGCATACCAATTTTCAAGTCAATCGGACTAACGGTCAGGTGGTTATAGCCGTTTTTATGTTTTTTTTGTGTTATAGCGCCATCTAGTGTTCAATCGTCGTGATTTTTTTACTGTGACCTCAAATTGAACTCACACGTATGTGTTCTAAATTTGGTGAAGATATCTCATTTACTTCTCGAGTTATAGCCAAAAAATAGGCTCCTCCCACAATGTTTATTTCGCGCCCCCTAGCGACCCTGAATAAAATCTTCCGATGGCTCATTGACGGATCCATGGACGTATCATGTCCTGTGCACTGTGACCCCAGCGTGTGTTGCATGTTATGACATCAAAAGCTACGTCATTTGACCATGCGTTTGACTCCCATTTGACTCCCATCTGCTGTTGCTTCTAATCGTTATTTTCTTTTTACCATTGCTTCATTCTATCAATTTTTTTCTAGTTTATACACTCGCAAATACAAGCATATTCACACACACACACAAACACAAATTTATTTATTTTATATTTATTTTATTATTAATTGTTCTGACAGGGTGTATTTATTTTATATTCTAACCAATTCAATGTTTCAATCAATATACAAAAGCAAAATGTTATCTGTTTGACCACAAATGTAATTGAATATTTTACATGGCATTTTTATCCCCTTTTTTTGAATGAGTGTAAAAATGAGTCTATCTTAAACTAATTTATGTAAACAGTTCAAATCAATTCTGTATAGTTTTTAATTGTTTTATGCACATGTTTCACATTGACAAGTTTACGGTTGACATTTATCATTTTTTTGTATTGAATAAAATATGTAGAAATGTTTTTTATATATTTTTTTGTTTATTGCACTTTTGGGATATTTATCAACGTTCTATTGATTATTTACAAACATAGCCTTCAAATTGGGACAGTAAGGATTTTTTTGATGTATGGCATTTGAAAACGCTCAAAAGAATGACAGCACAGCATGTAAAAATACAAAGATACACTCTAGTGGAATTGTTCTATGGCAGGTCATACAGGGTTAATATTGTATTATTTATCATAAATATTATTTCATAATAAATAGCTTTGAGCGTTTGTTTGTTAGCCAATGCTGAAAACTGTTTCAAAAGATTAAAATGTCTAATGCTGTTGCTCTCTCTAGTGGACAACATGGTTCTATATAAACTGTTGAAAATGAATGACAGGAAATTCAGTTGAAATGCATATCTTTGTCGGCTTATATCTTGGGAATGCCTGGGATAAATAACAACATACTCGAATCGAAGCTAGATGAAGACGGGCCCTTTCCAACGAGCTATGCCACAAGGATCTAGGTGGTCTAGGTCGGGAGTTACAGCCGCTCAAAGTCGGGGTCTAACGGATTCGCGATCCGCGGGGGGGTCGCTCCCGAGCCCCGCGACACTAGATTTCGATCAAGAGCCCGGAGAGAACCTCACCATAAAAATTTGAGCACTAAGCGACTTTTAGTTTTTGAGTTATAAGTGAATTTCTTTTCGGGGGGTGTGGCCTAAAGGTTTCACTTTCGTTTAGAAGATTCAACGTGGATTTCAATGTGATTAGTAATATAGTAAAGCTATTCACAACGTTAATAGCAAGTAGGTGAAGAGGCAGAACAACTGAAGTGATAAACTCTGACAAAATATGATTGTGTTATAATAATGTTATTTAAAGGATTTTTTAGTGTCTATGTGAAAGACTATTGATAAGTAAAATGAACAGCAGAGGATAGGAAAAACCACTTATTGGATCACTTTATTTCTCTATT